>NC_086175.1:8638667-8947119 GCF_023053635.1 Elgaria multicarinata webbii | reverse complement strand
TGTGTGTGTGTGTGTGTGTGTACGCGTGCATGCATGTGTATAAAGAATTCTTGGTTGTTATTGGTGTTGTTTTTGAAGAAGGCGAAGAAGAAGAAACCTAAACAGAATGCTTGCTGAGCATTTATCTCCTTAACGAGGGAATTAATTAATGTTCGTGAAGGGATCTGAGGAAAGCACTGTAGGACACTTGGTATTATTAATTTATTATCTCTTCATTATTAAATGTCACATCCGCTATGATAATTCTCAGCGTATGCTTAGTAGCAAACCGGTTTACAGTCCTCTTCCAGCGTGGTGTGATGATTGCGTTGCTAACTTTCATCCATCAGTTTACCCCCTCATAATCACATTTTCATGGTTCACAGTGTTAATACCTGTGGTTTCTTACTAATCCTTTTCTGGTTGCACAGACCAAATGGCTAATCCTCAATCAACCATCACAAACAATGGCTTGTTACAATTTTCTGGCGAGGAATGCTGTCCTCTAGTTGCCTTTATGCAGCTGAAATGAATCCATATTTCTGTCGGTGATACCTTCAGAGCATTCGGTCTAAAATCAGCTCTGCTCTAAAGCATACGTAGAACACCATTAACAGCGATGCCCTGTGCTTTATATTGATTTAATTTCCAAATTTTAACTTGGCCGTGTATGAACCTACCTCTCCCCCTAATTGCACCTTCATTCCCTGCCGTGGCCAGCATCAAGGACAGGCATGGTTGGGCATTCATTGAGGGCCCACTGACCAGAGCCTCCCTGGAGTTGCTCCTCTTCGTCACAATTGCAGCCTGCTTGTCCACCTGCTTCTTGCTCTGGCCCAGAATACAGTCACGGTGAGGAGGTGCAGTAGAAGCCACTGCAGACCTGCTCACTGGCTCTCTACCTGCTAAACAAGGAAAGGGTAACATTGGGCTTTGCTAGACCTACCTGTGAATCCGGGCGTGTGGAGGGGCCAGCTCGCGCTGCAGCTAGCACGCACTGTCGCTCCTAGCTAAACGTCAGACGCAACAGGGTTAAGGAAGCCCCATTGCGTCCGCCATTTTTTTATGTTTTAAAGGGACTAGAGCAGGAGTGCTCAGGTAAGTGGGTTTGTTTTTTTAAAGTTTCCCTGCTCCCCCCCTGCCCCCAATCTCCTCCTCCCCCGGCCGCAATCTCCCCACCCTGGCTCCGCTCGTCATCCCCCCATCTCTCCCACCGGCTCCACTCTTCCCCCCATCTCTCCTGCCAGATCTGCTCTTCCCCCCCAGCCCCCAGCTCTCCCCCCCCCACAATTTCACCCCCTGGCCCCATCTCCCTCCCTCCCCCCATGATTCCCCCCCCCCGGCCTGATGGGCACAGCACTCGTGGAGTGCTGTGCCCAGTGCGCGACTACTCACGTGTAAGCAGCGTAGCTGAGAAAAGCCACAGAAGGGGATAGACCTTCCACGGCCCCAGCCTCAGCCCAGGGCTGTAGAAAATCTGGGCCAAAAGTGGTGCAGGTTACCCCGGGGCCAGGGAGGTTTGAGCCCTGCCTGAGCCCGGGATCCCCTGTGCGTCATCTGGATGCACACAGGGAGCCCGGGCCTCGCACCGGGCTAAACCCTCATCTAGGAAGGCCCATTGATGAGAAAGAGGAGGAGGAGGGAGGAGCAATAGCTAATGACAGTGGGGTGAGACAGTAGACTCACTGAGGGAGAGGACCCATGCAGGGTATCTTTCCTAAGGTCCCTCAGCAACCTGGAGCTGGCACTGTCCCATGTGAAGGTGGAGGAGAGAACTTCTGAGACTTTTGTAGGGGACCCACGAAAACCACCGCACTCTTTTGGTGAAGGGAAGGACTTACTATCATCCCAGCTAGTCAAACTCCTTCCTCTATTAATTTTGTCCTTTAAATAAATAAATAAACTCCTGCTTGGTTGAGTATGAATGCTTTGCAAATCAAGCCACAAATGCCCCAGGAAACAACGCCTTTCCACTGATGTACGGAAGGAGGCTGGGTGAGCAATGGGGATGTCACAAAGGGGGTGAGACCAACAGGTGTGGCCCCACTCTTCTCCTCACACAAGGGAAATTGATTGAAGTAACAGCAAATGAATAGGGGTTGAACCTGTATCATAACTCTTTGGTTTCCACCTGGTCTGTTTGCTTGTAGCTTTTCTCCTTCTCTGCTTATGCCGCTTATATTCTGGGTTTTTTTCATGATGGGCCATATCTTGGCTACCTCAGCTTCTCCCTTGGAATAAAAGTCCCATGATCAAATCACTTTTGTGACCAGTATTTCTCCCAGAAGTCATTGCATCGTGCAAGACTCTGGCACCAACCTGCTTAATAGGCTACTTTGCACATATTTATCCAAAATAGAATTATTTTGGTCTTCCACACTTTTCTTGTAAGCTTATCTCTCTCATTTTCATAATAAAATATATTATATGAAGTTGGAAGGGGTTTGATTCTAATGAAGCATTCTGAGGGAAGATTCATGCTGACGTGCTGTGACTTTTGACTGAACCTTTCACTGACCTAAGAGCCAGCTGAGGGAAAGAAGACATTTTCCAGGCTGAACCCAAGAAAGGAGCAAAACGTTTTTCAGATGAGAAAGATGGGGAAAGGAAGAATAACTGCTAAACGATGTACATGTTCAGATTATGATGCAAATAAATGACGTGAAAACTGGTGGGGACCCACAAGACCCACAAAGAGAAATGGGTATCATCATGTTTGTGAGACCTAGGGGGCTATCATCACAGTGCCAAGTTGGCACTGCATTCCCCCAAAACCCCATGCTTTCACTCCTGCGGAGTTACACCAGATAACCCCCATGCAAGGAGCAAGTGTGTAATATAACACACAAACTGAGTGGGAGGGGGTGAAGGAAGGAGGCTACAGAGGGAAAGGAAGGGGGCTGGCTGCCTGTTTCCCGCTTTGTTCCCATAGCTGTTCCTGTCAAATCATTGCTCCCCGTAAGGAAATTCAAAGAAACAGCCTCCACGAACCGGGAGCAGGGGAGGGGATGAGGCTACAGAGGGAAAGGAAGGAGGCAGCAGACCACGTCTGGCTGCCCGTTTCCTCCTCTTTCTTTCTGTGAACCACCCAGAGATCTTCGCATATTGGGCAGTACAGAAATGCAATTATACATACACACACATATAAGAATACATTTGTTTAAAGAACCTTTCTCTGTGGAGCTCCACAGAGAGACTTAAAACTAAAATCGGCACAAACGAAGGATGCAGCAGATTAGTGCAAAATCAGGAAATGGGCCAATCATGTTATCCTACCCTCAAAGCTCCGCCCACATGTCAAAATCCGACATAAGTCCCCCAAAGACACACAGCCATAACGGGGTGCAAACTCAGCCCCGATCTAAAAGTCGGGTAAATCGTGAATGCGAAGATGCGCATTATTGCAGTTAAAACCCGGCGCTGTGGCCAATGAACGGCTGTGTCATATAACCTAAAACATGAATATGCACATTTAGGTTGGGGTAAAGAAGCAGTATAGACAAGTCCCTAGACATCTCTCCTCAGAAGTAATCCCTACTGAGTTTAATGGAACATATTCCCAGGTAAACGTATATAGGACTGCAACCTTAAACTCAAAATGTGGGAGGTGACCTTGCTCCAACCAGTGATCTTCTGACGTCTACCCTCTGTCAAGAGCTATAATGATTTGTTTGCTCTTTTGTGTTAAGAATGAGTAGCAAAGAGGTTAGTACTCTACATCAGATTTCTTCAAGTTTTTTTTATTCTCCAGATCTAAAGTGCACTGGGAAAGTGCACTGTATCATTTGCCAAAATATTTTATTTATGTGAGGCAAGTATCAACGTGCTTCAGCAATCTTTGCCCCACAGTATTCTGAGGAGGAAGAACAATGGGAGAACAAAGACCATGTGCTGTCAAAGATGCTGTCATTGCAACATATTTCTCAGCTGCTGTCTGAAAGGGGGAAATAAAACAGAAGATAGTAACATATTTTATGTGAGCTTCAGAAGCACTGAAGTGGCATTCAGTTATTTCTCTACTAAAATACGTCGCTGAGTAAAGAAATGTGGCTCAAAATGGCATCTTTTGAAAATCCTTATATAAACACTGGTTATGAGGTTCTCTTCCAAACTCAGCTTTGCTGCAGCTTGTCAAGTTCAAGAACTCTATGTGCGGTTTCTTCCTTGTTTCTGTTGATAGAATCTCCTTATGTTCCCTGACTGCTTACTTTTGTACAGCTGTTGTTGTGTGTTCCTCTTTTCCATCTTCACTTCTATCATAAAAAAGCAGACAACTGGCAATATATGAGCCACAATTGACACCCAGCCACCTACAGCTTTGCACCCAACCTACACTGACCCAGCTGTTCTGTTGGAAAGGGGTTGTTGCTGTTGTTAAGTGAGCCATCATGCTATTGTTGCATTTGTTTTCTTACTGTATATGTTTGACTTTAAGCTCTCTTTTCTGTTTTTCCTGAATAAAGATCTAGGTAAGACTTCTTGTCACTTGCCCTCCTGGAAAATAATCTTTCTGAAGCAGGAACTGCTTAACGCTGTGCATTAAATAAGAAGAGAAAGCACAGTTTTCATGTCAGCTTTAAAGACCCCTTCTTTGATAGGTCCTCCCATCGTAGTTACAGACGTATCTCTGGTATTTTCCTGAATATAAAGATATGCTGAAATGGAACTTACTTCTCACCTCAACCCCACTCTTGGGCAGGAGCTACACTACTGCTTTAAAGTGCTTTATAACAGTTTTGACAACTGTTGGGGCCCAGGACACACTCCATATACCCTTTTCAAAACTGTTATGAAGCGTTTTAAAGCAGTAGTGTAGATCTGGCCCGGATTTGTGAAGCATGACACTCCTTGGATGTAGCTTTTTGTTTTGTGTTCTTTGTTTTCTTTGTTTTGTTTTTTGCTCACAATGGATCATTTTATCTGGATTTTGGTCATTTCTAGGGAGTGGAACTACCTTTTTGGCTACTTGCTATTGCAGTTAATGGAACTGAGTGCAAACTCAAGACCTCTGTTTGTCTTGTTAGTGTATTTCTATTTCAATGTTTGAAATTTTGCTAAAGAAAAAAATTAATCAGAAGTGACCCTTTCCTAATGAATAAGGTATTTTCCATGTCAAAACCAACTTTCCTTAGGAATTTTCCAGAGATCTGATTAATGAAATTTATTGTGAGAAGCGAAGTACTGATATACTAGGTACTGATATAACTTAAAACAGTTCCCTCCATCTGAAGGACTAGCCAGTTTGGGACTTGCTTTCTTTTCTTCCTTTCTCTTTTTGTTTGCTTTTTTTTTTTTACCTGTCCATATGCGTTGAGGCTTTCCAATTTCCATATCAGCAGGGCATCTCTTCTGAAAAAGGGTATCAGACAGCTTTTGGAAACAAAATTATTGCTTGCAACTGTGACAGATACCATGGTGCTGCTTACAAGGATTTTTCCTATTAAGGTTTAGCAAGCGTGAGCGACACAGAAAATAACCTTTCATATGTGCCAGCTTAAGAGACGGCAAATAAGGAGGAAAAAAATACATGCAGAAGTTTGAAGAAAGATATCACTCAGGCTTAAACGTAACAGAATAGAAAAGAGGTAGTTCAGCTATGCAGAGTTACTTGATAGCATGTCTTCATTACTAATCTATCATTCATATGCACATTGCTGTGCACAATATTAGGTACACTATATATGATTAGATCTACAGCAGCAGAATAGTCCCAGAGGTTAAATAATAATTCTCCACATAGACACCTCCGGTTGTTTTGATAGTCTAGTATACACTATTTCCCTCTCAATTTCCTGCATTATGAATTTCCCACTTCAGTAATAGAACTTACTAGCACAAATACTAAATATGGATATTTTAAGAGGTATACTCAGTTCTCAATAGGTGCACCAATTTTCATAAGATGTGTAAAAAATGCTAAAAGGGAATTGCTTTCTAAACTGAAATGCTTAAAGAGAGAGAGAGAAGAAGAAGAAGAAAGGCTGTGACCCACACTTAGATGTATTCAATACTGCAAATTGTACCCTCTAAAGCAATTAGTTTCTAGCCCTTGCCATTCCAAAAGCAAAACAAGATGGCAGTTTTTCTTTCTAATAAATAGTAAAGGGGCAATTCTGAGGGACAGAATTCCCCTTGAAGGGAATAGCGCCACTTACCCTATCCTGCTTCGCTTGGGACCTGGGAGAGTGGCGAGACTTCAAAACCCACATGCAAGAGTGGAAGGGGGTATGGTGCAGCTGCTTAAAGGCATAGCTAAAAGCATATATGAACAAGAGATCAATAGAGAAATACAATAAGTCGAGGGGAAAAAGCATGTGTTGGGCCAGGAGGAGGAGGAGGAGGAGGAGGAGGAGGAGGAGGAGGAGGAGGAGGAGGAGGAGGAGGAGGAGGAGGAGGAGGAGGAGGAGGAGGAGGAGGAGAAGAAGAAGAAGAAGAAGAAGAAGAAGAAGAAGAAGAAGAAGAAGAAGAAGAAGAAGAAGAAGTGAATCCACAGTCAGTCAATACATTTAGTAGGATCAAACAAAACTTCACAAAATTGTGAGCAAGTTTTGAGTTATACAGAATTCTTATTTAAGCTAGATATTATGTGCACATGTGCATGTGCACATACACACACACACATACACACACAACTGGACAGGGAGAAAGCTGGCTGATGTTGAAGCCAAAAAGTCTGCCTTTAGCCACAATGTCAAAATGTAGTATAGGAGGAAATTGCGGACTTACTTGGATTCGCTTTGACTAGTAGAACACTCATAGTATTCATCTAAGAATATAGAAACAAGTAATGGCTGCTCACCCTTTCTTGAAAATATGAAATTTAGCCATTACAATTGAAATCAAGTCTTATGAAAAACACAGAGGTTCCTTGTGAAGTAGAGAGGACCCTGGTCAGTTTTTATGTTGTGAAATGGGGACTCCTGCAACAGGATTCCTGCAACATTCTCTACCTGCATTAACGGTCCAAGCCTGGCTTATGTAGGAATACTTTTCATGTGATGGGCTTCTATGGGTAGCCAGGATATAATATTTCACAAAGCAGGAATACATTATTGTTTTAAATCTAAGAATTTTAAGATGCCCTGATAGTTATTTTAATACAATCAGGGCATTGGAATTAAAAGCTTCCCTTCTCAGCAATGCTCTATATGTTCAATGAACCAGTGCAATATAGTGACTGTTTTATAGCACAACGCCGGGTTTACACACTGTGGATATCCTGCAAAATTTTAATTACTGCTTTTTTAAAGTGAGATTACGGGAGGAAAATGTGGCAGACATCTTGGAGGTTGACGGTGTCATGTAAAGGACATGCAAGCTTCTGTGAGTGGCCAAACATGAATGTGAAATTAATTGTTCATATACAGAAGCTGTCTAAGCACCCTGTCTCTGTAGTGCCTATACATCTCCATTGATAATTACTACTTTCAAGAGATTTCACTAAAGTTGGCTCACCCAGCAATAGTCAGTTGTGTTCCTGACTCATTTTGCAATGCAGATAACAGCAGGACATAACAACATAAGGAGTGCCATGCTGCCTCAGACCAAGGATTCATCTTGTCCAGCATTCTGTTCACACAGTAACCAACCAGGTGTCAGCCAGGGACCAACAAAGCAGGACATGGTGCTTAAGTTACTTTTTCATCTTGGCTATCAAGTAGGCCAGCAAGACTCTTTGGACTTCCTCGACCCCTCCTTTCCTACTAGGCACTCCATAGAACTACAGTATACCTTTCCCTGATTTCACTATTTCTCTTACCTCAGCAAAGGTTTGTGGGATAAGCATACATAAGCATCCATCCATTGCCTTCAGAAGGAGAGTATATGAGCCAGTTATTATACAAAGGGGCAATCTAAGGTCCTCCTCCGAGTGCCTAATCAGAGGGCCTTTTCGGTGGTGGCCCCCCGACTGTGGAATGATCTCCCCGATGAGGCTCGCCTGGCACCAACACTGTTATCTTTTAGGCGCCAGGTCAAGACTTTTCTTTTCTCCCAGGCATTTAATAGCATTTAACAATGCTAAGTTTGTTTTTTACGGACCCCCAGAACTGTTGTTTTTAAATGGATACTGTTGTTTTTATGCTTTTAAATTTTGTATACTTTTAATGTTTACTGTTTTTAACTTTTGTAAACCGCCCAGAGAGCTTCGGCTATGGGGCGGTATATAAATGTAACAAATAAATAAAATAAATAAATGTAAAGCATGGGTGGATTATAAGTAATATATACTGAACCCAAAACCGATCTCCTTAGAAATTAATGTAAGTTGCAACATACACATTAAGTCTCACCCCTCACCCCCACCACCAAAATGCTATCCTGTAAGAAACCACTCTCAGCTGAAAATTAAGACTACCCAATCTTCGGAATTGAAATAGGTTTAACAATTCTTTTAACAAGTAATCTACAAGATTATTTTCAGTATTATCCTCAATCACAAACAGCAAAGATACAAAAAAAAAACCACAAAAAAACAAAGATATAGCCAATAAAGAATTGGAATATATGTGGTATAGAAAATAATGCATTACATAAGCAGAGAGTAATGTTTAAACATATTTATTTATTTTCAACATTTGTATATTTCTCCTCATCTAAACTGACTCCAGAGTGGTGAACAATGAGAAATAAAACTAAACAAAGAAAAAGATATTATCATTATTCCTTTTAAAAACAGAGTGCCAGTTAAACCATGGCTGTTCAACAAAGGAAGGTTTCCTGGGAAAGAGCTGTTTTCAGGAGGCACAGAAAACAGCACAGTGTTGGTGCCTGACTGACCTCTAAAGGCAGGAAAATAGTATGGAGAGTTAACTGTCAAGAAATACTTTTGTAAGCCGCCATGAGAGCCTTTTTTGGCTGAATGGCGGCATAAAAATACTTAAATAAATAAAATAAATAAACTAGCAACTGAAGGCTTCTCAACGTTAAGGAAAAATCCCAGTCTTACCAGGGCAGGATCTACACTACTGCTTATAACGGTTTATAATGGTTATGGCAACTGTTCAGGCCCAGGACACATTACAAATACCATTTTCATACCGTTTTTAAAGTATTATATCCTGCTTGGTGTAGATCAGCCCCAGGGCTTCATCTTCCAGAGTCTTTGCAGGTTTACAATGGGCGCACCACCCACCACCACCACCCTATTTTTCTCAGTTCCTCTGTGGGCACGTTCCATATGTTTCGTTTATACAACCAGCAGATTGCACTGCAGGATTTCTAAAATAAGGCACAATTCATGAATTCTGCCACCTTTTTGATGGCTGTTTGTTTGTTTGTTACTGCATTTTCAGCCATTTTTAAAATGGCAGAATAAACTTAAAAGACAATAAGGAGAGAGGCACCGGATGGTGACGACGTCATGAAAAGGACCCATGAACTTTCATGAGGGATCAATCATGAGTGCACAATAACTGTCTCATGTAAAAATGTCCTGAGTGTCGTAATGAGATGTAACTGCGTCTGAAGAGAGTGGGAAATGATCCCACACTGAGGATGAGTCAAGCAACATCCACATGATGAATTCTCCACACAGTGGTCATAAGACACACAATAAAACATACAATGATGCATGCATCAAGGATTATGTTGATGGTGCATTTTATTTAGCTTTTTAAAATAAACATCTGTGAGGGGACTAATGTCTATTTCACATCTTATTTCATAGGGGGGGTTGGGCTAGGAAAGGGGCACCACATTTTCCTTTCTCTTGCTATCCTTGCTGACCACACTCAAGAGAAAATGGAAATGGAGGTATCATGTTATTCAAACTTGCATGGCGAAATCACTTAGAAAATGAATCCTTGGGCCTTGCTAGATGGAGATTTAGCCCGGAGCTCGCCCCGGGCTCGCCCCTGTGCGTCCGGATGACACACAGGGGATCCCGGGGTCAGGCAGGGGTGAAACCTCCCTGGGCGCAGGGTAAATGAAACCCCTTTTAGCCCGGTTTTTCCTGCAGTCCCAGCCTCAGGTCGGGCTGAGACTAGGAGCGCAGGCGTGTGGACCGTTCCGCTGCTTTTCCCGGCTACCGCATTTACACGCAAGTAGCCGGGAAAAGCGGTGGATGGGCCGCAGTGCTCCCACCGCTGCCAGCGAGTCCCCTGGCCTCCGTTTCCCCCCCCCCCATGTCCCCTGGCCTGCGATCCCCCCGCCGCCGCGTCCCTGGCCTGTGATGCCTGGCGCTGCCATGTCCCCCAGCCTGGCATCACAGGCCAGCAACATGGCAGCACCAGGCATCACAGGCCGAGGATGCGGCAGCGGAGGCCAACACAGGCTGGGGACTCGGCAGCGGCAGGATTGCAGGCCAGGGGACATGGGGGGTGGGTGGGACATGGGGGGTGGCAGGAAATGGAGGCTGGGGACATGGGGGGTGGGAAACAGAGGCTGGGGACATGGGGTGGCAGGAAACGGAGGACATTGGGAGATCGGGGGGATTGGAGGCCAGGGGAGATCATGGGGAGGGGAAATTGGGGGAAGGGGGAGCAGGGGACCCATTTTTTTAAAAAAAAAACCCCACCTACCTTTTCCAGTGGTGAGCTCCTGCGCATGCAGCCCCTTTAAACTAAAAAAAAAAAATGGTGGTCCTTCTAGCAGCCCATCGCATCTTATGTGTAGATAGGGGCGATGGCCCGCGCTACTTTTAACGCAGGCTGGCCCCTCCTCCCACATGGATTCCCCAGTAGGTCTAGCAAGGCCCCTTGACTCCCATCTGGACATGAAGCCTCCTAGGCCATACATTCTCCTAGCAGACAGACAGAAGCAAGGCTGGCTCAAGGTTTAAGGGCAAAATGACCTTGTTTGTCCTTGCAGGTTTACCTGGAAGGTTTACTGTACAAATAGCATCCTGTGGCTGAGCCTGGAGGCCTGGAGTGATGCAATATCTGGGGCATTGTGGGAAATTAATATGGCAGTGAAACCCAGCTGCCCAGCACTGCTCAGAGCACAGGACCAAATGTTGTATTTAATGGGTGCTCAGGGCACGTCAGCACTGAACTCTGTTGAGGCACTGGCAGATGTGGAAGAACACCCAATGCAGAAGCCAGCCCTGGCTAGAGGCAAGGATCTCTCCTCAGGCTGCTACCTAGAGAGCTGCAACCCTCCCAACTAATGGCATCGGTTCATACTTGGAAGATTGGAAGTTGGAGGAGGAGGCATATTTTTTATTATTTAAAACCACCTGCAGGCTTTTAAAATTTTAATTCAACCTCAGACTTTAATTTACTGTGATTGACAATTTGCTGTAATGTTTAAAGCTATGCTACTTTATTGGTCAGATAGGATGTGTGGAACAGCAGACGATTGCGCACAATGGTGGCTGCAGAAATGGGCAACCAGAATTATCAAGGGGCTAGAGCCACTCCCGTATGAGAAAAGATTGCAGCATTTGGAGCTTTTTTAGCTTAGAAAAAAGGAGGCATAAGGAGGAACATGATAGAAGTGTATGAACGTATTCATAATGTGAATAAAATGGATTTCTCCTTCTCTCGCAACACTAGAACCTAAAGTCATCCAATAGTTAAAGACTCAGGAAAGATAAAAGGAAGTACTTCTTCACATATGATTTGGGTAAACTGTGGAATTCACTACCACAAAATGTAGTGATGGCTACTAACATGGATGGCTTTAAAAGGGATTTGGACAAATTCATGGAGGATAAGGCCAACAATGGCTACTAGTCATGATGGCTAAATGCTACATCCAAGATCAGAGGCAATGCTGCTGAATATCAGCTATTGGGGAAGGTGCAGTTGTACGCATTTCCTGCTTGTGGACTTCCCACAGGCATCTGGTTGACCACTGTGGAAACAGAGTGGTGGACTAGATAGGCCTTTGGTCTGGTCCACCAAGGCTTGTTTTATGTTCTTGATATAGAGCAAGAAATAGTTGTGTGGCACAATCCTTTGCTTCACCCCTGGAGTCATCCTTGCACACAACCCTAGCACTCACAACAAAATCAAATATAAGATCATACACACACTTCTGAATTCAACAGCAACCATGACAATTATTAAAAAAAATACTGAAATGTTATCTCATCAGTGAAATTCAATAGTTTTCAGAGCATATCTACTTATAGGGAACCCTTTCCACATGCCTAGTCTAGAATTCCTATACATTGTGGGAGATTCTGACATTGCAGTGAATTGTAGTAGGAGACATTTTGTCTAAGAATTTCTGCAGACATATTTATAACCCTCTGAAGAAGGCCTTAAAATAAAAATAGGGTGAAATGTGACAGGCAAATAAAGCCTTTGTTCCAGCATCCTGAGATGTTTCTCTCCATTTTGGGGTCTATTTTGGATGCTCTCCCACATGGACAGTCAGGCCTAGTTCTCGCTGACTGATAAACTTCCGCCTGCCCTGTGTTATTCATTCTGCAGGTGGGCCTCACATAACTGAATGTTCCTTCATGCCAAACGTTCCCTCCACATAGTTTTCTATGTGCAGGGATTTATTTATTTATTTATTTATTTATTTATTTTGTATGGAGAAGCATTCAATTAAGAGACACCCCACCAGCAATCTAAAGTAGTACTGCCCAGGGATAGTAGGGATAGTAGGCCCTCCATTTGTGCAACATGCTGGCAGGCCTGTTGGGCCTCATGAATGGAGGAGAACACTATGAAAGTGGTTTGAAAACGGTATATGGAATGTGACATGGGTGTGTCATGGGCCCCAACAGTTGTCAGTGTACTTCAATACCATTATAAAGCAGGAGTATAGATCCTGGCTATGACATATTTACACTCTCCTGCAATTGTGCCATAGAAAATCATTTTTGGATGGACAAGCTGTCTTTCAGGAATCCTTGGGCATCGTTATGGATCTTGGCACTAAAGAGACCCAGGCCGTTGCTAGACGAGGAGTTAGTGCGGTGTGAGGCTCGGTCTCCCTCCTGTGCATCCAGATGGCGCACAGGGGATCCCGGGGTCAGGCCAGGCTAAGTCCTCCCTTGAACCGGGATAAGTGGATCCGCTTATGGCCCAGCTTTTCCACAGCCCCAGCCTGAGGCCGGGGCTGCGGAAGGTCTAGCAGGGTCCGTGGCTTTTCCCGGCTGCTCATGAGTAGCCAGGAGAAGCCACAAACTGGGCACAGCATTCCATAGGAGCGCTGTGCCCATCGGGCCGGGGAGGGAGGAATCACGGGGGGGGGAGATGGGGCTGGGGGAAAGAACGGACCCGGCAGGAGAGATGGGGGGGAGAAGAACAGGGACAGGCGTGGCGGACTGGGACAGGGGAAGAAGAACGGGGGAGGACGGGCGAGCGAGCGAGCGGGCAGGGGGGGCATCAGACATTGTGGGGGGAGGGAATCAAGGGCAGGGGGAGCGGGAAACCCTTTATTTTTTAAAAAAAAAGTCCTTATTTTTATGTTGGTTTGCTCCTGCGCACATGGCCCTTTAAGTTGGGAAAAACCGGAGCACGCGACGAGGCTTTCCCTTGCCCCGTCGCATGTTTATGTCTAGCTAGGGGCGACGGCACATGCTAGCTGCAGTGCTGCCGCGGCCCTACTCCCGACCGGATTATCTGGTAGGTCTAGTAAGGCCCCCAGTAACCTTCCAAGGGATCTCAAAATTGCCTAGAATACAGTTTGAAAACTACTTCTGAAGACAGTGTTCACATTCAAAAAAATGCACAGGGTTTTCTTCTTTAATGCCTTATTTCTTTTAGGTGAGGTTTTAATAAGAATCAGCTTTTGCAGATGGGGCGGGGTGTGTGTGTGATAATCCCATGCACCAAAAGGACATTCCGTTGCGTGAAAGAGCTGGGGAAACTTTATGTACAGTCATTTAATAGAAGTTGCTCAGAAGATGCATGTTACAAAATCTTGTTAGACAAATTACAGAAAACTCTGCCAATAAATGTGGCTTAAGACTTCCATGAAAATAACTCATGGGCAGCAAAGTAGGCCTTGCAAAATCGAATCTAATAAAACAGCAGGAGGAAGAGAAAAAAATCTATTATGCCAGCCCGGAATGCAAAGCATAATAAAATGGGGAATATGCAAGCAACCTTAAACAAGAAAAGCAAAAAGTAATCTACTGCACTTACAGCTAAATACACGCAAACACAGAATAAAGGGATGGAAGAATAAAAGGAGAATGGCTGCCTAATGCTTCCACAATTAATAGATCCCATTTTTAAAAAATCAATCCAGTGTAACACTAGAAAGATGTCAGGAAGAAACAATTATTCATGGCTAATTACTTTTTAGAAGATGATGGCAATGGGTAAGTTTTCTCTGGTATTGATGAAGAAAAGCCCTCTAGGGAAATCATTTACAAAGGTTACCAAGGATATGAATTATTATCTGGTATGTGTGAATAAGATAGAATAAGTAAAGAAGTACTAGTAAAGTGAAGGTCATCAAGACAATTCAATTAGTAGCAAAAATTGCCATTTGTAGAAATTCAAACATACAGTTAATATTACTTCTGGCAAAGGTTGCCTGTGAGAAGAAATAATTTGTTATTAACAGCTCAGATACAACAACTATCTGCTTGATTTACAGGCAGATCCTATGTAGATTTACTTGTAAGTAGGTCCCAATGCAACACACACCCATGCAAGTGTGCATAGGACTGCGGCTTTTAGTGCATCGTTTCCTCAGAAGAAAATAATACTAATATACAAAAGTAAAAATTGGCAAATCTTGCAGGACGATCAAGTTATAGTTCAATTTCGTGGCTCTGAATAATGGACTTCAGTGGAACAGCAAGCCACCATTTTAAATTTCAGTTCACGCAATATTTATTCCATGTTCACTTTAAGATCTAAAACATGCAGGCTTCAGCAGTCCTATTTCCGGGGGCCTGGTTGAATGTTTGTGTAAATGTGAGACATTTTACTTGCGCGTTATGTTGCCAGGAAAAGAACCTTTAAACAAAAGGCAAAATGTTGGCATGGAAGCAGCATTCCATGGGTGGGAGAGGAAGTAGCAACTGACGCGCTTGCACAACCCAACAAGCAAAACAACTTTGTTGTACCTGTGTTATGGTGGGGTCACCAGCTATACTGTAAAGTTTCTGTAGTAGGTGGGAGAAGAGCACTGGATCATACTTGTGACACATTTCCATGGTTCCTAACACCTGTGAATGCTTCTGCTCATGCTCATGATGGGATCCAGGGTCTAAGAAAGGCCCTTCTAGCAACCCACTCCAAGCTCCTCCTCCTCCACCACCACCACCAGCTCTGTAAACTAGATAAAAGGAATAGGCCATGTCAGTTGCTGCAAACAGCCTTAATTGTGACCATGCCTAGATTCCAGAAGAACCTGTCTGGTCTACATCTTGAGTCAAATCATTATGAATGTGGAATAAAAAGCAGGATATAACACTATGAAAGCGGTATATGCCCCAACAGTTATCAGTGCACTTCAATGCCACTATAAAGCAGTAGTGTAGATCTAGCCTCCACCTAATTGGATTTTTGGAGAATAGAGCTCATATTTGGAATTCTAAGCCGTCATAACTGCCAACCAGTTTCTGGCCTCTTGCAGTTCATACATCTGTTGAAAAGCACTTAATATATTACTTGTTCCTACCGGATGTTTCCACATATAACCAGACATGAAGGGATGCACTTGTGAGAGTCATCCTGCATCTACAAAAAAAGCAGCATAAGAACCTTCCCTGAAAAGCTTTATTATTTGACTTCCGTAGTAAGCACAAGTTTGGAGACGATGGGTTAAATGAATTTGATAAACTTCAGTGTGGAAGTGTGATAGAAGTAGAAGATGGTAACATATCTACACCATCTATTAATACGGTATCAAGAGTTATAAATTCCTAAGCATAATGTTTGACAGGAAGCTGTCATGGAAGCAATAGATTCATTATAAAAATGCTAGAGGTGCATACATCCCATTGACTGTTTATCATTAACTGCATGGAGAGCTGATAGGAAATGTCTGGCTATAATTTATATTTCTGATGACTCTCAAATCTATTACTCACTTTTCTCCAATTTTATAGCTGCTCTGGACAGAATAGAAATTGAACACTAAGCACAGATTCTGGACTTTTTTTTAATTCTATATTATCTGAAGCCTCCATATTGAGCTAGCCTTCACCTATAAACAGACCTTCACTGACAAAGTCTCTTTCAAATGTGAAGAGAGATTTTTTTTCCATGAAGAGGCATAAAAAGGAAAAAGAATCATTCTGCTTTAAATGAAGATCTAGGGGGGGGGGAAAACATTAATGCTAATGGCTAAATTAAAAATAGAGTTTAAATGGTGGCATCCTCATTCAGCTGCTGTTTTGTGAAGGTGCAGTCCACCATTACAGGCTCCAGAAATATCTAAACTCCTGGGGTATCATGCTTTCCAACCCCCATCCACAGACCCCTTCAACTAGAGAAGCTGAAATTAAGCTGACTGACATCCCAGTCCAACAACATAGTGGCCAGGATCCAAGAACCTAGTTCCATATACCCAAAGGGGTTTGTGGGGTTGTGTTGCTCAAGCACCAGACCCTTTACGTCCCTTTGCAAACCACCTTTGGAACCGAAGGGGATTTAAGAGCAATTTGTGACACAGAAATTGAGGTCTGCAGTTCAGAAGAAAGTTTTGTTTTTAATCATAGTGCCTAAAGTAGCTTTTGGGGGCCTGGCTGTGACTTGGAATTAAGTCTCATTGATTTCAGTGGGACAGACATCCAGTTAATGTGTCTAGGGCCAGTGTGATAGAATTAAACTAGCTTAAATCAATTCCTGTGGCATAACCTTTTGTAGACGGCTCTATTAGTACCCAGGTTTGGTCAGAAGTTGGGTTTGCTTTGCTTGTTTTCAGAAAATGAGGACAAACCTTTGTTGTGCCTTTATTGTGCATTTTATTGCCTCTAAAAGTAGTGCAGAGGGGTAATGGACGTGATGAAGTCAAAGTTAAGCACTTTTGAGTATGAATGATTTTGATTGGTTTCAACAAGCGCTTACAACTCTCCCATTGAAATCTGGGGAAATGTAAATGTTCTAAACTCTAACTAGCTCATGTTATATCTGGTCTCCTCTTGTTTTTCCAAGGTAGGTGCAAGCACCCCAATGTGACAACCCGATCCAGCAGCTTTTGAGGAGCAGCCTCCTAGGGCGTTACTAGACGAGGCTCTAGCGCGCGTTACCTTCCGCAGTCACGTCGAGGCTTCCAGATGACGTTCACGAGGATCCGCCGTTATCCCGCGGTGAAGCCTCTTTCTCCCGACTTTAAAAAAGTGAGTTTTAGGGCGCCTTTTCCTGCTGTCCCGCGGTAATTCGGAGTACGTGTGGGAGGATGTGAGGTCACTGCGGTCGGCACTGGTCAGGAAAAGGCGTGCTAAGGGGGAGTGGTCAGCGGCTTCGGTCAAGCCGCCTCCGCCATTTGCGCGCAGTCCGCCAGCTGGGGCAGCGCGGCGGAGCGGCTTTTTTTTTTTATTTCCCCAGTGACAGTTTGCGCAGGAACGGAGGACCGCAAAAGTGGCTGGTGACTCCTTGCGGTGGGCAGCTACCGTGGCCGCATAATGGCGGTGCTGTACGCTGCCTGTTAGTGTGGGTACCAGGCTGGCAGAGGGCAGAGCTGTTTGTGGGCTGCTGCCATGGCTACGGCCAGATGTGGGTTGGCTCCTTGGGATGGGGCACAGGGCACAGAGGCGGTCATCGGCGGCGACACCTCAGAGGCATGATGGGAGATGTAGGCACAGAGTGGCCATGCAGACGATTGACCTCGGGTCATATGACACTCGCCACGACCCCCATCAGGAAGTGAGCGCATCAATGTTGACCCTCAACAGCACCAGCAGCACTTCAGCTGGCACTGGCACTGCCGCCGCTGCCGCCGCCAGGGCCGGCGGCGGCATCGCTGACGGCTGCGCAAGTTTGCGGTCTTTCGGACGTGCGCAAACCGTGCAGCGAGCGAAAAAAAAAGCCGCGGCAATCAGGCCGGTGTGGCTGCGCAACCGTTCTCGCGGCGGCAGCAGCACAACCGGCGCAAACTTCCGCCACAAATCGAAGGCAGGTGTGGAGCATGAGGCGTCACGGCTGAACGGGAAAAGCCGCTTTCACCGCTCCTCAACGACGGAACACCCGGTAGGTCTAGCAACGCTACTCTTCTGACATGGGAGGTTGACAAGCGTGGAGACTCTGGCCTTAGCTAGACCTAAGGTTTATCCCAAGATCGTCCCGGGGTCATCCCTGCCTGCTCCCAGGATATCCTGTGTGTCATTTACATGAACAGGGATGACCCCAGGATGATCCCGGGATAAACCTTAGATCTAACTAGGGCCAAAGAATATTCCTAGATAAGCACAACATGTCTGCTATCTAAACCAACTAAGATTTCTTTAAACCCGTGACAGCTCTAATAAAAATATGGTGCACAATTTCACTCAAAAGAAAAACAATCCACCCTTTTTCTGCTTAATCCTGAGCCCAGACACTAGCCCAAACAGAGAGGCAGTGCTTCACTTCTGAAATATGCCATGCTGGTGCTTTAGTGATTCCGTAATGGAAAGGAATTTCACAGTTGGCTAATAGGCACCATCGTTTTAGGCTCTTGCAGTCTAAACCTGATGTATTGATGTCATTAATGTTATTATAACCCTTGGTAGGTTTCAGAGCTTATGAGGGGAGAGGTCACATAGAAGGAGGTGGGTCTTAAGATTTGTGGAAAATAAGTCCAATTTTACATCTGTTTTGGCTTTCTATGTGAAGACATAGAAGACAATGGAACCAATTGCCTGGGGAGGTCATGGGCTCTCCCACACTAGAGTCATTCAAGAGGCAGCTGGGCAGCCATCTGTCAGGTATGCTTTAAGATAGATTCCTGCAGTGATCAGGGGGTTGGACTCAATGGCCTTGTAGGACCCTTCTAACTCCACTATTCTATGTTTCTATGGCCACAGCTAGACCTAAGGTTTATCCTGGGATCATCCAGAGTTCACCCCTGCCTGAGCACTGGATCCCCTGTGTGTCACCTAGATGAACAGGTTTTGACCCCTGGATGATGCAGGGATAAACCTTAGGTCTAGCTATGGCCTATGACATTTCTGACAGATGCTTGACCAACCATGAAAGATTCACCAAAATGCACCTCTGGTCCCTGGATCACCACCTGAAGAATAGACTAGCCCCTGACAATACAGTCATTGAGATCTCTGATTTAGAAAATCAATTCATGCAGTATACTTTTAAATATGGGACACAAATACACATTTCCAACTTTTGGTGAGGTACAGGGAGGAAAAAATATTATTTTTTCATGGCAGGTATATGCTTTAATCAGAACTAGCAGAAGATATAATATAGTTGTAAAACTTTTCTATAGTTAGTGGGGTCTCTCGGGCCAGTCATTTTCTATTGTGTGAATCTATTGCTATCATAAAAATAGATTTTCCAGTAAGAGGCAGCCTAATCTTGTATCTTTTGATAACAAAATAAGTGAAAGAGCCTGCTTGATGGTGGCTTGGGTTCAGGTGGGGATGTGGCCAAAAGTGGCAAAGCACATTAAGCTGCTGAAAGCATCATGAGATGAAGAGGCAAAGAGGAAATTACAGCAGAGCTGTCCAACGGAAGCCTGTTTTTCTTGCAATAATGAAAAGGTTTAAGTGAGTTTCAGATCTGATGATGGAAGGACAGGAAAATTATTGCTCAAAAACTATGTGATGAAGGAATAAACCTCGTATTACAACTGCAGTAGGTCAGGGACTGTGGAAATGTGGAATAGGTCTGACCCGGTCACTACCATTAAACAAAACAAAACAAAAACAATTAAAAACCCAAAGTTTGAAAGCTACTTTATAACTGAAATTGCATTCTGCACTACTGGCAATGTCATTTTGTCGTCTCCATTAACTGGAGACATTTGAGAAATATTCCTCTTTTATGCATTCGTTAATATAGCATTGCTGGCTTTTCGTTTGCAGAATATTATAGCATGGCCAAGGCAGAACGGGCAGCCGCCATGGATGGTCAGCGATCCAGGGTATCCCTGATCAGCCTCCCTGCTACTTTTGAATCTTATCTGCCACCATCAGTTTTATTTTTGCTCTGCTCAATAATAGCTAAACATGCTACAGACTGGTTGGAGGTTCAAACAAGTTTCACTCAACCGTGAGCTCATCTACAAGCTAATTAAGGGCTGAAGCACCTATGAGGTTAAATGCATCCTTGATTTTAAAAAATGCAAATAGCAGCTGCTGGGTGCATGTGATAATGATCAGGATTACAGCACGTTACTCGTTTTCAACCCTGCTGAGGACTAAACAAAAATTATGCCTCTGAATGTTCCTAGAGGGGATTTTCTCCCAATACAAATTTTCATGGAACAGGTTTTCCTCAGGACTGCAGCATGGGGTTAAATTTCTCCCTCCCCACTTGCCGTGATCTTGATATTTATCAGCCATACCCTAAGCAGCTACTATCTGCATTTTTAAAAAAAGCAACTGTGTATGTTAAATGCACATCTGGCACTCGGATAAACAGGAAGAGCTTTGTGAAAAGGTCCAATGCAAGTTTTGCTTCCTGCATAGAACTGACCTGGAACCAGATATCTCAGGTGTTGTTCTCTTATTGTTGTTTGAGAATGTAATGTTTAACTAGGAGAATAATATTTATTTATTTATTTATTTATTTATTTATTTATTTATTTATTACTCGCCTCTCCCTCTGGATCGAGGGAGGGGACAATAAAATAAAAATTAATTAGATTGGTCCCTAGCAAAATGGTTTACAATCTAAAGCGGAGGTGGGCCACATGTTTCCTTCCAGATGTTTTGGCCTACGACTCCCATGCAATAGTTACAATGAATGTTCAGGATTGTTAGTGTAGTTGGACTTGATTGTATGAAATAGTGCCTCTGTATTGGAGTGGACGGAGGCATGATTTGCATAATCAGAGCAACTGGAAAAAGGACACAGTGACCATCCAGAAGTGCTTCTACTACTACTACTACTACTACTACTACTACTACTACTACTACTATTATTATTATTATTATTATTATTATTATTATTATTTGTATCCTGCCTTTTGCCCAATGCTGGGCCTCAAGGCGGCCTTAAAAAGTTTAAAACATACATGGGGTCAGGGGCAAAACCATAAACGTTTAAAATACACAACAAAATTATAAGTCATTAACATAGATGGAGGGCCAAATTACTCTCCAAAGGCCTGCTGGAACAAAAAAGTTTTAGCCTGCTTCCGAAAGCCCATCAAGGAGGGAGCCAGCCTAGCTTCCCTGGGGAAGAGAGTTCCAGAGCACTGGAGCAGCCACCGAGAAGGCCCTCTCCCATGTTCCCACCAAGTGCGCCTGTGAAGATGGTGGGACTGAAAGAAGGGCTTCTCTAGAAGATCTCAAAGCACGGGCAGGCTCATAAGGGAGAATACGTTCTTTCAAATATTCATTTCATTTCTTTCATTTCTTTCATTTCTATTCCAACTAGACACGTGGTAGACACACACAGTTGCAGAGGCTAGTTCGTGGGGGTTGCTGTTCCTGTATGAACCAGTTTGAGGTGTGCAACCCAACATTAATTTAGAATTACAATGCTGGTGTAAAGCAACAGCATTTACAAATAAAAGATCTTGCATCATATTTATGGGAGCGGGGGATTGCATATGGGCAAATGAATAAAATACAGATTTTGTGTGATGAATTTCTGCACACTTCTACACCCATGCAGCTCTATGCAACATCTTGTGAATAGTTCTTCGTTGCCATTGATGTGCTTGTGGCAGGGTGGTGGTGGTGGTGGTCCTAACCTGCAGGGAAATAGCACGCCAGCCAGAAAATCAAAAGGGAGGTTTTTGAAAAGGTCACAAGATTCAGGCAAAGTGCTATATTTCATGTAGTGTACACAGAATAAAAAAGGTTGATATTTCATTATTGGGGAAAGATTGTAACAGAAACAGAAGCTGACATAACATTTCTTCCTCCTTGTGCCATTGATTGTGTCAAAAATGAAAACAGACAGCAGCACACTGTAGTCTGATTATTGTTTTCACTTTTAAAGCCCTTTGTCATCTTTTGGAAGGTTGTAACCATCTTGGATCTTCAGTTTTCTGACATATTGTGCCACACTCCAATATCACCTCCAATTCATGGAGAATGTAAAAGGAGCAAATGCCATTTTTCCTCTGGATTCCATGCAAAGAAAGAACTGAGCAAAAATAAATGCATTGTTTTCTCTAGCTGGACATGTTAGTCTTAGAGACAAATGAATGAACTTTGTCCCAATTGAAACCAAAAGGGCACTTGAGCAAAGCCTGTGAAAGAGCGGACTAGACAGCCAGAAGCCATGTCTGCCTGGAAATTACTCAACTGGAAAAAGAGAGAGTGGAGAGATTGCAGACATTTTGGGGAATGGTTCTATGTTGGATGCTGAAAATGAATCTATCTTGCCCTGTAACTGCAGGGGCAAGGGGAAAGACACTCTGCCTGGCCGACAGGGATCCTGGGAGCTTCTGTCCATCGCTCCGTCTAGCAAGGAAGACCAGCCTGACTCCACCTGAATTTAAAAGCCTACTAAAAACCCACCTCTCATTCTCGATTCCTAAAGTGATCTCCCTCATCTCCCTTTCCCATCCATTTCCCTTCTCTTATATGTCTAGTTTTCAGTTGAAAGTCTCAGGCTTGCACACGCGAGAGCAACCACAGCATTGTGCCAAGGTGCACCTGCCCACATTCCTATCATGAAGAAACGTCAGTGTGCTGGTCATCAGAATGCAGCCTTGAATCAGGCCAGCTTCTGTACATGCCTTACAGTCTCATCGTTCAGAAAATGGGGGGCTGTTTCTCAGGGTGTGGTTTAAGAAAGCAGGAGGATCCCTGTGCCTAAACAGAGATGCAAATGTGTGGGGGGGTTTCAACATACAGATGTGTTGCATGTAGATGAGGATCAGCAACAGTGGAATCCTTTCCTGATGTTCCTAGATCTTGAATTGGGCCTTAGCTAGACCTAAGGTTTATCCCAGGGTCGTCCCTGCCTGCTCCCAGGATATCCTGTGTGTCATTTACATGAACAAGGATGACCCCGGGACAATCCTGGGATAAACCTTAGGCCTAGCTAAGGCCTTAGTTGCATACCTGGGCTTAAGGCTGAAATCCTACCACTCTTGCCTAGGAATGAGCCCCATTGAACTTATAGAAACTTACTTTTGCTGCTTGCTGGAATTTTAGCTCCCTGTGTTAATTCTTCTTGATGAAGATGATGATGATGATAATCAACATCAAAGAATTCACACAGGGGAGAAGCCCTATGAATACCTTGAGTGCAGAAAGAGCTTTGCTCACAGCACAGACCTTAAGAAACATCAAAGAATTCACACAAAGCAGAAGCCGTAGAAGTGCTCAGAAGTTGGAAAGCCACTGTTGTTTTTAAATGGATACTGTTGTTTTTATGTTTCTGGTGGTTTTAAAATTTTGTATACTTTTTAATGTTTACTGTTTTTAACTTTTGTAAACCGCCCAGAGAGCTTCGGCTATGGGGCGGTATATAAATTTAATAAATAAATAAATAAATAAATAATACAAATTTATATTGTGCTGTATACAAAAGCGCATTCCAATTAATGAAAACATACAAAACACAACAATATAACCAAAATCAATAAATACACGTTAGATGAACTAATAACTGAAAATTAAACTATTTCACAACCAATCAATTAAAACACCAATTTAAAACTCCAAAACAAACCTCTGGTTCCTCACTCCATACACCAACAGCTATGGCTCCAACTCAATCAAATAGGTTTTCAGGCCTCTTCTAAATCTCTCCAACTCTGGTTCCATATGAATGTGTAGAGGGAGAGAGTTCCACCATCGTGGGGATGGCTTAATGAATTTTGTGTTTTTGTTTAATAATTGTTTGGTATATTTTACAGTTGTAAGCTGACTTGAGTTCTTCTTTGGAAAAAGGCGGGATATAAGTTATTTAAATTATAAATAAATCAATATTTACAGCACTGTCACCTGCACTTCTGTGTCATGAAGCTATGTTAGTAAAAGGAGTTCTAAAGAGGATGCTTGTTTGTATATCAAGGAACGCATCTGAAAGCAAGGGTTTTCAGGTTTCTGTCTACAAATACAAAGGGAATTAAAAACAGTAATAGTAATAATAAATACAAACCCTTTGTATAATAGTCTCCTAAAACCACAGAGTGAAGAAGAAGTGGGATACGTACTGCACTTCACTAGTATCAAAATCTCATTTAACTCTTGTCATTTGGATTGACATTGACTCTGGCGGGAAATGGATAATGTTCTAAGCACGTCTGCTTTTGAGATATATTCTTATGCCAATACAATGACTTAGAACTGGGATGAATAAAAACAGCACTGTCTGTTTCTCTCAGCTACTCATCAAAAGTACCAACAACACCCAGGGAAATGTGCTAGGAAAGAAAATTAAGGCCTGCTGATGCCATGCAAGTCATAAAGAATCCTTGTTCTGCACTGTACAGTTGTCGGGAAGGAGGATTTTAATAAACTGATTAATACTTCCTATTCAAGTATCCACAGAAAGTCTTATATTTATCTCTTAACATGCTAAGTCATACTTTAAAATAGTCAGTCATTTATCATTTATTTTTAATACTGTGTTATTATTCCAGAAAAGCATGCAAAACAAATGAAATGGCCTTTTCCTAACACTCAAACACACTAAAAAAAAATCAATTCTTTTGTACAAATTTGATATAGGCACACGGTGTACCATTTGCAAAAGTTTACTGAACTGTGAAGACTGGCATTTGTGCCGTCAAATTCAGAGTTTTATTAGATGAAGTTATTGAATGTTGCATTTAGCTCGTCTGCAGTTTAAAGCAATCATACACATTTTGACTGTCCTCTCAGGAAGGAAGCTTTGAATATGAAGCTAATCAAGATTACGACTTCTGCGGATTTCAAAGGGATTTGGGGGAGGACTGAGAAGGGTCTCTGCTGTGTTTAATGAAAAATGTGTTCAGTGCAAGGGTAATTCTTGAAGCTTGGAGCAATGTTAAAAAGGTGGAAAGGACTGAAGGGGAGAGAAGACATGAGGACAGAAAGACCTAATGTAATCCATACATGAGAGAATTTCGCTCACTGGGTTAGAGCTGGGATTTACTACCCAATATAGGACACATTATGTGAAAAGCCTGTTTATAAGAGCATCCGGTATAATTGAAGCTCAAACATGTAGGGCTTTTCAGATTTGAGTTTCATGCATGAACTATTGTTTCCTTTGGCAAATAGGGGAACGGGGATGGAATTCCAGTTCAAGGCTGTTCTCAGAATTTATTAATTTTAGAATTTAAGAAGAATTAAGCAATTGCAACAACTCAAAGTTACTTATGGATGACAAGCATAGATCCATAAGAAATTGTGGTTGGCAGCAATGTGTGTCAGAGAGAAGGTTGATGTACCTCTTTTTTTTCCCCTATCATCCTTCTCTCTCCTACTTCCCTCAGTCCTCCACTCCATTCTCCATGTCCTTGTTTTCTTTTTTCCCCAGTTTTTTCCCCTCTCTCCCTGCACATGCTTCATTGCTGTAATTTGCTTTGGAAAGTGGATGGAAAGTCCTTCAGGATCACACTTAGGGGGGCCCTATATTATGGGGAAATTGCATTGCTTACCTAGAGCTTTTGTGATTCCTGCTTTTTGGCACGATTGTTATGGGTTGCATTACTTGAGTGGAGAGGGGCGACCATGTGGTTTGAATTGAATAGAATTTACTACTTCCCATCTGTTCAATTCAATGAGACAGCACCATCTAGTGGTAGAAGATCCCTCTTTTTTCAGGATGTTACCAAAGTGCTGTTGCTTTTTAAATAGCAGAATTTCCAGGGGAAATGTGGGAAATGTCCTGATCAATGCCTGCCTTCCCTGAAGCACCCTGGTGTGGGCACATCAGGCAACAAAATTTGTGAAGAGCAACGGGAATGGTGCGGTGACACCTGCAGGTGCACTCACTGCTTCTTGGTCCTGCTGGCAACCTGCAAGCAACCAGTGGGGCCAAGAACCGCCTGCTCCTACAGACCTCCCGCATGGCTCCCGCCCACCTGGACTGCTTGTTTGGGCAGCTGCCAGGCCTGCCCACTGCCCCTTGACCCTGCCAGCCATGTGCTCATGGCCAGTGGGATGAAGAAGCGGTGAGCATGGCTGGTGCCAACTGCCCAAGCAAGCAGCCTGGGTGACTACCTTTTGGGTTTGCTGCCCACCCGCATGCCTCCCACCCACCAGAACAGCCTGCCTGAGCAGCCAGAGGTGAAATTACCTCCGTCCCAGTGCCTCCTATTCCAACACCTTGCCTGAAGAGAAGGCCACTCTCTGGTCTGGCTTGCCAGCCTCTCCTGGAGATATCATGAGACTTCTGAAGTTTTGCAAGATATCAGACACCTCATCCCAGAAATCTCACAAGACTTCCAGGAGAGGCAAGCAAGCCAAGGAGCAGCACCACTGGCAGACAGGCAAGGGTGCCAGCACATGGAGGGCACCAGTGCGCATGGTGTGGGGGCTGCAGCAGCAGCATGCATCGGGCAGCAATCCACCTTGGAGAAAAGTATACCTGCTTCATTGCTTTATCCCAAGTGCATCTCAAGTTGTGCATGCATGTTCATCTCAGGTTAACTGAGAATCAACAGGTACCTTGTTTCTCCTCCACAATAGTTCTCTGCATGCTGAAATGGGTTGTGGCTGGCAGGAATGAGTCCAAAGCAATAGAATTCATGGAGGTAATGGAAGGGAGGGTTGAGCTGTCTTCACCCATGAGCACTTTTTGACGTGAAAATCACCACTTCTTGCATCATTTACTTATTTATTTCTGAAATGCATACTGTGCCCTTCAGTGGCCAATCTGCATTCCCAGCAGCAATACATGAATGGGGCAGACACATGAGGGTTATCTACATGGAGCTTTTATTCCGGTTCTGCTCCACCCCAAGTCGACCATGTCAGATGACGCACGTCCCTCTCCACAGCTAGTATGCCCCAAATCCATTTTTGAGATTCAAAACTCATTTTGAGAAAGTCACTGCAGATTCAGTGCGATTTTGGTGTCCATGGGCATATCTTGCCCCGGGGTGGATCCACAGTGATGGCAGGTCATCTATATGATGCAGCCACCATCGCAAAGCCATCCAGGGGCAAACCCCTGAAGCTCTGGTGTAAAAAAGTAGGAGACTTACCAGGACTTTTTCATGCCAAAGAGGCACAGACCTGCATTTCCCATCTGACACCATCCTCTGGCTTTGCTCCGGAGGCATGTCCCCCACCAATGGCAAACTGTGATTGGTCGCCGGGCAGGCAGGGGGACGGTGCGGTACAGTGAGCCAAATGGCTTCTGGATCACCTCCATGCTTCCACGGACCTCATGGAGCTTCACATAAATAAATACCATATTTCTTCGATTCTAAGGCCATTGCTAGACGAGGGTTTAGCCCGGTGCGAGGCCCGGACTCCCTACTGTGCATGCAGATGACGCACAGGGGATCCTGGGTTCAGCCCGGGCTAAACCCTCTCTTGACCTGGGATAACTGGATCTGCTTGTGGCCTGGTTTTTCCGCAGCCCCGGGCTGAGCCCGGGGCTGCCGAAGGTCTAGCTGATTCTGTGGCTTTTCCCGGCTATATGGCTTACGAGTAGCCAGGAAAAACCATGCACTGGGTACAGCGCTCCATAGGAGTGCTGTGCCCATCAGGCTGGGGGGGGGGTAAAATCACAGGGGGGGGAGATGGGGGCTGGGGGGGAAAGAGCGGACCCAGCAGGAGAGATGGGGTAAGTAGAACGGGGTCAGGGCAAGGAGATCGGGGATGAGGGGGTGGAGGGGGCATTGGACATGGCAAGCGGGGGACGTGTGGGCGAGTGAGCGGGGGCAGACATGGCGAGTGGGGGGCAGACAGGCAAGCGAGTGGGTGGGGGCATCAGACATTGTGGGGGAGAAATCAGGGGCAGGGGGAGCGGGGAACCCTTTATTTTTAAAAAAAAAAGACTTACCTTTTCGTTGGTGCGCTCCTGCGCACATGGCCCCTTTAAGGTTAAAAAAATGGCCGACGCGAGGGGGCTTTCCCTTACCCTGTCGCGTGTTACGTCTAGCTAGGGGTGACGGCTCGCGCCAGCTGCAGCACGGCCTCACCCCTACTCCCCACAGGATTATCAGGTAGGTCTAGCAAGGCCCTAAGACGCCATCAATTGTAAGATGCACACTAATTTCAGTACCACCAATAGAAAAAAAGCTTTGATTCTAAGAAATAATAAATGCACCCGCGATTCTAAGACACACCCCGTTTTTAGAGATGTTTATATGGGGGGGGAGTGTGCCTTAGAATCGAAGAAATACGGTAGTAAAAAATGCAAATACCAACAGATTGCTGGTACACAGTGGGTAGGTGGCTGCTCTCTAACTATGAAGCTTCGCAATTAGAGAAAAAGTTTAAAAGAAAAAGGAAAAAGCCCGCCACGGTCAAGACACACCACCCCCTTGGCCTACTTTGGAGTGTTCCCACTTTCCTCTTCTAGTCTCTCTCTCTCCCCTCCCTAATCTATAAAAACTCAAATTGGGGAAGACTCCTTTAGAGGAATTTTTAAGTTATTAAGAGAGTGTGTGCGCACACAGGGGCAGGCGCGCACACACACACACAAGGTAGGGCAGGGAGAAGAGCAACTGAGAGTCGTCCCTGTTCTTTCCTGGAAGTAATAAATCTTTGGCTGGGGGGAAAGGCAACAAAGAAGCATTTGAGAGGCTAATTCTTTGGGGTGGGGAGCCCAAAAGAGCAGCAAAGGTGCACCAGGACAGTGGGGAGGTGGCGGGTCAGCTCACCTCTCTAGAATTGCGCAATTGTGCAATTACCAACTTTTTTAAAAAAAACACAACCCCAAAACATTGGTTAAAAAAAGGGAGGAGGAGCCGACTTCCCCCTCCAGGACTCCTTTGTTTTTGGACACTGGGAGGAGGAGGAGGAGGGGAACAATGGGGGGGTGAAGGAACGGGGGCACTAGGGCCTGTGAGCCTCAAAAACCTACATTTGTGCTCCTTCCTGTGGGTATTATCAGGATGTTGGATAATGGGGCACCAACGTGACCTCCTACAGACACAGCCCATGTGACCTCAGCTGGCTTCAGTGCAGGCTCGTGGAAGCGGCACTAACTGGCTGAAGAGAAAATTGGGTGGGGTGGGGTGGGGTGGGGCGGGGTAAGGGCAGAGGCTAAACGTAGCTACCTGGAAGTAAGTCCTGGCCTTCCATTGCCCTTTGCCAAGTACAGGAGGGGGAGGGGAGCCAGCCCTGCTACTTTGAAACTGTGCTGTTGTGAACCTCGGCTCTATCACTGCCTTTCCACGCCTCACTGCAGTTGTGCAGTTGTGCACTTCGGGGCGCCCCTCCCACGCTGGGAAAGAAAGGGGTGTGAGGGTGGGTGTTTGCATGTCTAGTCAGAAGTAACTCCTCCATTTTATTTTATGAGCACGCGCGAGAGGGGAAGCCTGTTGATTTGAAGCCACATAGGGGCACAGAGGTATCCTTTCAGAGCTACGAAGTTGAGCAGAAGAAGAAAAGATTACTTTAACAGCCCTCTCATTAGTCGCTATTTGCTGCACCTTATGGGCATGTAACTGATCCTGCAAAGTTTCAGAACAGGATATTCCATGTTCAAAATCCTGTCCATGTACTGCGGTGGTTGTCGCTTCACAGCTGTGACGCTGCACGTTTTGGGGGGATCAGCAGTGAAAGCAGTGCTGTGTAGATGGCCCCATGGATAAATAACTGCAACTATCCCCATCACATTTAGCTTGGCTCTGGCTTGTTTGTTTGTTTTTAACTCTTTTCCAAGATGAAACAACCTTTATTTATTTATTTATTTATTTAATTACATTTATATACCGCCCCACAGCCGAAGCTCTCTGGGCAGTTTACAACATTTAAAAATAGTAAACATTAAAAGTATACAATTTAAAAACAACAACAACACACACACACATAAAAACAGTATAAAAACAACAGTATCCATTTAAAAGATAAACGTTAAAAGTTTATGCAGTTTAGAAGATAAACTGCATAAACTTTAATCAACCAGTTACAGAGGCCATTTTCTATCCTTTTCTTCCCATCTTGAAAGGCTTAAGGGGGCCCAGCTGTCAGGAACATAGTCAAGAACTTTATTATCTCTCTTAAACAAGAAAAGAACAGCAACAGGAGAAGAGCCTTTAGTGTAGCGGCCCCTTCTCTGTGGAACTCTCTGCCCCTGGAGGTCAGGCAGGCCCAACACTAGGCTGCTTCCAGCGGCTCCTGAAAACCACTCTGTTTCAAGAAGCCTTCCTTAACTGATTAGTCACTGTTTCTCTGGTTCCTTATTTAAAAAATTGAACAACTTGCTTTTTAATCTTCTTTTATTGTTTATACCTATGTTCACTGCTCTGGAGTCTGTGTTAGACAATAGAAGAAGAAGAAGAAGAAGAAGAAGAAGAAGAAGAAGAAGAAGAAGAAGAAGAAGAAGAAGAAGAAGAAGAAGAAGAAGAAGAAGATGATCCAGGCTGAACCCATAGGTAAACTATGTCTAGTGCCACCTAGAAAGTGAACTATATAATGATCCACACACTCTCTGTGCCAGTTTCCCCCAAGCTACAAATGCCCTCCAGATGTACTGGACTACAATTCCCATTATTGCTGGCCAGTATGACCAATGGCTGTGTTGGGTGGGAATGATGGGAGCTGTAGACTGACACATCTGGAGAGCACCAGGTTGGGGAAGGCTGCCCCATGCAGTGATTATTTTCTACCCAGCATGACAAACAATGCTTTGATACTGCTTGTCCCACCATGAAATCAAAGGGCAAAGGATAATTTAAGCCTTGATTAACAAATTGCTCAGCTGCAATAGTTCATGTTCTCCGCATCCCAGCCTTGCACTTATTGGATGTGCTTGAGTATTCATAAACACATGATAGTAATCTTGTTAACACTATGAAGGGTAATAGCATCCTCATTTGAGTGGCTTGAAAATGCTCCTGATCCTCTCACTAGAATAAGATTAGTGCAATTAGAAGCCAATTGTGTCACACAGGTGCACAACAAATGAGGTAATAAAAATTTCAGCAAGGCAAGAGGTGCGATAAGAGTCCAGCGTCAGTGCCAAGGTACATTCGTCATGTGACGTACTCCAGACACTCGCAAGCAGAGGAGTTTAAATTCATGTATTTATATTTCTTTATTTTATTAGTCTCAGGGTTGGGAACAAACATTTAAAAATACCAAACATGCTAAAATCACCTCTAAGAAGCAATTAACTTGGACCTTCCTGATTGAGGTTATTAACACTGCCAAGGCGTTTCTGCAACACAGAGAAAGCAGAAAATAGCTATGAACATCATTCACTATACCCTGATTATTAGAAAAGTCAGAACATGGGACATTTTAACCTCTCTTCAAAATATGGGTTATGAAGTCTACCTCATGATAACAGCCAACACTCTATTTGGCTCTATAAATGTGTGGAGCCATCCAGTTTTACACAAGAAAAGGTTCGCCTGGCATGGATTTTTGTTATGAGATGCCTGCCAGATGCATACACCCCTGGATATTAGCCTCTAAAACCTTCATTTTTTGCTAACGGCTTTACTGGAATCTGCTGATTTCTGAAAGTTCTGAAGTCTTCTGTAGATGGTGGTCCTCTTGCGGCGCTCTCTTGCACTGATGCCTCCTGATGATGTCCTCATACCATGTCAGCCCAAGAAAGCATTTGTGCATGTGCAGTATGGCTTTAGTATGGTGCGGGAGCCCTCTGGAACTGTGATGGAAGCTGCCAGATCTTGGCAAGTGTTTTCCCATCCTGATTCTTCTACAGGAAGAATCCCAGTTTTGATGTCCTTGCTCCAATGCAGAGTAAATCAAATTATAATGTGGTAGAATATTGGCCTTTAGGAAATCTCATCCTCATACCTGAAGCAGCCTTGAACTGGGGGAGGGTGGCCAGTTATGCTTGCAGAGTGCAAATTTATTAAATTAAATCTCAAAGTTATCCCTGACTGAAAAACCTTATATAAAGATATGTTGGGGCGGGGGGGGGGGGGGTGAGACCAAAAAAGTGCTCCTGGAAAATTAATGGCTTAAAGTTTGACAAGCCTAGGAAAGAAAATTCTAGCCATGTCAATCCATTGATATTTTTGTATAAGAAATTAATTTTAAAAATAATATGGCCATTCCTGTCCCAGTGAAATGAAAATTGGAGGAAAGTTATACCTCCTCTACCTAAAGCAACTCGTACATGGTCCATTATTATAAAGACCATTTTCATACCTAGATTTATATCTTCTGAAATCAACATAATTTAGAATTAATTTGATAGAAAGTGTGGCTGTGGAATGAATGGCGCATCAGGAGAATGGTTCACACACAATCAAATGGCTGAGGAATGCTATTATGATATGTGCAGTCATGGATTCCTCCTTCTTAACCATTGGGGACCACAAAGAATTGACTTTTAGCTCCTGTGTCTCTTGAAAATACTGCCGACAGTATCATTCATAATGATGATGGAGAAGACTGGGGGGGGGGGGGGGATGACATACTGGAGATTCTGCATGAGATACTAAATTTTGTGCTCAAAAGCAAGGTAACAATAGGGTGACCCTATGGAAAGGAGGACAAGGCTCCTGTCTCTTTAACAGTTGCATAGAAAAGGGAATTTCAGCAGGTGTCATTTGTATATATGGAGAACCTGGTGAAATTCCCTCTTCATCACAACAGTTAAAGTGCACTCTAGCTATACTAGAGTGACCAGATTTAAAAGAGGGCAGGGCACCTGCAACTTTAACTGTTGTGATGAAGAGGGAATTTCACCAGGTTCTTCATATATACAAATGACACCTGCTGAAATTCCCTGAAATTGTACTTCTTGTCAAAACTGACCAAATCTCAGAGAGGCCCAGAAGAGTTTAGAGGTAATGTCAAGATTTGGACTCATTTGCATGGAATCTCCATGGCTGTCACATACCTTGTTACCTAGGGTGACCATATGAAAAGGAGGACAGGTCATATGGTCACCCTAGGTAACAAGGTATGTGACAGCCATGGAGATTCCATGCAAATGAGTCCAAATCTTGACATTACCTCTAAACTCTTCTGGGCCTCTCTGAGATTTGGTCAGTTTTGACTAGGGAATCCGCACGTCATTCTCAGGGCGCTTCCATCTGCCCCCAGTGCACCCCGAAAACGATCGTGTAACTCGCCTGCAAAAGAGCCGAGGAAGAAGTGTCCTTGCCGGCGCCGGCGCCACCACCCAACTCCCTCCTCGCCAGCCGGCTCGGAGAGCTCAGCAGAAGAAGGCGGGGTGGAGAGCGGAAGAAGCTCTCCACCCCACCTTCTTCCCCCGAGCGCTCCGTCCCAGCCGGCAAGTAGGGAGTTGGGTGGCGGCGCCGGCAAGGACGCTTCTTCCTCGGCTCTTTTGCAGGCGAGTTACACGATCGTTTTTGGGGTGCACTGGGGGCGGATGGAAGCGCCCTGAGAACGACGTGCGGATTCCCCCAAGAAGTACAATTCGTGCATGTGATGCTTTCAACCATGCAACTCCTCATATAAAAAGTGAAGCAAAATTGTCATTTGAAGGGAATTTGCCTTCACAATGCCTGGATGTTGAATGAATCTGTTCCTAGAGAGAAGCATACTGTGATCATTAAAAAAAAGTGCACAGATGTGCATAAATATATGAACACAGGAAGAAGCTTATCTTAAAAGAAAGGGCGGCTTCAAACTAATTTATAGATTTGACATTTTAGAGTGAGAATTTAAGATCTAAATTATGTGCCTCATACTGGCCTTTAAAGAGATGATAGAGTCCTTGATACATTGTATATTACCAATAACAATGAGTCATTTTAACCCAGTTCCATCAGCAGTAACCTAGTAGGAACGGATAATGGAAAATGAGATCCTTTAAAATATTTTCTTTCTAGTTCTAAAGAAAGAAATTGAAACATGATTTTGCTTGTCAAGAGGTCTGTTTTAAAAGAGCCTTTCCCCAACAAGGTATGTGATGAACTGCTGAGGGAATAATCCAGATATATTCCTTTTAAATAAAATAGTTACTTTTGTAATATGCATTTTAAAATAGAGCAAAGTTAGATGTTTTTCCTAAAGCATCTAGCTGTCTAGAAACCTTCAAAGAGGTTGAATATCATTGCAATTCTATACATGTCTACTCAGAAGTAAGCCCCATTGAGTTCAATGGGACTTAATTCCAGGTAAGTGTGTATAGGATTGTAGCCTTAATGATGCTGTGTATGGTATAGACAGATGCTGCCTAAGTCTTTATTATAATAAAAGCACCCAAATTTGGCTGGGGTCTCTACACTCCCTATAATGATATATATCACATCACAGTTGATGTGATATACGAGCCACACCCAATGATGGAGAAGCTCTGTTAGAACACTTGTTTCTTGATCAAAAATAGGATTGTTATAACCAGCACCATGAAGGGCCCATCTCATTCATTATACCGTTTGCTCCTCTGTCATGCCCTCACTAGAGGAATCCTCCTGAGAGGAAGAACTAGACCCCCTAGAAACCAGGCTCTCACTAGATCTGATACCAGACCAGGAGGAGCCTGGATCGTGGGGGGAGATGGCTGCAGGCCCTTTCCTATCAGGGGGAGGGGACTCTAACTCTGGAACAGATGCTGAGCAAACCCCTGACCCCCAGGAGCATTGTCATCTCAAGTGACAAGCCTGTAGGCCTCCTATAAGAAGGAGAAAGTGACTCCTCTTGAGTAGGGGCTCTGGCCAGAAAGCTCTAATGGACGGCAGCTAAGCCTGGGTGAGGCTCAGCAGCATTAAAAGCCTTCAGTCAGAGCTTATTTATTTATTTATTTATTTATTTATTTATTACATTTCTATACCACCCAATAGCCGGAGCTTGCTAGTTACTGGAAGCAACATATCACCTGTTTCTCTTGCTTTGTCTCCTGGTTTCCTGGCCCTGCCTTGTGCTTGGATCCCTGTTATACAGACCTGGGACTCTTGCTTGATTCTGCTACTGGACTGTGTATATGTTAGATTGTGCTTGGACTCTTTGCCTGTTTGACCACTCCTGTTTTGCCTGAACTCCCTTGAACAGAAACCTGTCTGCTGGAATGTTGGACTGGGTTGTTACTTGGCCTTGTGGTCAGTCCGATCACTGAAGCCATGGCTAAACCAAGAAATATCCCAGTGATCGCCCCAGGATCACATGATGCACAGGGCATCCCGGAAGCAGGGAGGGATGATCCCTCCCTTGGTCCTGGATATCGCCCTACCCTTTGGCCATGGCTAGACCAGGGGGTTGGAGGGCGATGATCGTGGGGTCATCGCCCTCATCTACACGTGGTGCGAGTCATCGTGGCCACCACTTTGGATTTTTTTTAAGGGAAAGGAGCCCACCCCACCCCCAATGGGCACAGAGCTTCTGAGGAGCCCCGTGCCCGGATCCTTGCAGTTACTGTGGGTTATGCGAGGGTTAAACAAGCCTCACATAGAACCATAGAATAGAATAAGGCCATTGAGTCCAACCCCCTGCTCAATGCAGGAATCATATTCATCTGTTGCTGGTCTGTTGTTTAACCCTCGCGTAACCCTTGGTCCCCAGGTTCACACAAAATAACAAGCTGTAGCTGGGCATTGAACACAGAAATTTTTGACTGACACCCACCACTGCATGCTGCAGCCAACTGTGGCTTCGATTATGCAGACCAGCCCTATATAAGGACAAATACTTTACAGTGGGCTGTTTAAATTGCGTGAACCAGGTTCATAGTGTTTCATAAGCTCCTCACAGGCTTTTGGAGCAAAAGTGTCTCTCTTCGCAAAGCTGAGAGTATAACATTTAGAAAGCTTTTAAAATTGTAATTTCTAAAAAAAAAATGCTTTTCTCATTCGTGTACAGATTATAATTTATAATCAGTGATCCGTTTCATGAATATTATAAAGTAGGCTTTTTCTCCAGGCCCTCTAGGCAGGAAAAAGCTCTTATCTAAAATCAGCAGCTGACAGGAGATAAGAACTTTCCCTCTCTGATCTGTCATCCCCATCACGGTGTGCTGGGTGAGAAGGCTTAAACTTCCCTGCCCAGCACACCATGATCTGGACCTCTGCAGCTCAGCTGATAGGTATTCTATTATATTCCTCATATATGTATTTGTATTATTTCAGTTTAATTCATGGCTAACATTTCTCCAACATATCTCTGTTAAATCACTTTTCCCTTCTCTTAACTTAACTATCAAGTTAATATTAAGTCAAGTTAATAATCAAGTTAATTATCAAGTTGGTCACCGGTACATCTAGGGGTGAGCATATTACCCCAACATTAAAATCACTCCACTGGCTGCCAATTAGTTTCCGGGCAAAGTACAAACTGTTGGTCATTACCTTTAAAGCCCTAAATGGTTTGGGTCCAGGTTGCCTGCGGGGTCGCCTTCTCCCATATAGTCCGCCCCGCACACTCAGGTCCTCTGGGGTGAACTTACTTCAGTCAGCTAAAACTAGGCTGACGTCAGTTTCCCAGAGGACCTTTTCTTCTGTCACCCCCAGATTGTGGAACAGCCTGCTGGAGGAAATTCGTAAAATTAACTCTCTGTGTGATTTTAAGGCAGCTTTAAAGACTAGCCTTTTCCGGCAGGCCTATCCAGAACAATGTAAAATCAAGAATTTTTAAGATGTATTGATTCCTGTTCTAATGTTGTTCCCCACCTTCATCCAAAGGGAGAGGAGGGTAAGAAATAAATTATTATTATTATTATTATTATTATTATTATTATTATTAATTTTATTCATAAATATTAATCTCCACACCTTCATCCCTCACATTCCCACAGTGGGCACCGTAGTTTTTCTCTGTTCTTTCACTATTGAGTTAGCATGGCAATGTCACCTGGCTTGCACATTGTTTTAACTGTTTTAATTGGTTTTACTGCTTTTAAATTATACACTGGTTTTAACTTGATTAATGGTTTAATTTGTTGTTGGTTTTTTTTGCTGTGTATATTTATTGTTTTATATTGTACGATTTTATCTGTACGCCTCCCTGAGATCCTAGTGAGGTAGGGCGGGATACAAATGTTTTAAATAAATAATAAATAAATAAAGGTAATGCATATACTAATTTGACTTGATGGTCTCTCCTAACTTGGCTCACCAAATAGCCCAAATGTGCTGTCAAGGGAATAGTTGGGTCTCATATCCTATCCATCTTTATCATTTAAAAATATCCTGCCGAAATTGTGTAAGAGTTGCATTGCCGCAGGGTATGTATAGAATTTCAGGATAAAAATGGGGGGGGACCTAACGCCCCCCCTTTCCAGAGTGCTGTGATCCTGATCCAAATTGGGCTGCTTGTGCTTACTCCAAAATAAATAAACCAATTCCTCATAGCTCTGTGCCCTAAGTTCTATCATTTTGAGGTAGTGTGAATACTATCTTGTTAGTCATCTTTCTGCTGTCTCATTGTTAGTCTCCCTTTTCCTCCAAGCTAAAATGACCCAACTGTTTTACTTTATAAGAAAGAAGACAATGAAATAGCTAATACCCTGGAAGATAGAAACAAACTTCAAAGTGATCTTGATAGGCTGGAGTGCTGGGCTGAAAACAACAGAATGAAATTTAATAGGGATAAATGCCAAGTTCTACATCTAGGAAATAGAAACCAAATGCACAGTTACAAGATGGGGGATACTTGGCTCAGCAATACTACAAACGAGAAGGATCTTGGAGTTGTTATAGATCACAAGCTGAAAATGAGCCAACAGTGCAATATGGCTGCAAGAAAGGCAAATGCTATTTTGGGCTGCATTAATAGAAGTATAGCTTCCAAATCGCATGAGGTACTAGTTCCTCTCTATTCGGCCCTGGTTAGGCCTCATCTAGAGTATTGCATCCAGTTCTGGGCTCCACAATTCAAGAAGGACGCAGACAAGCTGGAGCGTGTTCAGAGGAGGGCAACCAGGATGATCAGGGGTCTGGAAACAAAGCCCTATGAAGAGAGAATGAAAGAACTGGGCATGTTTAGCCTGGAGAAGAGAAGATTGAGAGAAGACATGAGAGCACTCTTCAAATACTTAAAAGGTTGTCACACAGAGGAGGGCCAGGATCTCTTCTCGATCCTCCCAGAGTGCAGGACACGGAATAACGGGCTCAAGTTAAAGGAAGCCAGATTCCAGCTGGACATCAGGAAGAACTTCCTGACTGTTAGAGCAGTACAACAATGGAATCAGTTACCTAGGGAGGTTGTGGGCTCTCCCACACTAGAGGCCTTCAAGAGGCAGCTGGACAACCATCTGTCAGGGATGCTTTAGGATGGATTCCTGCACTGAGCAGGGGGTTGGACTCGATGGCCTTGTAGGCCCCTTCCAACTCTGCTATTCTATGATTCTATAATTCTATGAAATGTTATATGCCTGGAGTTCTAACATGGTGCTCCTCTGGACTATATGATGATATACTACAGTGATGCAACAGATTTGATATTTATGATAGAGAAACATTTGTGTGCCCATTGATGGTGTTGTACATTTGGGACATCTGGAGAGGCAATGGCTAACGGAAACAGAAGGACTGCTGGAGATTTCCTTAATAGTTAGTGACAAAGTTGTCAGGTGCATCTTCTGTTAACAGAATTACAGGTAAAAGGAAGGTTAGGGATTGTTGGAGAAGAAGACACCAGCCTTTATTTCCCCAACTCCTCCAGCCACATAGTGGTGGGCAAGCTAGGGGAGAGTGAAAAACTATAGTGTTTTGGGAGACATTGTGCAGGTTTTTGCAGTGCTGTGCACGGTCCCCACCCCGATTCGCCTTGGAGACTATTTCGGAGCCCCTGAAACAGACCCAATTTAAGTCGGGGTGCTTTGGGGGTTGCCCGATCACTTCACTTCAGTGCCGAAGCCGAGGCAGACTTGGGGCCCCTGAGGTGACTCGGCCTTGCATGTCCCTGCACCCAGCCGTGAGTCCATTGGACTCCCCTCCCCCTCCACGTTCTCCCTGCTCACCTGCTGCCACATCACCACCCACCGCTGCCCACCGCCACCCACTACATAACCGCTGCTGCCACCACATGTGCCATGCCTGAGAACCAGGCTGTGATTTCAAGATATCGTGGGGGCTCAGTTTAGTTTGTGGCCATAGAGGTAATAGAGCCCCCATGGTGGGCAATTTGGCAATGTGGCAGTGGCATGGTGAGCAACAACGGGAGCGGCATGGCGAGCAGCAATGGTGGGGGCAATGCGCAGCAGGTGAATGGGGAGAGCGGGGAGAGGGCGGGGAGCCCAATGGACTCACAGCCAGCCTTGCGCCAACTTTCCTGGGATGGTGGGAGGGAGAGCCCAGTGCCACCCCAAAGTGGCCCGAGGTACCCCAAAGCTTCAGTACTGATCTGCTTCGGGGCACCTCAGGCTGAATCTGAACTGACCCAGAACTCCGCCCATTTCGCCTCGGTTTCGGCGATTCAGCCCAAGACAGTGCACAGTTCTAGTTTTTTGTGTGGGAGGACAAGGAAGAGGAAGAGGGTTCAGTCTGAGCACTGGAAAGTGGGGGGGGGGACTTTTGTGGGGGTCTGTTTCTCTAAAGTGTAATAGTGGGGTTTGCTGTTTAAGCAGCTTGCCTCCACCTGCTTCTTTGTAAGTTAGCCTGAATATTAATAAAATGCCCTAAGCTTCCAGTGGTCTCCTCCATGCCCAGGTAAGCACTCCAGCCCTGGAACTTGTCGTCATTCAAGAAAGTGGGGTGAGTATAACATCCACTTGGAAAACAAAAAGATGTTCTGACTTAAAAAGCCGCTCCAAACTTTTGAATCGCATCTTGATATTTAACACTCCAAGAGACTTATTGTTTGTATTTTTAGGCACAGTTCTTTTTTGACCTACTTGAAGGGCTAATTCTGTGAAGTTTTGAGTTTGCTGAGTACTCCCAGGGCAGTCTCTGGATGCACAGCCCTTCCCAAGGGGCTCTCGATATCTTGCAGAATAAAGCACCGTCGAGCCATCCGTGCATCCTGGCTGCAGACGCTCTCTTTTTTTCCAGCAGCTGGATATCATCTTGGGATTACAGTCAGGTTGCCTGGCATGATTCATCTGCCGGGTCTGAAAAAAATGTACAGTGACTTTTGTCTCTTTCTCTTTAAATCAAGTACTTTCCCTTTAGTGTTTCACGGGAGATGCATATCAGATGTGATGAAGCCAACGGGAGATTCTTCTCGAGGAGTTTCTCAGGTGAAGAAACTAAATCTAGTTATTATTTTTTTCTAAATCTTATCCTCCAGCACCGAAGTAATGTATTCTCCCCGCACTGACCATTATGAATTCCATTTTCCACCAGTTTTTTTTTAATCAAAGCATAACTTGGCGAATTGCAAATATGAAGAGAGAAAACATTAAATGTGGAAAGGCCAACTTGCTCATCCGTAATTTTTGTCAAAGTGACAGTTTGAAAATTACGAAGATAAATACTGTGCTAAATAGGGTTATAAAGGTGTGATTTATCTTTGCAGAACATTTTTATGCTTTTCAAACTACTCTTTTATTTTAAAAGGTGAGGGCAGGACATCATGTCTGCATCCTTCATGCCTCCATCTCGGAGCTGTGGGAGGGGAGAGCGGTCCAGCTGCAGATGGCCTCTGAGATTACTTTGGGATGCTGAAGTCTCACCCATCCCGTCAGTTTTGTGGGTGAGCCTATGGAGTTTCTTGAGCATGAAGCCACACATGGCACCGCTAGTCACAGGAATATGTAGTTTGTGATCCATCTGTATTGTTAAGTTCTCTCGTGAATGGTTAGAAGTCCAAGGGCAGGGCTAACATCTAGTTTCCTTTGACAGTCCACTAGAGACGTATGGTAGGTGTGGAATATCTATGTATGCATTCCAAACATGCAAGCACGGACTATTTTTATGTAAGTAGGGTTTAACAGACAGGAATACGTGAGAAGTTTAATATGATAAATTTGCATTCTGCAAGCATAGATGCAGAACCAGCTGCCCTCCTTCTCCAGTCCAAGGCTGCTATTTGGGTTTTTTGCCCTTTTTAGATGTTGATTTTATGTTTTTATCCTGCAAGACACTTTTGATGGGAAAACAGCCATAAAACAAGAATATTAATAAACAAGCACACACAGGCACACAGGCACACACGCTCCTAGAGCAGATGGCACAGCAACCAATATTTAGGGTGACCATATGAAAAGGAGGACAGGGCTCCTGCATCTTTAACAGTTGCATAGAAAAGGGAAATTCAGCAGGTTTCATTTGTATATATGGGGAACCTGGTGAAATTCCCTCTTCATCACAACAGTTAAAGCTGCAGGTGCCCTGCCCTCTTTCATATCTGGTCACTCTAGTATAGCTCCTGCACTTTAACTGTTGTGATGAAGAGGGAATTTCACCAGGTTCTCCATATATACAAATGACACCTGCTGAAATTCCCTTTCCTATGCAACTGTTAAAGATACAGGAGCCCTGTCCTCCTTTTCATATGGTCACCCTATCAATATTACTTTAAATTTCCAAGGAGCCATTGAACGCTAAGGATGGTTTGGTTTTAGCCCACTTCAGCTAAAAATGCCCAGCTCTTTCATTGTCCAAATTTAAAATGGCAACTGATAATAGCACTCTCCTGCTTGCTCGCTTTCTCTCTCTCCCCCCTCCCACCCCACCATTGCGAAGGCAAACAGAGATTCCAGGACATTAAGGGCCATCAAGCTTCTTTTGTTAAGCCTTTCATCATCCACTACTTGCTACATAAGCAAAATCATAGTGAGAGGCCCATTCATAATAACTGAGCCAGACAAACGCATGGAAAAATTGCTTAGAAGGAGTCCCTCCTGTCACTCCTGCTCTCTGGCCTGGGAACAGGGTCTACCTGGATGCCCAAAAGACAGGAGGGACAGAACAGCTCCTTTCTCCCACTGCTTGTCAAAGAGCATCATCAGACAAGTGTTTCATCATGCACTCGCTACTGCCCACTTACAGATGTGGATGTCCACCTCCTGGACCGTGTGCCCCCTGCTCCTGCAGCTTGATTTTCTGTCACAAAATAGACCTCATTTAACCCGTCTTTTTCTTTTCTTTTCTTTTTTAAAAGGAATGTACCACCATTTTCTGCTGTGTGCAGGCAATGTGCTATAAATGGTCATAGCTGCTTCCTCTTTCTCTCCCCATGTAAACAGACCATCACTATTGAGGGACAGCAGCAGGAGGCCACAGTGACAGTAGGGAAACCATCTGTCAGGGATACTTTAGGGTGGATTCCTGCATTGAACAGGGGGTTGGACTCGATGGCCTTGTAGGCCCCTTCCAACTCTGCTATTCTATGATTCTATGAAACGTGAAAATCCACCCATCTGATGACACTCAAGTCTCACTCATAGTTCTAAATGGGAGAGGAGACTCAACGCAGAAGCAAATCACCCATCCCTTTCTTAACTTGAGAGCCTAAGGCCATTTCTACACCAGCACCATGTAGAGGGAAGAAGGGTGTGTGATCCTGGACTTACCTCCTTCTGGGATCGTCCCCCATGTCCAAATGGCCAGCGGAACATCTGAGATGGGAGGAGGGACATCGCCTGAGTGGAGGTGGTCATTTTTGTTAAAGCAACAGGAGCTGGAGCCCCACCCCCACCCCCCACCCCCAATTCCTCCCAGCCCAGCTCCTTTATTGCTCCCCACTACACACGGGGAGGAGGGAAGAAGCCGGGATGGGTGGCCACACCTACCACAGTGTCGGGATGATCCTGAGACCATGGGAAGAATCAGATTTCCCCAGGAATTATTTATCCCTGGAAAAACCCACACTCGTCCCCCCTGCCCTCCGGAGTCCCTGTGCGTCATTTGGATGCACAGAGACTCAGAAGTGACCAGCCTGCATTTTCATGCTGGTATAGAAACAGCCTAAGACAGCCCTCCAAGGGGCCTCCAGATGTGCTGGGCTACAAGTTCCATCACCTCCAATCAGCTGCCTTGTGCTGGCTGGGGATGATAGGGGTTGTAGTGCAGCACATCTGAGGGCACCAGGATAGCGAAGGCTAATCTAAGTTGTACCTAAACCTACATATTGTAAATTGTTGGCAGCCCAGCTGGGATGTTAGTGGACGGGCTAAGGCAGGGCAAAGTCATTCCAGGTCCATGGATGAATTCAGCCAGCTGATCCCATTCCTTTGGGATAGCTTTTTTTCCCCCATTGTCCACTAGAACAAACAGTCCATGAGGAGTCAATACTTAAAAGCAATATGGGATTGCTGTGCTATAGGCCAGAAGAAATTCTTGGCTCGCTGGAGACTGAGTTGCTGGGCTTATCTTGCCTACCTTAGCCTAATAAGGTTGCCACCTTTTTGCTGGTATTTTTCATTTACCTTTAACAGCAGCCTCCATCTGAAATGAAATTAACTTTCCCCACCATTTATTTCTATGCCAGGAAATGATTCCATACATTCCATCTTTCCCAGTAACACCCCTTTTTTTTCTAGTGCCTGTCCATCTATTGTCCCTATTTTGCCTTGCAGAAAAATGTTGAGGATGCCAATTTCAAAATGTGTTCATATTCACAAATCACCTTAGTTGTAGAATATCTGGGAAAGCTTGGGTGAGTGTAGATGTATCATGATTCTAATGTCTAAACATATAACTGTATGTGTATGGACCCCAAAATGCCATTGCGCACCAGAACCACATATCCATAATGACCCTGTTCAAATGACCTGATAAACCATGGTGAGCTAAACATTACGGCTTAGCATGATATGTGAAGCATCCCTAATCATGGTGGCTACATAGGAAAGGAAAGGAACCCCTCGTGCAAGCACTGAGTCATTACTGACTCTTGGAGGGATGCCAGCTTTCGCTGACGTTTTCTTGGCAGGCCTTATAGTGGGGTGGTTTGCCGTTGCCTTCCCCGGCCATTATTACCTTTCCCCCAGCTCACTGGGTACTCATTTTACCGACCTCGGGAGGATGAAAGGCTGAGTCGACCTGAGCCGGCTGCCTGAATCCAGCTTCCGCTGGGATCGAACTCAGGCCGTGGGGAGAGTTTCAGCTGCAGAAACTGCTGCTTTACCACTCTGCGCCACACGAGGCTACATAACCATGGTTTAAACATGCTCACTAACCATTTGCTGCAAAGATGTTAACAGCCTCACCATGATTTAGCATGTCATCTGAACAGGGTCATATTCTGGCTAAATTATGTTTGAGTTATATCTAATCTATTCAGCCCAACCAGATCCACCTTGAGACTAAGCATTCTAAGCAGTGTTAGTCAGTTTAAGACACCCTGCCTCAGAAGTTGGCACAGGATGTATCATTTAATTGCAAATGAATACATTGTAAAACAGGCCAGGAATAGTCATGAGCAATGTGCAAGTTGAAAGAAGGGTAGCTCAGGCAGTGACCCTTGATAGGAACACAGGCATATTACAAGTAGAGAAACATGTCTCTGTTTTGATCACTGAAATATTGGAGTGTATATTTTTCACCTGTTAAATTTCTTTGTGTCACAATGTTGTTAAAGGCAAAGGAGCAAAGCCAGCAAAAGTGGCAACTCCATGCCAAATTGTGAAAATATGCTATTGGAAGAACTAAGGCTGAACTCATCAGAAGGGGTTAAATTTGAAGGTTGCTTTAACAGAAAAACATTCCAAGGCTGCTTTAAAAGAAAAATTGCTGAGATGCTGAACTGCATGCTTTACCATCTTCTCCTTATACTAGGGTGACCATATGAAAAGGAGGGCAGGGCTCCTGTATCTTTAACAGTTACATAGAAAAGGGAATTTCAGCAGGTATCATTTGTATATATGGAGAACCTGGTGAAGTTCTCTCTTCATCACAAAGTTAAAGCTGGAGGAGCTATACTAGAGTGACCAGATTTAAAAGAGGGCAGGGCACCTGCAGCTTTAACTGTTGTGATGAAGACGAAATTTCACTGGCTCTCCATATATACAAATGACACCTGCTGAAATTTCCTTTTCAATACAACTGTTAAAGATACAGGAGCCCTGTCCTCCTTTTCATATGGTCACCCTACCTTATACTATATCCATATTCTTATTCTATTTTTCTTTGTTTGTTTGTTTGTTTACAATGTACCAAGTACCTTTAAATGTAAATTTCTTAGCTTCAAATAAAAAAAACCTTCTTTTTTAAAAAGTTATGAAAAGAAGCTGTCTCAATCAGAAACTAACTGCCTGCCAAATTATAGGTATATTGTATATGTCAGTCGCTGCTATTCTTTCTTTTTAATAGCGATAAACAAAAGAACCTCCAGCAAAGGAGATCGTTTCCTTGTCGTGGTGCTGGAGCTTGAGCACCTCAAGGATGCCATGAGCTAAACCGTGAAGGGACACCCAAGACGGGAAGGTCATGGCAGAGAGGTCAGACTAAATACGATCCCTGGGGAAGGTAATGGCAACCCACCCCAGTATTCTTGCCGTGAAAACTAAATGGATCAGTACAACCAGAGTTATGTTGGTATACCATTGGAAGATGGGACCCCCAGGTCAGAAGATGGTCAAAATGCTACTGGGGAGGACCAGAGGATAAGTTCAACTAGCCCCAGATGTGATGACGCAGCTAGCTCAAAGCCGAAAGGACGGCTAGCGGCCGACGGTGCTGGTGGTGAACGACGAATCCGATGTTCTAAAGATCAACACACCACAGGAACCTGGAATGTAAGATCTATGAGCCAGGGCAAATTGGATGTGGTTATTGGTGAGATGTCAAGATTAAATATAGATATATTGGGTATCAGTGAACTAAAATGGACTGGAATGGGCCACTTCACATCAGATCACCACCAGAAATGGAGTAGCCTTCATAATTAATAATAAAGTGGCTAAAGCAGTACTTGGATACAATCCAAAAAATGATAGAATGATCTCAATTCGAATTCAGAGTAAGCCATTTAACATCACAGTGATCCAAATATATGCCCCAACCACAGATGCTGAAGAAGCAGAAGTAGATCAGTTCTATGAGGATCTGCAGCACCTACTAGATAATACACCAAAAAGAGATGTCATTTTCGTTACAGGAGACTGGAACGCCAACATGGGTAGTCAAATGACATCTGGAATTACAGGTAAGCATGGTCTAGGAGAACAAAATGAAGCAGGACATAGGCTGATAGAATTTTGCCAGGACAACTCACTGTGCATAACAAACATTCTCTTCCAACAACCTAAAAGACGGCTTTATACATGGACTTCACCAGATGGCCGACACCGAAATCAGATTGACTACATCCTTTGCAGCCAAAGGTGGCGGACATCTATACAGACGGTAAAAACAAGACCTGGAGCTGAGCATAGGTCCGCATAGTTAAAGCAATGGTATTCCCCATAGTAACCTATGGCTGCGAGAGCTGGACCATAAGGAAAGCTGAGCGAAGGAAGAGAGATGCTTTTGAACTGTGGTGTTGGAGGAAAATTCTGAGAGTGCCGTGGACTGCAAGAAAATCAAACCAGTCCATACTCCAGGAAATAAAGCCAGACTGCTCACTTGAGGGAATGGTATTAAAGGCAAAACTGAAGTACTTTGGCCACATAATGAGAAGACAGGACACCCTGGAGAAGAGGCTGATGCTAGGGAAAGTGGAAGGCAAAAGGAAGAGGGGCCGACCAAGGGCAAGATGGATGGATGATATTCTGGAGGTGACAGACTTGACCTTGGGGGAGCTAGGGGTGGCAACAGCCGACAGAAAGCTCTGGCGTGGGCTGGTTCATGAAGTCACGAAGAGTCGGAAGTGACTGAACAAATAAACAACAACAAACAAAAGAACATTAGGACATTTATTTATTTATTTATTTATTTATTTATTTATTTATTTATTTATTACATTTTTATACCGCCCAATAGCCGAAGCTCTCTGGGCGGTTCACATGGGGGTGAATTGGGGGTGGATTGTTTACTTTAATAATAAAACTGCTGACACTGTTCCATTTGTCTTTACATAGGAAATCTACATTGTGTGAACAGGCAAGAAATCCACCAATATATTTGGATTATATCGGTAGAGAGCACAAACAATTCATAGATTTTACAATTAAAGGCCCCAGCAATTTCAGTTCACAGGGCTGCAGTTTTAGTTGGGCTCAACAGCCACCGCATGCAGTCATTGAGGGGGGATCGACACTACTGCTTTAAAGCGCTTTATAACAGTTTTGACAACTGTTGGGGCCCAGGACACACTGCATATACAGGTTTCAAAATGTTTTCAAAGTGCTTTAAAGCACTTTAAAAGCAGTAGTGTAGATCCCCCAAGTTGGAGTTGGCCTTTGTCATACTTATCATGATTAACTTAAGTCCCATTTTTTGCAAAGGGTCTACTCTAAGTCTGACTAAGTCTGAATCCGATGCTATGATTTTGGTCAGTATGAACTTTCTGCAATAAAGGCAACAATTGAACTCAGTGGGGCACACTTCTGAGTAAACATGAATAGGATTGTACTGTAAGACAGATTTGCTACTTTTCATGCTTCTGTTTTATTAATTTAAAATATCTCTTGCCGCCTTTCAGGGAAGAAGCCCTCCCAAGGTACCTTATATCAATCAAATACATAAAAGCAGTTAAAAGGTGATTAAAAAACATAAACACAGTAAAATAGCAATAAAAACAACAATAAAAGCCAACAAAATGTCTAAGTATTAAATATTCTCTGGGTGGGGGGGGACTATATGTACTGGAATTCAGTTCCATAAATCTAAGTAAATAAAGGTATCTTCGTAAAGACAGTCTGTGTTGAAGTTATTTAATGAAAGAATCAATTTGTGTTAGTAAGGAATAATACATTATTTGTAAAAGAATCTTTAATCCTTTTTCTGAATAAAGAGATATGCATAAATTGATTGCACAATGAGCATCAGACACAAATAGAGTTTTAAACTGTGATTAATGAATTTAGCAATTAATCCACTCCATGTTCAATGTGATCGGTGTATGATACCTGGTACATTTTCTTCTTTTAAAATACCTTTCTGCAGAAATCTCTAGAATAAGGCAGAAAGAAAGAAATTTCCAAGGAGTGACTTTGCTTTTCATAAATGGACCGAGGCTGCCACCTTCTGGCGGTCCTTCTGGCCTGCCCACGTCTCTTTTCTATATGTTCGAAGTGCTGCCAAAGATGCAAGGCTGCTGCCATCCAGTGGCCACTTCAACATGTCCTGGTGTGTTTAAGAGGTTTGAAAAGTGGATGGCAAGTCCAATTTTAGTATGTAAAGGCTTAGATGGAATATTTCTTTTACAAATGTCATCTCAATCAGGAAAAAATGTTACAGGATCATCCCGTTTAATTTCCCCCCAGGGCTGATTCACATGGAGCCTTCGTGAGCGCATGTCTTTCTGTGTCTGTCTTAAAATCGCTATGTATGTCAGTATAATTTACCACTGTGTGAAGCAAAGAACACATGCAGGGCCATAAGAATATTAGAACAGAAGAAGGAGCCATGCTGGATCAGAGCAAAGGTTTATCAAGCCCAGCTTCCTGTTGCTAATAGTGGTCAGCAGTCGCTTCTAGGAAGCTCACAAGCAGCAATACTACAAACGAGAAGGATCTTGGAATTGTTGTAGATTGCAAGCTGAATATGAGCCAACAGTGTGATATGGCGATATGGCTGCAAGAAAGGCCAATGCTATTTTGGGCTGCATTAATAGAAGTATAGCTTCCAAATCTTGTGAGGTACTGGTTCCTCTCTATTCGGCCCTGGTTAGGCCTCATCTAGAGTATTGCGGCCAGTTCTGGGCTACACAATTCAAGAAGGACGCAGACAAGCTGGAGCGTGTTCAGAGGAGGGCAACCAGGATGATCAGGGCTCTGGAAACAAAGCCCTATGAAGAGAAACTGAAAGAACTGGGCATGTTTAGCCTGGAGAAGAGAAGATTGAGGGGAGACATGATAGCACTCTTCAAATACTTAAAAGGTTGTCACACAGAGGAGGGCCAGGATCTCTTCTCGATCCTCCCAGAGTGGAGGACACGGAATAACAGGATCAAGTTACAGGAAGCCAGATTCCAGCTGGACATCAGGAAAAACGTCCTGACTGTTAGAGCAGTGCGACAACAAAATCAGTTGCCTGGGGAGGTTGTGGGCTCTCCCACACTGGAGGCCTTCAAGAGGCAGCTGGACAACCATCTGTCAGGGATGCTTTAGGGTGGATTCCTGCATTGAGCAGGGGGTTGGACTCGATGGCCTTGGAGGCCCCTTCCAACTCTGCTATTCTATGATTCTATGACATGAGTATAACTGCTCTTCCCAGCAGTGGAGGCTGGTAGCTCCAATGTCATTGGGGCAGTGAATCCACTCCAGGTTTCAGTCAGAGTCAATCAGAACCCTAAAGGAGCTATCCAGGATTCTTTGCACCTTGGAGAACTTCTTTAGAGCTCTGACTAAAACCTGGAGCGGATTCACCACCCCACTGACATCAGAGCCACCAGCCTCCACTCTTCCCCAACAACTAGTATTCAGAAATGCTCCTGAACCTGGAGGTTTCATTTAGCTATTGTGGTTGACAGCTATTTTGTTATTTATTTAAAATGTGTGTGTGTGTCTATAATGTTCAAGGCAGCTATTGTTGTAAACCGCCCAGAGAGCTTCGGCTGTGGGGCGGTATATAAATGTAATAAATAAATAAAAATAAAATATTTACAAAGTAATATGAAACACAATTAAATGTAAAACGAAATCAAATGATCAAAAAAAGTAGAAAATGTATTTTTTTTTTAGTCAGCAGGTCAGAGCAGTTAAAAACAAGCAGCACATCAATCAGAGAAAATACTCTACTAGGAAGTTTAATAATTTCATTTGAAAAATAGTGCCATTTAAAATATCTTAGGTTCAATCCCAGCCTCTAATGGCTAAATGCTTTCCTAAAAAGCAAAGACTCCAGGCTATAGCTGGACAGAATGAGACAGGGCTCCTGAGATGCAGGGAGCTCCAGAAACAGCCCTGTCCCTTGTCCCAGCCAAACACAGGACACATTGACTTAAACTGTGGAATTCGCTACATCAGGATGTAATGACGGCCACAACTTTGGATGGCTTTAAAAGGGAGTTAGACCGATGTATGGCAGAGCAGTCTATCAATAGTCCTGATGGCTATGTGCTACATCTAGTAGCAGAGGCAGTAAGCCTATATATGCCAGTTGCTGGGGAACGTGGGTGGAGGGTGCTGGTGCACTCATGACTTGCTTGTAGGTCTCCTGGTGACAGCTGGTGGGCCACTGTGTGAACAGAGTGCTGGACTAGATGGATCTTCAGTCTGATCCAGCATGGTGCTTCTTATGTTCTTATGACAGGCATCTCCTGCATAGAATCCTAAAATCATAGAACTGAAGGGAGCATGGAATCCAACCCCACCCACCCCTGCCCCCTTACCTGCGTCTGTCGTGGTCCATCCCGGGCTTCAATTGAGGCCCCGGCTTCAAGTGGAAGAGAAGGCTGCAACCTCTTCTGCTTGAAGCTGGGGCCTCAATTGAAGCCCGCGATGGACCACGATGGACATAGGTAAGCCTCCCTCCTCCCTGCCCCCTTGCCTGGCTCCATCGCCACAGGGACTGCAGCAGCAGCAGTGCCAGATGAGTCCCCTTCCCCCCCACACTTACCTGCGTCCGGAGCGCCAGATTGAGGTGATCCTCTTCGCCTCGATCTGCAGCCCCCCCGACTCTCCTCGCCTCCGCCTTTTCCGGAGGCATATCAGGCCGCCTTGCTATTGCTTCTCCGACCCGAAGAGAAGCGGATCACAGCCCTATTGTTTACCTGTTTTATGCAGTGTGGAGAAACGGCTGGACAAGTAGACCTAAGTTCATAAGAGCCAGCAGCTGTGCAGTGGCCACTTCAAAGCCAAACCACATGGGATCTGCTCCAACCGTCAAGCTATGTTTGCAATCCACCCAGAAAAGGTTTGTCACTGGGCAGATTAAAATGAAGTAAGTAAATAAATACTTATATGCAACTGGTCTCCCCTGTAGATGCGTCTTCTGCCTGACTTTCTACGTGGCACTTGGAACTGCGTGATGAAATTCAGTGGGGCAAGAAGCAACACTCCCACCCAGAGGAGGCTGAGGAGGGCTCCAATTTCAGTGTGGCTGTGACTCCATTCTGGCTTTCAATGAGAGCCAGCCAGAGCTCTAAAGCAGCGATCCAAGACACCGAACCTATGCTGGGGATGGGGTTCTGCACCTTGGGTTCTGGCTGGTTCCGACTAAAATACAGAATGGATTCACAGCCACATTAAAATCGGAGCCACCAGCCTCCACTGCTCCCATCCCCTGCTGTAATTTGGATTTGGACATTAATCATATTACTTTATGCATTGTAGTTAGGGTGACCCTATGAAAAGGAGGATAAGGCTCCTGTATCTTTAACAGTTGTATAGACAAGGGAATTTCAGCAGGTGTCCTTTGTATATATGGAGAACCTGGTGAAATTCCCTCTTCATCACAACAGTTAAAGCTGGAGGAGCTATACTAGAGTGACCAGATTTAAAAGAGGGCAGGGCACCTGCAGCTTTAACTGTTGTCATGAAGAGGGAATTTCACCAGGTGGTGCAGAGCAGTAAAGCAGCAGTTTCTGCAGCTGAAACTCTCCCCACGGCCTGAGTTCGATCCCAGCAGAAGCTGGTTTCAGGCAGCCGGCTCGGGTCAACTCAGCCTTCCATTCTCCCGAGGTCGGTAAAATGAGTACCCAGTGAGCTGGGGGAAAGGTAATAATGGCCAGGGAAGGCAACGGCAAACCACCCCGCTATAAGGCCTGCCAAGAAAATATCAGCGAAAGCTGGCGTCCCTCCAAGAGTCAGTAATGACTCAGTGCTTGCATGAGAGGTTCCTTTCCTTTCCCCCATATCTACAAATGACCTGCTGAAATTCCCTTTTCAATAGAACTGTTAAAGACACAGGAGCCCTGTCCTCCTTTTCATATGGTCATCCTAATGGAGAGTATCATGGAGCCACAAAAGGTGTGTTGGTTGCTTTGCAGGGCCTGGATGGAGAGAATCCACCCTGTTACGTGGCCTGGGTATGGCCAGAAGGATCCAGTCGTAAGTCATAGAAGCCTATTCCCATTAGGCAGCTGTGTGTGTTTTCCCTAAGGTAGCTCAGCCTTCCTGGCTGTTGGGCACTTCTGGGGTGCCCCTGCTGGGCACTGTGCTTCTGTCTTCAATCTTCCCTAAGTCCCACCTTAAATCTTCTTTTCTTGGTCCCATCACTTCAGGCAACAGGCTGACAGAAAGAAATGCAGGGCTAACTGAAGGGTCAGCAATAGCTGTGCCTCCCAGCTGAGACATTGCTGAAACCTCCAAACGCTGCCAGCGAGGTTCTTCAGGGAACCTATTTGAAGCTGGCTTGTAATTTGACTAATTTAATATGAACAGGGTTGGAAGTTGTGAACCTTACTAAGGAAAGAGTGTCTGAATCATAATCTGTTCATTATTCAAATTGCATATTAGACTGGAACGGTTTCATTCAGCCTGCTTCTAAATTATATCCTAAAAAGCACTATGTGCTGATTTTTAAAACCCCTGATATTAGTTTGAAATTAGTGAGATCCTGTCCCTTTCATACCTAGATAACATGATTCCACGTGTCCGTACGTATGACCCTCTAGGAGAGGCTTCACTAGGAAGTGCAAGATCAAGCTAGTGGTGGTGCAAGAGTCCTGTTAATCGCTTCCTTCATTGTAAACGGTGGAAATGAAATCCAAGTCAGCCCTCCCCAATCAGTGCCCTCCAAATGTTTTGGACTTCAACTCCCATCAACCCCTGCCAGCATGGCTGATGGGGTGAAAGTTGTAGTCCAACACATCTGGGGGGCACCAGGTTGGCCAACAGAGCCCCCAAAGTTGCCTACCCCTGCCCTATAGGACTGTTGATTTCAATGTAGAAGCAGCAGGGAAGGGGCTTTTTAACCTTTTCCCCACAAACAGTTTTTTTTCCTGATCAAAATCCCCCCTTCCAGCTGTTTTCTTACCCGCAGGGAAAAGATGTAGGCTTTCCATGGATTGGATTAAAACTTAAAGCTTTATCACACCAGTGTTATACTGTGCAATCACTGACAATTGCATGCAAAGGACTCAGAAGTTTTCCACCTTATAATCTGCTCTGATTGTGAAGGACTCCCATGTATCCTGCTTTAATTGTGCAATAAAGCAAAAAGATTTGCCGCATTTAGCCCCTACATTTTGAGCGTATCTTCCGAGCCGCCGCTGGGGTGCAGGAGCTGGATTTTAAAGAAATTCTTACATCTGCGTAAGCTTTAAAGATAAAGACACCAAAATTGGCATACTAATAGATATTAGGGAGAGTTTTAAGCATACCAAATTTGAATTGAATTGGGTCATCCATTGATTTTTTAATGATTTTTTACATTTCCTCCCTTAAACTCACTTCCTGGTATGCAAAGGATCGCTGTTGCCTGGTAGCAAAAACAACAACAGCGAAAGCTTAGCTCTACAGGGATAATCCGAGGGAAGCAGGTACGTGGGATGATGCTCTTAGGCCATTGCTAGAGGAGGGCTTAGCCCATGCTGATACCCGGGCTCACCCCTGTGCGTCCAGATGACGCACAGGGGATCCCGGGATCAGCCCGGGCTAAACCCTCCCTTGACCCGGGATAACCGGCGTCGGTTGTGGCCCGGTATTTCTGCAGCCCTGGGCTCAGCCCGGGGCTGCGGAAGTTCTAACCCATTCCACGGCTTTTCCCGGCTATGCAGTTTACTTGCGAGTAGCCGGGAGAAGCCGAGCGCTGTGCCCATTGGGCCGGGGGGGGAATCGCAGGGGGGAGAGATGGGGGCCGGGGGGAGAGTGGACCCAATGGGAGAGATGGGGGGGAGAGCGGAGCCAGGGTGGGGAAGAGCAGAGCCAGGGTGGGGAGATCGTGGCTGGGGGGATCGGACGTGGCCGGGGGGATCAGACATGGCGGGCGGGCAATCGGACATGGCGAGTGGGTGGGTGGGCATGGCGAGCGGGCAGGGGAAGGAGAACGGGGCCAGAGGGGGAGATCGCAGATGGGGGGAAGGAGGTGTTCGTTTGTTTGTTTGTTTTAAACATACTTAACATTCCTGGCTCCTGCGCTGCTGCCGCCACTTTAAAAGTAAAAAAAATGGCGGCCGCAATGGCTCTCCTCCAGAGCTTGTTGTGGCTCGCAGGTGAATAAGGGCAAGATCTTGCATTATTCATAACGTGAAGTCTCCCCTCCTCTCCCCTGGATTTTCCACCAGGTCTAGCAAAGGCCTTAGTCATGCTTACAGTAGCTCCACTAAAATCAATGGGACTGAAGTAAGTCATGACTCATTGGTTCCAGTGGGTCTCCTCAGAGCGTGACTCCAAGAGGTGACTGGAAACACCACTGGGTTGCCACTCTAAGCAAGGTTGACCAAAGGCACCAGAGAGCAATGCTGCTCATTATGCAAAGCAAAGGCTGATCCACAGGCCACAATGGCACACAAGTTCCCACCACTTGGGAAGCTTCTTGTTAATGTTCTCACAGAGTTTCTGGTCTGGACTTACAGTAGCCACTGCATCAGTCAGCCTTACTGATCTGAACGATGAGCTAATCCATTTCAGCCAATTTAATGTGCTTAAAAGAGAGATTGTAGACAAAGATGGTTTACTAAGTGCTGCATTGCCACAGTGCCTATGCAACTATTTGTTAAGCCAGGGATCTACATTATCTTGCTAAGTGGAAAGGGGAATTTTAACAGTCCTCTGGTACTTTGGATTTGATCAGCTACAGAACTGTGATAAAATTTTCCTGATCATTTGGCAAGATGGTGAGGCCGGCTTACCAAGTGGTTGCATGCACACTGAGATCCTTTAGCACTGGCAAATGCCATGTATAGTCATTCAAATTGCCCCCCTTGACTGTACTAGAGGATGTGGTGGGGAGGATTCTTATTAACTTCAGAAGAGTCCTGCTGGATCAGACCAAGGGTCCGTCTAGTCCGGCATTCTGTGCACACAGTGGCCAAACAGATGCCCACAAGCAGGACATGAGTGCAACAGCACCCTCCCACCCATGTTCCCCCAGCAACTGCCTCTGATACTGGAGGTCACATATAGCCATCAGGACTAGTGGCCATTGATAGCTTTCTCCTCCAGAAATTTATTTCATTTTTCTATGTGAAAAAAGTAGGGATGTGCTCCGCTCCGATTAGAATCGGAGAATCAGAAGCGAATTGGCCTGCTCCGCCTTGCCCAGAGGCAGAGTAGAAGCGGACCACGGACCCTTAGAAGCATGGTGAAGAGAAGCACCCATAGGCGGAGCGCTTCTCTTTTTGCGGAGCGCTCCAACCGCTATTTTGGAAAATTTCGCCCATAGGATTGCATTGCTGAAAAGAATAGGGGATAACTGTGTTGTTTTTTAAGCTATCTTTCTGAAATTTCTTGTGCTTAGAGAGTCGTGGCTGGGGGTCATTTTGAGCCTACTCTCAGCTCTCTGCGTGGTGCGGTTCGCTTGCTAGAATTTTTGGGAAAATCAGGTAAAAAAAGCGGGAGAGGTACCTTTTTGAAGTGCTGAGAGGCAGAGTCATGATCACATGATCCCAAAGTTGGAGGAGGGGATAGGCAAAACGGGATACTAGTAACTTGGGATACTGGGAAACTTCTCTTTCTTAGTCTGAACGGACTTTTCCCAGTGTTTTTTAAAACAGTAGCCCCACCAAATGCACAAACACAACCTGAAATCATATACTAAGCAAATAAATAACAGATAGGAAACACAGCACTGCTATCCACCCTAACCTTGGTGAACAACTGAATAGATGTGGTGCAAGGGGATGAGGTCCCCTAGGGCATGTGGACGTGCCCAGTGCACACACACTGCGTCTTGCCCCTGGAGGGTCATCAGAGCCCTCCAAAGAGTAGCCAGTGGAGAGAGACTAATGCCTCTTATGAGTTGAAATGTTAGTTTGCTTCTTAAAGACTGGTCCCTAGACAGGGCCAGTCAAATTGGCATATCCCCCTGGGCACGTCCACTTTCCTCTTACTGGTAAAAGACAGATATAGCCTTTTAAAAAAAATTCTTCCTGTTGTTTATTCAGCAACACTGCTGCTTTTAATTCTACCCTTCCTTTGTTTATTTGTTTATTTATTTATTTATTTATTTATTCCATTTTATATTTACACCCCATAGTCCAAGCTCTCCTGGCTTTTCCTCTTCAGTGAGGTCAGGCAGGCTTTCATTGTGGTTCAACTCCTTGTTGTTGTTGTTGTTATTGCTATTAATATTAATTAGTACTGCTATTAACATTATTATTTTGTTGTTTAGTAATGGCTGTGATCACAGTGCAGTCAATCAACTCTGAAGCAAGGATCACAAAGCTTTACTCTTATCCTCCTAGACTCCTACTTAAGGGATTCAAAAGAAAAGGCATCTCTCTGTGCTGCTCCCACCTCACAGGGATGGTTTGCATTACTGGCTTTGAAACTATCCTTGGCTCACTTCCTTATGCCCCCAGAAATGTCTGCTACCTGCCTGCCTTCCCTCCCTCCTCCCCTGCCCGCCTCGCAGGGATGGTTTGTGTGTGTCTTGTTTTGACTCAGGGGATAAGTCCTTCCTGCGCTCACTTAGACTTTTTGAAGTTCCAAATAAATTTTTCAAGTGTGGAAGAAGATTCATATAGGTTTATCTCTACTCCCCAATTCATGGCATGTTGGGATTTCCTTTGAAATGGCCCTATTGAGCTGTCTGCAGCTTTAAATCCCTGAGATACTGGGGTGTCCGGTTTTCAAAAATTCCCCAAAAATCAGGGGATGCTTGGATTTGCTTGAGTCTTGGCATGCATGTGTATATGTCCATGTATTTGTCATGATGCCAAACTTGAGGTTTCTAACTTTAACAGAAAAAAAGTTGTAGGTTTTTTTGGATTTCAATGCAAGCCTATGGGGGGGAAAGCGGAACTCCGATCCGGATCCGGAGCTTCGCAGCGGAGCGGAGCGGACTATAGGCTGAGCGGAGCGGACTATAGGCGTGGCGGAGCGGAGCGGACCAATCTGCAATTTGCGGATCTGGAAGAGAAGTGGATAGGGGGGTCCGTGCACACCCCTAGAAGAAAGTACTTCCTTTTATCTGTCCTGAATCTCCCACCAATCACTTTCATGGGATAATCCAGTTTTCTACTATTTTGAGAGAGGGAGACAAACATCTCTCCAGCTACTTTCTCCACACCATGCATAATTTTGTACCCCTTTATCATGTTTCCCCTTATTTGCCTTTCATCCAACCTAAACAATTTCAGCTGTCGTTACTAGGCATGTGCTCCGCTCCGATTAGAAGCGCAGAAGCAGGAGCGAATTGGCCTGCTCCACCTTGCCCAGAGGTGGAGTAGAAGCGGACCGCGGACCCCTAGAAGCAAGGCGAAGAGAAGCGCCCATTTTCGGAGCGCTCCGGTTTCTGCGTTCTGCTTCTATCGCCATCTTGAAACATTTCGCCCATAGGATTGCATTGCGGAAAAGAAAGGGGGATAACTGTGTTGTTTTTGAAGCTATCTTTCTAAAAATTCTTGTGCTTGGAGAGTCATGGATGGGGGTCATTTTGAGACTACTCTCAGCTCTCTGCGTGGTGCAGATCGTGCGCTAGAATTTTTTTAAAAACCGGCGGGAAAAATACCTTTTCCGAAGGGCTGAGAGGCAGAGTCAACTCCCAGTCATGATCACATGATCCCAAGGTTGGAGGAGGGGATAGGCAAAATGGGTAACTTGGGATTCTGGGAACTTCTCTTTCTTAGTCTGAACGGACTTTTCCCAGTGTTTTTTAAAACAGTAGCCCCACCAAATGCACAAACTCAACCTGAAATTATATACTAAGCCAATAATAAGAGATAGAAACACAGCACTGCTACCCACCCTAACTTTGGGGAACAACTGAAAAGATGTGGTGCAAGGGGATGAGCTCCCCTAGGGCATCCCATGTGGACGTGCCCCCACTCTCTCCTGTACTTGGAGGGCCATCAGAGCCCTCCAAAGAGAGTAACCCGGTGGAGCAATGCCTATCATGAGTTGAAGTGACAGTTCCACTTTTCAGAGCTGTTGTGGTGAAGCAATGGCTTTCATGAGTTGAACTGACAGCCTTGCTTCTTAAAAGACTGGTTGACGAGTCAAATTGGCAGCTGCTGCTTCCCCCTCCCCTGGGCATGTCCCCCTATTGCTGGTAAAAGACAGATATAGCCATTTTAAAAAAGTTCTTCTTGCTGTTTATTCAGCAACACTGCTGCTTTTAATTCCACCCCTCCTTTGTTTATTTATTTATTTATTCCATTTTATATGCATTGCTGGCTTATCCTTGGCTCACTTCCTTATGCCCCCAGAAATGTCTGCTGCCTGCCTGCCTGCCTTCCCTCTCTCCTCCCCTGCCCGCCTCGCAGGGATGTTGTGTGTGTCTGGCTTTGACTCAGGGGAGAAGTCCTTCCTGCGCTCACTTGGAGTTTTGGAAGTTCCAAATCCATTTTTCAAGTGTGGAAGAAGATTCATACTCCCCAAATCATGGCATGTTGGGATTTCCTTTGAAATGGCCCCATTGATCTGTCTGCAGGTTTAAGCCCCGCCAAAAAACAGGGGATGATGGGACTGCCTTGAGTCTGGGCATGTGTGTGTGTCCCTGGATAAGCTATCATGGTGGCGAGTTTGAGGTTTCTAACATGCAAATTGACGGAGCTATCGAAAGGGGTGTGAATGGGGTGTTGGATTTTCATAAATTCCCCAAAAATCAGAGGATGATGGGACTGCCTTGAGTCTTGGCGTGCATGTGTATCCCTGGAGAAGTTGTCATGATGGCGAGTTTAAGGTTTCTAACGTGCAAATTGACGGAGCTATGGAAAGGGGTGTGAATGGGGTGCCCGATTTTCATAAATTCCCCAAAAATCAGGGGATGATGGGATTACCTTGAGTCTTGGCGTGCATGTGTATACCTCCATGAGATGTCATGGTGCCAAACTTGAGGTTTCTAACTTTCACAGTTGTATACTTTTTTAGCTTAATGCAAGCCTATGGGGGGGGAAACGGAGCTCCGATCCGGATCTGGAGCTCCGAGCAGAGCGGAGCGGACATGGGCGGAGTGGGGGCGGAGCGAAGCAGGCTGATCCACAAATCGCAGATCTGGAAGTGAAGCGGAGCGGGGGGTCCGTGCACACCCCTAGTCGTTACCGTTCCTCATAGGGGAATTGCTTCAGCCTCTTCTTCAATTTAAGAGCCTCCAATATGGTGATTATATGATAGTATAATATAGTATAACTGTACTATGGTCAATTTGTGTCTCCCATAACATCAGAAGAGACGTTCAATAGAGGAATACAACAGAAATACAGAAATACAAGTGGAACTTCTAACAAAATGTTGCCGTGTGTGTGTGGGAGGAAGTTTTCAAAGCTCCCTCTTATCTGGCACAAGGCTTCCCAGGGTGAGTGAATCATCAGGTGCAGGTTGGCAAAAGAATGTCTGGATGGGCAGGTACCTTTCTATTTATGTGCCTCTTCATCCAGCCTTTTTTCATTCCGTTCATCCTCTAACTGGGTTTTCAGTTCTTTTTCCTCTCAACTGTCAGAATTTCATGGGGACTGGCCCCAAATATTTTACTGCCTGCAGTGAAGAACAAGATGGTGTCTACTTCCCATTCCATGAACAGAAATCCAATGAACTGGTACTTGAGTTTTCCTTCAACACTGGTGATGGGACCTCCATCACCCCAGCATCTTCCACCACACCTGAAGGCAGCAGTCCAGCTTAGGGGGGTAGGGCAGGACAGGCTGCTTGGCACACAGCTCTCTCCTCCAACTTCTTGCTTCCAACTCCCAGCATTAGGGTGACCATATGAAAAGGAGGACAGGGCTCCTGTATCTTTAACAGTTGCATAGAAAAGGGAATTTTAGCTGGTATCATTTGTATATATGGAGAACCTGGTGAAATTCCTCCTTCATCACAACAGTTAAAGTGTAGGAGCTATACTAGAGTGACCAGATTTAAAAGAGGGCAGGGCACCTGCAGCTTTAACTGTTGTGATGAAGAGGGAATTTCACCAGGTTTCCCATATATACAAAGGACACCTGCTGAAATTCCCTTTTCAATACAACTGTTAAAGATACAGGAGCCCTGTCCTCCTTTTCATATGGTCACCCTACCCAGCATACTCCACCTGAAGCAACTGCCTCACTCTACTAAATGGTTGGGCTGGACCTGGACCTGAGCATGTCTAGTCCTCATTGGGCTGTTTGGAGGGGATCCTTCCCCCCGCTCCGTGCCATCTTTAAACGGTTTTCCCTAAATACTTTTTTACATACTTAGCAAATGTCAGGGTCCCTTTAAGTCTGCTGAGAACTCGCTCTTGTGCCTGGCTATTGCCATTTTGGCTGCATTAGCAATGGCATTTAGAAAATTGGAATTAGAAAGTAGGATTCCTACTTATATTAAGCCTCGTACGGTAATGAATTCATAAACGCTTATCTTCCACCTTTTCAGCATGACTGTGTACTAAAGTTATTATCTCAATGAAACTAAAACAATACACCCTTTTAAAACACTACTATTTGAATAACTTTTATTTCTATGTCTTCAGGTAACAAGGTTGATTGTATTCATTTTGTTAAGTGTTAGTACCATGTCATCTAAACTCTGCACCTGATCTCCACCCCAGACACTGCTCCAATGAGTTCTTTAATGAGGTGGAAATGCATATAATAGTTTTCCAAATGCAGGTTACTATTTTCTTCGGCCTGCAATTATGCAAATCATCAGACAGTTGCGCAAAAGTAATAGCATGGTTTGGTCTTACTCATATTATTTGCCTGGGTCTGTCTCAAAGGAAATACAAAAACCAATACTGTAATTAATTCTCAATCAAAATGAGAATCATGTAGCAAGTTATGAAAGGTAGGTTATTAAGGGCTGGCATATAATGATGGGAGTCTAAAGTTAAAGTTCCATTGTTCAGTTCAAATTTAAGTAATTCTAGTTCATTGATCATAACAAAGGTTTTAAGCAAATTGTTTTATCTTCTGACTTGCCTGATAAAAGCCAAAAAAGAAAAGGGGAAAAAAACAGAAAAGAGCAGGCAGACAGTACATTGAAAGCATTTTACTTGCATTTGATTAATGGCATTTGATTATTTATTATTCTGAACTCCATAAGGGAAGTGTGCTGTTGGTTTTGTGCCCCACACCCCCTGAAGTGAATAGAGGTACCTGTTTGAATATTTTAATTCATCACATTTTTAGCCCAACTTTCCTTAGGTCAGTGGTTTCTTATTCTCACAACAATCTTGTGAAGTAGGTTAGCATGAAGAGAACCACATACCTAAAGCCATCCAGTGACCTTTTCAAATGAATGTGGATTTGAACCCAAGTCTTTCCAGTCTACAACCAACCTTCTGGGTTGGCTGACATCTGTATACTGAAAGATCTGAGTTTATTCAGAGTCTATTCTCCAGATAGTGGTCTAAATGAGGCTCAAGTTGTATTTGGCTGTACCAACAGATGTCCTTGTAACTATGAATTATTATTACTATTATTATTATTATTATTATTATTATTATTATTATTATTATTATTATCATCATCATCCCACCTTTTGCCCAATGCTGGGCCTCAAGGCGGCCTTACAAAGTTTAAAACATACATTAGGGGGGAACATAAACGTTTAAAATACACAACAAAATTATAAGACATTAACATAGATGGAGGGCCAGATTATTCTCCAAAGGCCTGCTGGAACGAAAAAGTTTTAGCCTGCTTCCGAAAGCCCATCAAGGAGGGAGCCAGCCTAGCTTGCCCGGGAAGAGAGTTCCAGAGCACTGGAGCAGCCACCGAGAAGGCCCTCTCCCATTGTTATGGAAAAATAACTGATTTCCCACTACTCCCTTCGCCCATCTCTTCTCTCCTGCCCTTCTTCCAAGAGCCCTCATTTCCCTTTCCCAAAATGCCATCCTTGGGTGATTTCTAAGTGATTTAGATGAGTAGAATAGACCCTCTACTCCCAGGTAGGAGAGAAAAGTCCCATTTACCTATTTGGGTAAGGTCGCTTACTCAGGTGTAAAGGATGAGCCCTGGCCGCTGGTTAAATCACCAGGCGCTTGCTTGCACAGCTGGCATACACACACACACACACACCTCTTATTTCCTTTCCCCACAGCTCAGCGGAAAACCAGAGAGAGAAATAAGAGGTGGGGAGCTCACCCATTGAAAGGAATGTCAGGCACCATCTTCGCCTTCCTTTCCACACGTTCCGGCAGGAATTTGGGAAGGGACAGTGAATACTGATTGGATGGAAGGAAAGTGAAGCGGGAAAGTTTCTGCCACGTAGGCAAGGTGGGACAGGAATGTCCCAGAGGACATTGCGAAGGGAATCATGTGATAATGGAGTTTTGCAAGGTCAACGGGGACTCTCCCTATCTGAGCATGCCCAATGACACTAAGGATGACAATGTGGGCTAATAGCCAATCATAGATGTAAGATGTTTTGCCTTCTGGATAAAACTAAAGGTCAACCTTTGTTCATCGTCTCTCTCGCTCATTTGAACTGCGGGAGAGAACTCCATTGCGCAAAGGATTTTTGGTACCTAATGGTGGAAATAAAGCCTTTTTCCGAAAACCTGCATCCGTATGCTTTTTATTGTGCTCAATTGGTTCGTATCCCACTATATTTATAACACCATGTTCCCACCAAGCCCACCTGTGAAGGGCTTCTCCAGAAGATCTCAAAGCATGGGCAGGCTCATAAGGGAGAATACTTTCTTTCAAATAACCTGGACCCGAGCCATCATGAAGCCTCCATAATCCAATTGGTACCACCTTGCAGTGAGGGCTCCCCAATTATGGATCACATGTGTTCTAGTTATAGCATTATATGTAAATATGTATATTCACATATTAAAGATGAATGAGAGATGTGACATTAATCTGTATTTCTTCTATCTCAGAAACATGCTTCTTCTCCTTACTAGTGAATGTAGGCAAAGATATTAGCATACTTTTATTAAAACCTGATAAAACCATGTAGGACCAGATAAAATGGCTTCAGATACCAAATCCGGGCTATTAACATCAACATGGCCATCTGTGGTCCAAACTGTTTCCCACATCATACAACAGTACATCTGGGCTGCGGTAATATTGTATGTTTTACAATACACACTTATTATTCTTGGGTGTTTACACTTAAACTACCTTAGGTGTTAAACTAAAAACATAGGGTTGGATCCAGACTGAGGCCTTAGCTAGACCTAAGGTTTATCCAGGGGTTGTCCCGGGGTCATCCCTGCCTGCTCCCGGGATCCCCTGTGTGTCATTTACATGAACAGGGATGACCCCGGGACGATCCCGGGATAAACCTTAGGTCTAGCTAAGGCCTTACACATACTTAGAATAAACCCATTGTAATCAATGGGGCTTAAGTTAGTAATGAATAACTTAAATCCCATTGATTTCTGGATCCAATCCATCATGTATGAAGTGACCCTCTATCTGCCATAGCATATGGGCTTGCCAGGAGTTCTATACATGCATTGTATATACAGATTATTAAAGTAAGATTTTGATTTGTATCCTGCCTTTGCATTAGGGATTTTCCATCTATCAGAGGTCATTTAAATTTCATGTATTTTAAAAGATATGCAAGTTTGGAGATCTCTCTGGGCTTTTCCCCTGCTGTTCAGATATCAAACAAAGCTGGAACAAAGAACAAAAATTGCCATTGGCTTGCATGGCAGGGTTGTAGAGAAATGTGTTGTTCTAGATGAGGCATTTATTATGAGCTCAGAAAGTGCAGTTTTTAATTGTAAAAACAAAAGACTTTTTTTAAAAAAACATGTATTTGTGCTATTCTGCTGTACCACAGTGCCACCTAAAGGTAGGGTTGCCATACGTCCTAGAAAACCGGGAATGTCCCGATTTCCAGGAGATTCTGAAATGTCCCAACTGGCTGGGCAAGAATCCCGGATTCCTGGTCCAGCTGGCCGGAGAAATTCTGACCTCCAAAATGGTGCCTTGAGCCTGTTCAGCGGAGCGGCAGCAGCAGAGAAAAAGATGCATCAATCTGGCGCCTTTTCCAGAGCATCACCACTCCTCCACAGGATCAACTGAGTCACTCACCAAGACTCACCTTATTGCGCCTGCAGCTGCGTAGAAGAAGAACCACAGTGAGGAAAGGCACACGTGCTCTCCTCAGGCTACCTGAGTCCCATGCAATGCAAAGGAGTTTGGTGAGCTTGGCGGGTTGTGGCCAGACCTTTAGGGTAAGCGCCGGGCGGAGCTGCTGGGTTATTTGTGGGGGAAGAAAGTGAGTTTTGTGGGGGACAGGAGGGAGGGAGCGAGTGGGGGACGAGGGGGTGAAGGAGAGGAAAGGAGAGAGGGGAGAAAGGAAAGGAAAGTCACTCCCCCAAAAATCACCCTTCAAAAATCCACCTCCTTGGATTTGGGTTGCAAGCCTCAAATCTGTTACCTGGAAGTAAGTTGCAGTGAATTTAAGATGTCTGGTTTTACAGTTGTTGATGTTTTAATTGAAAAAATGGGCTTTCCCTAGACCTTTACATATAGCTCAGTTTTTTAAAAAAAATCCCATCCCACCACAAAAAAATGGTCCCGGTTTTGTGGATTCAGAATATGGCAACCCTACCTAAAGGTATGCAGCAGGAGAGCAAACTCTCTTTGTGTCGTGCTCACATCTCAATTCTGCAATGAAACCGAGGGCAGTATCCCACAGGGCTCTTCCGCACATGGCCAGCCTGGCCGGTCCCAGTCCACATACATCTCCTACTGCTTCCAGTTGTGACGTTGCACTGCGATGTTGGCAGAAGGGGGACAAGGGACAAGAGTCATGGCACAAGCAGCAGGGGCTGCTGGCAGACCAGGACTGGCTGTGCTGGCTACAGGCAGAAGAGCCCTGTTGTTGGATACTGTCCCAAAAGTAGATGCAGCAGATTAACAGCCTCGTGTAGAAAAGCTCAGTGACTTGAACAAAAGTCAGGAAATTGATAGAGTAATTCAAGGAGGAACAGTTTTGTGAAATCCCTTTCCCTCCCCATTGCCACAAATTCCCTCAAAGGCAGCATGAGGTGGCTTTTAAACCTTTGGGCCTGGTTTTAAATCCTTTTATTTTAAATAAAAATAAATAAAGGAAAGGGAATCCAGTCATTAAAAAAAAGATTTTCCTCATATTTCAGGTTTAAAAATAGGGTGACATGGAATGGCACACTGTGGCTTTGAATTTTAAACAAGACTGCTTCAATCCCTGTCCTTATTAATGTTATTGTTTTTTTGCATTTCTATTCTTCCTTTCTGAAACCAACCCTGTCTTTGGAGGGGTATTTAGCACTGCGAGCTTTATCACACCAGCGTTATACTGTGCAATCACTGCGAATTGCATGCAAAGGACTCAGAAGTTTTCCACCTTATAATCTGCTTTGGTTGTGAAGGACTCCCCCATGCAGCCTGCCTTAATTGTGCAATAAAGCAAAAAGATTCGCCCTATTTAGCCCCTACTTTTTGAGCGTAACTTCCAAGCCGTCGCTGGGGCACAGAAGCAGGATTTTAAAGAAATGCTTACATGTGCTTAAAGATAAAGACACCAACATTGGCACAGTAATAGATATTTAGGGGGAGCTTTAAGCATACTAAATTTGAATTGAATTGGGTCATCCATTGATTTTTTTAATGATTTTTTATGGGGGTTTTTATGATCCTGGTATGCAAAGGATCGCTGTCGCCCGGTAGCAAAAACAACAACAACCGCGAAAGTTTAGCGCTACGGGGATAATCTGAGGGTAGCAGGTACATGGGATGAAGCTTTGCATCTCTCACAAAAAACGAACTGGTGGAGGAACATATATTATTAATTAATAGTTAATAATATTAATAGTGTCTGCATATATTAAACTACTGCCTACTATAGTGTCTGCATATATTAAACTACTGCCTACTATAATGGTGAATCCCAGTGAGGCAGCCATTTGAATTTCCCAAAATTCAAAAAAAAAAAAAACCCCTCTCTTCCCCACCCCCGCACACAATAAATCAATCTCCCCATCTTGAATATACCCAAAGTGTTCCTGAGAATTAGTTACAGACATATTGGATGGTACATCTAATTTCTCCTTCCCATTCTGTGTTAAGTAACATTTGTTCTTTTAGTATCATGTATCTCTTACTGTTCCTCCCATTTAGAGGTATTACACCCCTTATAAAGGCAAATAAAGTTCTGCACCCTTATAAAGGCAAATTCCATGCAGTGGATCATTAGGAATGGGATAAAAAAAAACCTGTCGGCTTCAGAATGCCTTTATACAAATCTATCTGTAGCCATGCTTTAAATACTGTGGGTTCCATCACACATGGCAAGACAAGCTCCCTACCGTCACTTCTCCGCTCCTGATTTCATTGCTCAATTTCAAAACAGGAAGTAAACAATGAGCACGAGGCCCATTCAGTTGGGCGCTCTAATCACGCTGCTTCTTCTGCACACAGCAGGAGAGAGCAGCAACTTCAGTTTTAAAAATATTTCGGACTTTCTGTGGGGGTTTTGCCTCGCAAGGAAGGTCAGAAGGGATGGAAGGCACGTGGGAGGCAGACGACTTCATGTGAGGGACCTGAGCAAAGTCCGTGAGTGCCCAGTAATGGTTGCTACATATCAGAATAGATACTGCAGAGCTGGAAAAAGACAATCAAAATGATCAAGGGGTTGGAGCAGCTCCCCTCTGAGGAAAGGTTACAACATCTGGGATTATTTAGCTTAGAAAAAGGGTTAGTAAGGTTTGAATCATGATAGAGGTCTATACAATTAAGCATGGTGTGGAGAAAATGGAAGGAGAGTACTTTCTTTGTCTTTCATAAGATTTGAACCTGAGGTCCGATTCAGGACAGATAAAAGTACTTCTTCACATAGTGCATAGTTAAATTATGGGATTTACTAGCACTAGATGTAGTGAAACCTGGATGGCTTCAAAAAGGGGTTAGCCAATGGAGGCCACCACCCTTTTTCATAAAAAAAAAATCCCCCTGGGAATGATGTCATGACATAGAATCTATTCCCATGGGCCATTCTCTCCCAAATTTAAAACAGTAGCTAAGCCAACACCTGTAGCAACAGTTAAGCCCTCTTCTTCTTCTTCTTCTTCTCCACCTCCTCCTCCTCTTCCCCTTCAAAGCTGGCTACCTCATCTTTAAAGATAAATCCATCCCCACACCTAAAAGTTCTTCTATTTCCCCTCCCAAAAGATTAATTCCATCTTCAGGGGAGATTTTCACACATAGCCTAAAGTGACAAAAAATCACTTGGCCAAATACTTTTGACCGACACTAGTTGCATAATCTTCAGCTTATTCAAAGCACTTCTCATTGTGAGGCTCTTAAACACTTTGCTTATTTAATGACTGTTTGTTTTGAGCACCGTTAAAATCTGCTATAACTTCAGGCAGCACTAATCCACCTATTAAATGATTTTAAAAAGCCCTAAAGGGGGGAGGAAAGGGCCTAGAGATTGACCATCTTGTCCTTTAAATCATCACTGGGGGGAAATGGTGTAAATTCTACTTATTTCTCGAGATTCTTGGGAGTCTCATTAAATCACCAAGAAATGTTACTATAAACTATGTGCCATGCTTAATGAGAACCCTGCTGCGCACGAGACACTGCTGTTTTAAGTGTGCTCATTCTGTGAAGCAGTTATAGCAACAAAGATACTGACACTGCCAGCTGGAGTCACAGCATCCCAATAAGTGACAAATGTAGTTGGAGAACCACTATGTGCCCTGCTTGAGGCAAGTTATAATAGATGCAGTGGTTAACTGTTCCCTTCTTTCCATTGCCAGGCTCCTCATATATTCTCAGCATTAGAACAGTGTATGATCAAGAGCAAAACCAATCTTACAGCTGTGGAGACTTCCTAACCATTGGAATTATTATTATTATTATTATTATTATTATTATTATTATTAATAATAATAATAATAATAATAATGTAGGATGGTTGAGATGCATCAGCTGTTTTTCTTCTTCCATCCCTAGCCCTCTATCCTTTTGTATCGTGTCTGTTCGATTGTAGGCCGTTCTTTCACATTGTAAACTGCACTAAGTGCATTGGTAGACAGGCAACATATTGATATCATAAATGAATAAAAAAGCCAAGCCATGTGCAGTGCAGAGAACAGTTCAGAGGAAACATATTAGGGAAGGATTTAGGAGATTAAAAACCATCCTGCTTAGATGTACTTAGAAGTAAATCCCATTGGGTTGTATCCAGGATCTGTCTGCCATGGAAAGAATGCTTCTGCTCAGGAAGATACCTCTGCCCAATTTTCGGGGGGGGGTGGCTCCCCCTGCACCACAGCTCACCCCATTCACCAGGCTCCTCCGGCCCTCTGTGTAGCATTTTCCCTGAAGGGGCTACCGTGAGAGACAGTGGGTGGGGATGTTCACTTCTGCCAGCCCAATTGCACATGCCTAAGAGCTCCATCAGATGAGTATTTTATTGCACACTTGTTACTGGGCACTCACAGATTTCCATGGGTCCCTCTCACAATGACATCTGCCTCCCACACACCTCCCACCCCTTCTAGCCTTCTTCGCGCCACAAAAAAAAAAACCAAAAAAAAAAAACCCAGTAAGTCCAACTTGTTTGTAAAGATGGAAGTTGCCTCTATCTCCTACTGTGTGCAGGAGAAGCAGTGTGATCAAAATGGCCCACTGAATGGGCCACATGCACGTTGTTTACTTCCTCTTTCTAAAGAGGAAGTAATGAAGGACAAATGCATGGGCGGAGAAGCAACGGTAAGCAAACACGATTTTCTCCATGTGATGATGCTCTAAATCTGGATCCAATCCACTGTGTGCAATGAGGCTTACTCCCAGGTAAATGTTTATATACACTTAGGATCATGCTGTTAAACCCAAGACTGTATTCCATGAGTCTGCACAAGTTCAGAAAAGCTCTAGATTCAGCACCCCTGCTTTCATTTTTAAAATATGCACGTTCATGGCCCTTACTGTGGCAAAGATATACTTTCAAGTATATGCACACTGACCCCTGAAATCTCTGAATATAGAAAAACGTTCCTACTAGAGTGTCTCTAGACATATTCTTTGCATGGTGGGGACCTGAGCCAGGCTTCGGGAGGTTATGGGAAAAGACACCCACAAGGAGTAAATTGTGTGAATGAACGTTCATCATTCACACAATTTGCACACACTGCATAGGGCAAGAAGCTTGACCCTGGGCCCATCATGTGTAGGCAGGCCACCAAATGTCTGAAGTTGACCAGTACCAAGTTGGTGTCATCAGGATTAAAAATGAAGGTTTCCTTGCATTCTTGGGTCCTTTTAAACAAATTAAACAGAGTTTGAAAGGATTTTACAAAACTTCCTACGCTGCCCTGTACTAGCGGAATGAGATGCCAGCAAAAAAGGGACTAGCAGTTCCTAAATCAAATTGGAACGAGCAGGAAAGAGGCAGGAACTCACAGGCGGAACTCACAGGCAGGCGATAAGCTGACTTGCCCTGATCTCGAAACAAGCATCTTGACTCGTTTCTGCTCGTTTTTCTTGTGCTAGCGCAATAGAACCAACAGAGGCCTAGAGGCAGCATAAGCTACTGCCCTGAATCTTCTATTGAAGCTGAAGAAAGATGCCACCACAGCTGAGCACTCTGTGGATGTCCATGAATTGTCAATTTAAAAATCCTTTTTAGACATGTGAATGTCTTTTGCTTTATCTCTTCTCTCCTCAAAGAGCACAGGAAGTCGATAAATAATGAGACAAGACACAGAACATTGGGTTAAATAGGGCCATATTTAGTAAAGATCTGCAAAGGGGGGAAATCCTATAGGGCATCCAGCCTGGCCTGTTCACAGGCCTTTCTGAGTAGGGTGAGCCATTCATGGCCCATGCGTTGGTGCTGTGCAATTCGCCCTCCCACAGGCCTGCCCCTTTCAGAGTAGGAAGACCCTCCAGTGCCACCCCCAACCTAGGCTGCAGGGCTCTGAGTGGATGAGAAGGGTTGACCTCAAAGGTATTTATTTATTTATTTATTTATTTATTTATTTATTACATTTATATACCGCCCCACAGCCAAAGCTCTCTGGGTGGTTCACAAAAGTTAAAACAGTAAACATTAAAAAGTATACAAAATTTAAAAACATCAGAAACATAAGAACAACAGTATAAAAACAACAGTATCCATTTAAAAAACAACAGTTCTGGGGTCCATTAAAAAAACAAACTTAGCCTTGTTAAATGCTGTTAAATGCCTGGGAGAAGAGAAAAGTCTTGACCTGGCGCCTGAAAGATAACAGTGTTGGCGCCAGGCGAGCCTCATCAGGGAGATCGTTCCACAGTCGGGGGGCCACCACCGAAAAGGTCCTCTCCCTTGTTGCCATCCTCCAAGCTTCCCTTGGAGTAGGCACTCGGAGGAGGACCTTACATGTTGAATGCAGTGTATGGGTAGGTTCATGTTGGGAGAGGCATTCCATCAGGTATTGCAGTCCCAAGCCATGTAGGACTTTATAGGTTAAAGCCAGCACCTTGAATTGGGCTTGGAAATGTATAGGCAGCCAAAGCAAGTGGGCCAGAATCGGTGTTATACGCTCAAACCTCCCTGTTCCAGCTATCAATCTGACCACTGCATTCTGCACAAGCTGCAGCTTCCAAACCATCTTCAAAGGCTGCCCCATGTACAGGGCATTGCAGTAATCTAATTTGGAGGTTACCAGAGTATGGACAACTGAAGCTAGGTAACACTTATCTTGCCAGCCAAGCCACGGGGCTCAAAGCTGGGAGCCTCAGACATTACCAGTCACTGTAACAGTACCCGTGAATGCTCACCACTCCAATATCCCGGTCTGGATGCCCATTCCTACCTGCCTAGGAGCAAATGTGACCAAATTATAGAACTGCCAAATCAACCTATTTATACTCCCAGGCTGTCTTACAGTGTAGAGTAGGCGAAAAAAAACTCATGAATAATTTAGAACATGAGTAAAAAAATCCTACTCAGCCCCAAATGGTGACCAGCAAGCTCACATTGCCGGGAGGGAGGGAGGGAGGGAGGGAGGGAGGCGTGCAAACAAAGAGGAAGCTGGGAGGGATAAGAGCCTCTTTATAGCCCCATATTCCCCTCCCAGTCCAGTGGCACCACTTGTGTCCCTGGCCAATGGCAGGAGGGCATGTCTCTCACTCCTCCCCCCCCAAAGGCCTCCCATGCCCAGGCTAAGCCGGGCATGGCAGAATGGCTCTAGAATGGCTCTCACTCCAAAGTTGTGGGAAAGCAACAAAGAATGTTTAAACATTTCTTTCGGAGGCCTTAGCTAGACTTTCCTCATAGTCGGCGACAGAGGAAGGAAGATCTCGCATTGTGATTAACACAAGATCCCTCCTCCATTTACACGTGAGGCACGACGACCTCAGGAAGAGAGGAGGTGTGCCCGCCATTTTTTATTTTTAAAGAAGATGGAGCGCACAAATGCTCATGCACTAAAGGTAGTTTTTTTTAAAAAATAACTTAATTTCCCTGCTCCCCCCACCCTACCCCCGATGGGTGCAGCGCTCCTGATGAGCACTGCTCCCGGCTCTGCCGGGTCAAACCGCGGCAATGGGCCACACATTCCACGGTCTCGGGCTCAGCCCAGGACCAAGGGAAAAGTGGGCCCAAAGGGGAGGGCAAGATCCCGGGACAAGGGAGGGCTCATCCCTCCCTGATCCCGGGATCCCCTGTGCATCATGTGGACACACAGGGAAGATCCCAGGGTTTGCCCCGGAATTTCGCCTGGTCTAGCTAAGGCCTAAGTTGCATCTCCTCAGCCACATTTGATTTCATTAGCATTTTACTGTGGAGTTGTTACTTTGCTCACTGATTCCCATTTTGCAGTTCATTCGAAGTCCTTACAAGACCAAACTCTGAATGAAAAGGCAGCCACTTATGTATCGCCCAAAGGAAGAAGAAATGCATCACTAGAAGTAGACACCGGTTTGCATTACATTTGCATGTGCTGATTTATATTTAAAAATTATAGAGATATAATTTAAATTTTAAAAAATTACAATACATCTCAAAATGATGACAAAAATTGACCAGGTAACCTGAGTGTCTGATCAGTCTGATGAGCTAACTCTTAATGGGCAACTTCAAGGCTCTTCCTCCTTTTGGTCCTTCAACTTTAAATCAGACTTGGGGCCTTGCTAGACCTACCTGATAATCCGGTGGGGAGTAGGGGCGACGCCTACTGGATGAACGGATCTGTTTCAAATTTGGTGTGGCTAAAGCTCTACCTAAATCCTATCATGGTACAAAGTTTCATCTCTTTATCTTTAAAAATGATGATTTTAAAAATAATAATTTTAAAACCTCAATTTTTAAAAAAATCCTAAAAAATCAATGGATGAACAGATCTGTTTCAAATTTGGTGTGGCTAAAGCTCTACCTAAATCCTTTCATGGTGCAAAGTTTCATCTCTTTATCTTTAAAAATGACGATTTTAAAAATAATAATTTTAAAACCTCAATTTTTAAAAAATTCTTTAAAAATCTATGGATGAACGGATTTGTTTCAAATTTGGTAGGACTAAAGCCCTTACTACGAGCTACCATTGTGCCAAGTTTCATGTCTTTATCTTAAAAAATGACAGAGTTATAAGCATTTTTGTTGATTCCCATTAGAGCTGCTCTTTGGGGAAAAACCGGATTTCCCCTCCCTCTCCCGGATTTGCCATCAAAAACCGGGCAAATCCGGGCAAGTCCGGTCATATGGTCACCCTAGGGGGGTCGAATAAACCTTTCCCCTGTACCATTTCCCCAGCTTAACTTCCCCTGCAAGCAGTTACCGGTTGCAAAGAGGCAATAAGGCAGGTACAATACAAGTTCCCAAACAATTTTCTGTACAACTAATAACAGGTAAAGAATAGGCTGCTGGAAAAACAGCACTGGGGAAGGTTAAGTTCTCCCCTCCCATCACATTGCCCTAGGTTCAAATTCCAGTTTACCCACAGTTGCTTTAAACCAAAGAAACCACAGACCTCAGGTGTTCTGATTGCAAATCTTCCCCATCACATCTAGTTTGGCCTTCAGTAAATATCTTCAGAGCGCTTTTGTGATCGGCTACCAAAAGATGCAGGAAATGATGTGGGAGAATTCCTCCATCAAACTAATAGGGACAACTGTGATCTTAAATAGCTCTCTGCCCTGTTGCATCAGGAGAAGCTTTTGTAGTACCGTTGTCATCATAATTGTGAAGCATGTGCAAAACTCTGTGTTCAATGGGCCTTTCACTCCTTACAGCCACATGGGCCAGCTGCCAAGTTTCATCTTCAGTGTCTTGATTTACACAAGAATGCTGGCTAGCTCTGCTGACATTTTCCCATTTAATCGAGTATTTTCTTTCAAGCAATTGGGCTTTTAAAAAATGCATTGTGCCTAGGCTTCCTAAATGAACAGTGGAAGGGGAGCAGCAGAATTTTCATAAGGCTGGCTTTGAATTCCGCAAGTCCTTTGGTACTGAATGCAAAATTGATCTATTCTCTCCCCCACCCCCATCCACCCCACTGCTCTCTCTCTCTCTCTCTCTCTCTCTCTCTCTCTCTCTCTCTCTCTCTCTCACACACACACACACACACACACACACACACACACACTTCCCTGTTTTGCAGTCCTCACAGTAACTGGGAGAAAAATGGATTTTCCCAGCAATAATGTATTGTTTTGAGCTACCCCTGTTGTAACATGAAGAATTTGGGGGTGGCTTGTCCTCAATGTTCTATGAAGACCCATTAGCTTTACACAAAACCTGCTCTTGGTGGAGATGAAAACTCCTGGAACCAGTCTGTTGATTTTGAGATAATATATTTTTCCCTGGTGCTGGGAAAAGCTGGGGGAGGATCTACACTACTGCTTTAAAGTGCTTTATAACAGTTTTGACAACTGTTGGGGCCCAGGACACACTCCATATAAAGGTTTCAAAACATTTTCAAAGTGCTTTAAAGCGCTTTAAAAGCAATAGTGTAGATCCCCCCGCCCGGTGTGTTGGTGGGTGCTTGCACACATATATATAATTACATGGATAAGAACATAAGAAGAGCCATGCTGGATCAGACAAAGGGTCCATCTACTCCAGTATTCTCTTCACGCAGTGGCCAACTAGTTCACGCAGTGGCCAAGCAACGCATGAGTGCAAAAGCACCCATGTTCCCCAGCAACTGGTGTACATAGAGACAGCTGCCTGCATTTTGAGGCTCTCCACAGGGGCGTGCCTATGGGGACTGGTATTATGTGCACCTGCAATTCAAAATTTAACACTACACAACTTCAGTCATGTGTACGCAGACACACACACACACTCCTTGCCACATGGTAACAATATAGTTGGAGTTCCTCCTGCACTAAAATCTGTAAAAGAGCCATGGCTTTGGGCAAGGGTGGAAGCATTTCCAGAGGCAGTCCACGGCCCACTGCTTCCTGGTGGGTTCTGGATCTGGTCCAGAAAAGGGGAGACTCCAGAGCAGGAAGAGGGTAATCCTTTTGTCTCCCTCTCGCTGCCTCACAGCCTTTGGGACACGTGAAGCAGGGATCTTTCACAGCTCCCACACCCAAGCTCTCCTAGACCCACATGTTCGGCTCCCAGGACAGAAATCTGGAGATCCTTTGTGGCAAAGGTAACAAAATGAGGAGTAATGAGGAGGAATAATAAAGTATCATCTCTCTCTCTCTCTCTCTCTGGCTGTAGCTAGACCTAAGGTTTATCCCAGGATTGTCCTGGGGTCAAACCTGTTCATCTAAGTGCCACACAGGGCATCCAGTGCTCAGGCAGGGACGGATGATCCTGGGATAAACCTTAGGTCTAGCTACAGCCTCTCTCTCTCTCTCTCTCTGCCATTACTCTGCCCTGAAGCAGCCTCTGCCCAAGCTGACTTCAGATTTCTGACCCTGTTTAGCATTTTCAGGGGGCTGGAAGCGCTGCCATGGGAAGTGAAGAGGAGGTGCACTTCCATCAGTGCAATTGATCCAGCATAAATCTGGATCCATGCGTGTGTGTGTGTGTGTGTGAGTGCAAAACATGTATATATATAAAAATCTATAACCAAGCCACAATGACATTTAAAAGACTTGTAATCTCTGCTGTACCTATAATCAGCAAGGCTGCATAAATATTAAACGGATAATCCTGCCTAACTTCAAAAACTTCTGAAACTGGGAAACTGGAGCAAAAGTTCCACAAATCTCAGCAGAAGGTGCACGGAGATAAAATCTGGTGTCACATTTTAAAGGGCCTTGAGCACTGCCCACTGACACATTCAGAGAGAAGAGAAGAGAGACACTCCAAAGAGCCATGGGGTCTTCAGCCTCCATACTTGCCCGTTTTTGTTACCGACACACTACGGAAGTTGGTCACAGCAGGCCAAACACGCCAAACTGCCACCCCTCCTCTGGTCATAATGCCCTCATGTCTCTGTTTCTCCCTTTACCCTTTGAGTAAATGAGATGTTTAAAGAAATGTATTGAACTGCTGCTATGAAATGGCCGTTTCACAGCTCTACAACAAAAAGACAAGCTTAATTGTTTCAAAGAGCTCTCACGGTTATCTGAACGTTCGCCACTGCCTTTCCAGAACATGGTGTACATAAAATGTGTTCGTGTTACATCACTGAGGCAAAAATCTGACGAAAGATAATTAAAATATGCAGAAGAACCTTGTCACGTACTCTAGCACGCTGGCAGACTCTTTTCTTTCTTTCTTTTTGGAACATCAAGACCTTTCGTGCTGTCACATCCAACTCTTTGGTTAATGAGTCTTTTCGTTTTCCAGTTCGTAGTGACATGTTTAATTTCAGCTTCATATTCTAAATGATCGATGGCTTCCTAATTGCTTTTTACGATATCCTCTGCTATGTCATTCCTAATGTGTAGCGAATATCACCAGGACGGACCCCCGCCCCAAAGCATCAATAACTGGCACTTACTGAACCACAGCTCGTCTTTCCTTCACTTCACATCCTGTTCCTTCGAATGGCAATTAACATTTGCGCCTTTCTCCAAAGCAGACGATGCCCACAGAAGAAGTCTTCAAGTGATTTGTTTCCTCCTCCCACTAATTACAGGATTCTTGAACATATCTTGAGCGGAGAAAAATCCATTGCTTAATGCAGCCTTCCTCAACCTGGGGCGCTCCAGATGTGTTGGACTACAACTCCCAGAATGCCCCAGCCAGCTGGGCATTCTGGAAGTTGTAGTCCAACACATCTGGAGTGCCCCAGGTTGAGGAAGGCTGGAAGCCTTAATAGGAGCAATCTCCTGGCAAGGGTGGAGAACAATGGTCTTTTGCATGTGGGGATACTCAGGAACTGTCTTTTAAGACATGGGTTAACTGAATAAAAAGTATTCTCAAGGCCCTTTGGGCTCTGCTAGGAAATGTGTTTATGGTTGAGATTTACACTGCTTTCACAAACTGACAAAAACGTTCTGTTTCATCTCCCTCGTCTCTACTTCTCAGAGTGGTAGGATTTTCCGGGGGCTCCTGCGTTGGGTTCAGTTTCCTTGAGATAATGGAATTCTGGAGATTTATTGTGATTTCGTAATAAGCTCCTTATTTCCAGATATACAGATTGAGGTGTGGGGAATGGGGCAAGCACTTAGGCAGGCAGGGCTAGTCCTAAAGCAGCCTCAGACTCTGGGTAAAAGCAAGTTCCCCTGATTTTGCTCCATTATTATTTTACCACTGGGATTCTGCTCTACCCCTGTTTCAGTAGGAGTTTGGGGGATGGGCATCTCAATAACAGATTTTGGGATAATCCCCCCATCTCTCTCTCTCTCTCTCTCTCTCTCTCTCTCTCTCACACACACACACACACACACACACACACACACACACACACACACACAGAGGGCCAGTGCCATACTATTTTGCACCCTAGGCAAGGCGAGCTACTTGCACCCCTGCAAAAAAAAATTTTGCCAACTTTGATTCAGCTGTTCAAGAAGAGTTTCTGAACTATTATATTTTCTTTTTATTATGTTTTTTTCTTAAAACAGCTAATTTGTATAAAACTGTGAGCCTTAAAGGTCAGTACTGCACCCCTCCGAGGTTTGCGCCCTAGGCGGCTGCCTAGTTCCCCTAATGGTAGTGCCGGCCCTGCACACGCACACACACAAACAAGTACCCTATTTCTTTGATTCTAAGACACACTTTTTTCCCCATGTAAACATCTCTAAAAATGGGGTGCATCTTAGAATCACGGGTGTGTCTTGGGGGGGGCGTCTGTTGGTGGTACTGAAATTAGCATGTGTCTTACAATCGATGGCATCTTACAGTCGAAGAAATACAGTACCACTGCCCTGATCCCAAGCAAATCCCCAAAGAGAAAGCTGCTGTTCCTGTTTTAAACATTCTTGAAGGAATATAATTGTACTCTTGTGGAATGAAAAAAATTTACAAACATTAATATCCTAGATATTGTTATTTTAAAACTGGCACTATCGGAGGGGTGGTTCTTCTGACATAAAATGGCTGCTGGAAGCAACTGTTTCCTCTCTGGCACCTCCTTCTTTTCATAATATTCATTCTACAGGAGCTTGTTTGGAAGGGGGAAAACTCCTCATAAAAATAAAAAGAAATGGTCCATGGCAGCAAGTAAACTAATCTATGCCATCAGTTATAACAATAATAATAATAAATTGAACCATTCTGCCCAGGATTCTTTTGAGTGAAAAATGCCAAGTGGATCCAAGGCTTCCTACCCTCGACATCTTCCCTGACATCAGAGCAACAATGGTGGTGGAGTTTGCCCCTGTCACAATGCAGAAAGAGGCCTGCAGCAGCCAACAGGCCCTCAGTAGCTCTCTCCAGGAGCTTACAATTTCTCCCTCACTAGATTGCTGTTGTATCCTTATTGCCAGGAAGAGGAAGAGAAGCATGTGGGGTGTTCTGCATCAGGTGCCTAAACAACATGCCCAGCCTTGGCTACTATGTACTTTGACTGGGGCCTTAACTAGACTGGGCTTTTTCTCAGGGCGAACCCCGGGATCATCCCTGTGTGTCCACATGAGTGGGCATCCCGGGATCAGGGAATGATTATCCCTCCCTTGCCCCGGGATAGGGCCCTACACTTTGGGGCTGGTGTTTCCGCAGTCTCAGGCTGAACTCGAGACCACGTAACGTGTGGCCCGTTGCCACGGGTTGACCCGGCTCTGCACGATTCCTCGCACGGAGCCAGGAACCAGGAGCCGTGCACGTGGCGCAGACCTCCTCAGGGGGTAGGGTGGGTGGAGCAGGGAAATTAATTTTTTTTAAAAAAAATTACCTTTTGGTGCTCGTGCGCTCCTGCGCTCCTGTTGCTTTAAAAAAAAATGGTGGGTGCGACGCCTCTCCTTGTAAACGGAGGAGGGATCTCGCGATAATCTTATCACGGGTTCTTCCCTCCTCCATCATGGAATAAAAGGTAGGTCTACCTAAGGCCTGGGAAGCGCTGGTGCTCCGTGACAAGCAGCAAAAGGTCTGGTGCCAGCCCTGGCTGTCATCTTTCCCACCCACTCAGTCCCCACAACAGTTCGACCCTCGTAAAAACAATAATCTGGATATTTTCATACAAAGCATACCCCCCATTAAGAACTTCACAGAGGTCTCTGAGGTTAACAACAATACTGCAGATAATGAGAAGGAATCCTTAATTGTACGTCGCATGACACTTGCTACAGCTGGGCTGCTCAAAGGGAATTAATTTCTCATCTTTTATTCCAGTGCAGCCTCATTAAAACAAATCAAGTTGGGGTGTCACTCCCGTATCCATGCTCACACATTCTGTTGTGCAAGTTTTTGTTTTGTTTTGTTTTAAAATGGGCTTTAATTTCAAGGTTCCTGCTGAAGCATTGAATATGTGACACTGCCTAATTGGTCCATCTAGCCCAGTCCTTGCCTACTCTGACAGGCGGTGGTAGCAGCTCTCTGGGGTTCTTCACAGATAAAGCTCTGACCCATCCATTCAACAGGAGATTGAGAGCTTCGCTACATTTTTAAAAAAATATTTGCACTGCCTTACCGTGACTTTCTGCATCCGCTTTCTTTCTGAGATGTGATCGGTGCTACATCCCTGAAATTGAAATTGAACATTGGCTCTGCCTGCTTGCTCTTTGTGCTCAATTCGCTTTAATGAGGCAGCACCATCTAGTGGCATAATTATAGCACAATGCCAAGATTACACGCTGAGAGATTATGTGATTTCCCAAATACTGCTGCATTATCTCAGGGTTTTTTAAAACCCCAATTTCCAGGTGCTATCATGGGAGGGGCCCTGGATGCTGTTGACATCACGTAATGAACCCTCAAACTTCCATGAGCGGCCAGTGGCAAGTATGCTATAAATTATGTGTTTACAGAAGCTCAGAATCTGGGGCTGTCAGGCTGCAACCCTTTGCATGCTGGCTAAAGACTGAAGCCCACTGAAATCAATGCATAGGACTGTGCTGCTATTATGCATGGCCTCTGCTCATCCTCTGAGCTGTGCCTCCTTGTTGTTGACTCAGCTGCTGCAAGTTTTTTTAAAAAAAGTCACCAAGCCATAGTGGTTCACATGCAAACTCTTCCCACCCACCCCACTCCTCCATCCCCATCAGCTGCAAAAATCTTTTGATTTGGCTGTCTGCTGCACATGCCAGAATTCAAAAGTAATGTTAGGCACCCAGGTAAGAAAGGCAATGATGGTGAAAATATGAACAATTAGGAACCCCAAAAGTGACCACCATAGAACCAAAGTCAAACACAGTGAAATAAATCATTATTCCAATTGTACGCAACTATATTTTACTCAACTAGCTGTATTCAATGGAATAATAATACAAGTCAATCACAATTCACTAACCTTAACAGTGTACATTCAATTATATTTCTGTGTAGCATTCAATCATAGTTAACAATCATTCAAACCAAAACCCAGCCTGTCAATGCATTGAAATAAGACCCCATTGTAGTTTAGTACAATATAGTTGCATACCATTGGAATAATGATTTATTTCACTGTGTTTGACTTTGGTTCTATGGTGGTCACCTTTTGTTTTATTCTGTTTTATTCTGTTATTATTTTATCTTGTACACCGCTCCGAAATTTTTCAATGGGGAGCGGTATATAAATATTATAAATAAATAAATAATAATTGTTCACCCACTGGGTTATGACTCTACGTGAGACCTTGGAAAACCGCTGCTAATCAGAATAGATCATGTTTTGACCATGGTCTAACTCTGTATAAGATAACTCTATATGTTAATGTCATGACCGCTCCCTTTGGGTCTCCTTTTTTACTTCTCTCTATGGCCTGGTTCACACACCATGCTAAACCATGCTGGGTTAAGCAGCATGGTTTAGCGTGTTGTCTGAACCAGGCCAATTAAAGGATCCCAACTATGGACCCAGTCAGAATACTGCTGCTCACTGGTTCTGTTTCATTGACCCTTTTTGGCCCCACAGCAACAAGCCCAGCACTCTGTGCTTCACCCAAGTCATCATTTTACTTCACCGCTGCCACCATATAATCCAGTACCTTACCTCAGGTACTTTAAGAATCCAATCCAGTTTATGAAACAAAACGACTTTTATTTAACAATAAGTTCATGTAGTTTCTCAATCTTGTGGTTTCATTTGTTGCAATACAGTATCTCATGTATCCTTGACTACTCTACCCATTAGTCAAACCTATCTCTTGTTCCCTCTTTCCCCAAAACAATAAAACGTTGATCCTACTCTGATCTAAACCCCTTCAGCAGACAAACCCAGACTCTCTCACTTTGTCAACTCTTCACACACACTTCTCAACTGCTTCTAACTGCCAACTGTCACACACTTATTTATTTATTTTATTACATTTATATACCGCCCCATAGCCGAAGCTCTCTGAGCGGTTTGCAAAAGTCGATCAACATCCACTCCAGCATTCCATGCACTCACTCCCCCCTCCCAAACAGGATTAACCACTTACCATCCGAAGTCCAAACCACACTTACATCATAGATAAATAACAACAATGTTAGGCACCCACTGGGAAATGACTCATGAGACCTTGGAGAGCTGCTGCCAATCAGAATAGACAACATTTGGACTGTGGTCTAACTCTGTATAAGATAATTTTATATGTTGGCCTTTCAAATATAACACAGAAATGTAATTATAACAAGCAGGAAGGTTTGAGTGTGTAAATTCCATATTCCCTTAAGCTTTTATTTATACATGACCTATCGGTAATGAATGAATGAATAAATGAACCTTTTGGAAGAATTTCCATATAACCACTCCAAGCAGGGGAATAGAACATCTAGTTTATTCTGGGTACCGTTAGTGCTTTTCGGTGGGATAGATGATATTGGGCTTCATCACACAAGTGAAATAAGGCACGCTCGTCACTGACCACTCATGTAAGTTCCTTTTGATGATGTTGGCAATCTCCTGCATGTCTCCCATACCTTCTATGGCAATTCCATTTGTTAAAAAAACAAAAAAATATGATATCCTGATGAAATATCCTGGGATTTTCTACCGTTTACAGGGGAAGTTGTACTACAATTCATTCAGGGCTATGAGCATTGAGAGGAGGGGAAGTTTTCTATTATAGACAATGTGGTTACCCCGTATAATACCGCCCCATTACAATTTTGTAAGAGAATCAGGAAGCAAATCTAGTAAATCACTGGTGTTATAGTGAGTTAAGCAGGCTGGAAATGTCAATAAACAGTCTGAGGTCGAAAGCCAAAAAGTATCCATCAGAAACTGGGTCAAACAATATTGGGTTCAGAAAGGTGCCAAAGAGTAGTCAGAGTGTGGCCCAAGATCAAGCAAGGTTCAGGAGTTGGTATACAAGGAACAAGGGAAAAGGCACGGAAGTACAATTGCTTCCAGCACCACTCAGGGGCTCTGGAATGTCTTATATTGGGATGGTGGTGATTAGGAATTGCTGTCAGTTTTGTTGGCCTGCAGCCATGGCCAGCGGTACCATTAAGGCCAACTAGGCAGCAGCCTTCGGCGCAGACATCAGAGGGGCACAGACTGCCTCTTCCCCCCACTTCTGGGGTCGGAGGTTTTGGGGGCTGGGCTTGCATGCTTCCCCACGTGGCCAGCCTTCTCCTGCAGCTGCCATCAGAGGCCCAGGAGAGGCACCACTCGTTTCCGCTGTCCGGGGTGGGGTGCTTGTTGCAAAGCCCTTGGAGATGACGCGGAGGAGACAGAAGAGGAGCGGGCCAGGGCACAGGCGAAGGCTCTGTGGGCCTGGGAGGCAAGCAAGGAGGATGCAGAGACAGGCAGCTCCCACGGAGCAGCAGCAGCAGCCCCGGCACACCACCTTCCCCGCTGGGGGCTGCAGCTGCTGGAGACCGAGCGGAGACTGCAGACCACCCTCTCAGCCAGCCAGTCAGCCAGGGCTCATTCACAGCCCCTACTTGCAGGGCACAGGAGCAGCCACATGGTCGGGGGCAGAAGCAGCGTGCCCGGCCTTGCTGCTGTGCCCCAAAGGAGGCTTGGATGGGCTGCCCTTCCAGAGCTACGCAGGGAAGGGCGGCCCTGGGGGAAGCGTGGAAGAAGTGGTACCCATGGGCTACCCCTCAGAATAAGGGGTGGGACAGCACCCCCAATAAGCTTTGGGGCAGCGCATGTGACACCCCCTCACACACACCACTGTGAGGTAGCCCCCCTCCCATAGCTCGCCTTGCCTAGGGTGTGAAATAGTCTGGCCCCGGCCCTGCCTGCAGTGGGCTTCTGCCTGTTCCTGTGAAGGGCCCCTCCCTCCCCACACACCCCCAGGCTCAGCTGCTCCTCCTTCCCGCTCTGCCCCAAGCTGAGGCACAACAGCAAAGAGGAAACTTGATTACCCCTTAATATAAAGAAGTCCACTTTCTCCCTCATTGAAGGAGAATCTTCCTCAATTTCATATTAGGCTGCTGATCAACTGTGGGCATCTGAGGCCAGAATTTATTATTATTGTTGTTGTTGTTGTTATTTTGGAGAGTCAAGCAAGAACTTACCTATCTGTGTGACTGATCACCAGTCTCTTCCTAGGGGCCTAAAGAGGTCTCACTTGCTTACATGCATTCCAGTTTCTCTCTTTTTTCCTGGTGGACACTTTACTCTCAATACATTTTTCCATTATAAATCCACAATTTATTTGTATGCAAATTCCATCAGTTAATTAAGAAACAAAAAAAATCTATCAATGAATTAACTAAAATGTCTGTAATCACGTGACAGCCGTAGCATGGATGCAACAAATGCATATTTCCGGGTAACCTCAGTTTGCCTCTGTAACAGCTGTGAAATGGCCCTAATTCACACACTGCCTTCCTCACTCTAGCTGATCCCCAGAACTAGGAAGCAATGTTTAGTTTATGCACACAAGCAAATGCCTTGTGTACATAAAAATCTGTCTGACTTCTGCAAAAAACAGAAGAGTCTTAACATGGCCTATAATTTTCATTTTCTGGGATGCTGAGAATTTTCTCTTATCTTGGTCTTCAAGTGGAATTTAGTTGTCATGTTAAATTTTTCCTGAGCAATCAGATATGCATTGTCTCACCTGCCTTTCTTTTAAAACCTTGCTAACAGCATAGTATTATCTTGCTTTTATCGATCCATAAATACAACTACAAAGAAGACATAACATCCACAGAAATATGATCAGGAAAGGCTGCTACTGTAGCACTTTTTCTTTGAGCTAAGGCAACAGCCTCCGGGGCTTCGAAGGTGTTTTCTTTTTTAAAAAAAACACACTAAAAGAGGGGCTGCACAAGCACAAGGTTTAGACAACTCCCGTTCTCTGATAATGCCAGAACTTGGGGTCATCCAAAGAATCCAATTGGCAGGAGGTTCAGAGCAAATTGGAGATAAGCACAACCTCACACCAAATCCTCATCCAGTTCACACATTGAATTCACTATAGTGAGAACTGCTGGTGGCATCTAACTTAAATGGCTCTGGAAAAAACAGTTGGAGGAATTTACAGAAGATACACAACTTCTAAGCACGAATGAAGCTGCCTTTGGCCAGCTTTAGGCTGGTTCATCAGCTATGACCGTCCCTTGATAAGGACAGTCTGGCTGCAGCAGTCCGGCAGCAGTCCATGCTCGGGAATCTACGGGTTGGGTTACTGTAATGCAGGAGTCCTCAGTGTGCCTGCAAGCACCTCCTAGGACATCGGCAAAGTTCTCCACCCTGCACCCTTCACAACCTCTTTTTAAAATATAAATCTTGGAAAATATTAGTATTCTTTCTCTCCCTCCCATCCTCTAGCCCCTCCCCCTCCCCCTCCCCCTCTCTCTCTCTCTCTCTCTCTCTCTCTCTCTCTCTCACACACACACACACACACACACACACACACACACACACACACACACACCTACCTACCTACCTTTTTGGCTTACTGTTTCTCCCTGTCCTAAACCTCTCATCCTCTACTCTCCCCTCTACGCCTTTGCCATTTCCCCTCCCCTCCCAGCCTCAAGCCTCACTATTTCTCTCCCTACACCTCTTTGACTAACCAGGCTCCCTCAGCAGCCATTAGGTGACTAGCCACATCCTCCATGGAATCTGTGTTGTGCTGGTTCCACAAAAGTTTCTCAAATTCCCAAATCTACTCACTGGTCCAAAAATGCATCCTACATGGCCCTCAGAGATGTCCAGAAAGCTTCAATTAGTGCAGGATGCAGCTGCCAGATGGCTAAGAGGTGCGGCCAGGTAGGATCTGGATCAGGATGGGGGAGCTGCGGATCAAGGCAAAGCGGTTCAGCTCCATCCGGAGCTCCGATCACAGGTAAGGGGGGAGGGGGCTCACCTGGAGGAGGTGGCACCACGGTCCGTGCAGAAATGGCAGCAGAGCCAGGTAGGGGGGCAGGTGGCTTACCTGCCTCCATCGTGGTCCAGCGTCAGCTTCAACTGAGGGCCAGGCCTCAAGCCGAAAGAGCAGGCCACGGACCGCAATGGAGGCAGGTAAGTGGGGGGGAGGGGGCTTACCTGGCTCTGCTGCCACTGCAGTCTGTGCGGCAATGGTGGCTTATTCGGCCCCCATTTTGCCCCCCTTCCCCACCTACCTGCCTCCACCATTCACCACAGAGGCAAGTAAGTAGGGAAGGGGGGCAAAATCTCGATCCGCCCCTCCAGATCTTGCTCAACGGAGTGGAGCGGGGGAGGGTCGGATCGACCCGAAGCAGATCGGCCCGATCTGAAAGTTGCGGATCGGGCCACGAAGCAGTTCGGGGGTTCACTTCTTTGATCCCAATACCTGAAAGAACGCCTCTTCCTATACCAGCCTACTCATGCCTTAAAATCTCCTCAACGTAACTTTATCATATTATACGTTAACAAGGGAGAGCGAATTCTCTGTCATGGCTCCCCATTTATAGAACTCCCTCTCCATAGAAGTGTATCTGGCGTCGACTATCTTTCCTATCTTTTTTGGCACTACCTTGCAACGTTTTTGTTTGCCTGGGCATTTTAGTTGGTTCGTTTGGCCTTTTATATTTAACTGCCTTTTTCAATGAGTGTATTTTGTTTTGCTACTTGGGATTATATGACCATTTGGGGAACTTGGAACACCACCCTAATATCTTTGGATGAAGGACAGTTTTAAATTTTAATAATAGGTCCTCCTTTAAGGATGGCCAAAAGATAATTTTGAATAAAATAATAAATAATCAGAAACAGCAAATTCCAAGTCTGTGATCTAGGAGAGAAAGGTAATAGGGACTGCTTATCTCCATTTTACTCTCCTTGTAAGCTTCCCAAGAATTTCTGGACAGCCATTTCTGGAAATTAAATGATGGACTAGAAGGACCCTTGTTCTGTTCCTCTATGGGAAGAGTCCCATGTTAGCATGTGTCTCTGGTCATCTTGCTGATTCATGCTACATACGTCGGGGTGAAGCACAAGGTTTCTATACATTAGGTTCTGACAGCACTACTGGAAGCAGTGGAGGCTGGTGGTTCCAATGCCAGTGGAAAAGTGCATCCACACCTTGGACAGCTCCTTTAGAGTTCTGACTGAGAACTTGAGCGGGTTCACCATCCCACTGACATCCGAGCCACCAACCTCCACTTACTAGGAAAGCATCTTGTCTCACTGTGGTAAAGCTGCTGCAAGCATGAAGTCCATTTCATAGAATCATAGAATAGCAGAGTTGGAAGGGGCCTACAAGGCCATCGAGTCCAACCCCCTGCTCAATGTAGGAATCCACCCTAAAGCATCCCTGACAGATGGCTGTCCAGCTGCCTCTTGAAGGCCTCTAGTGTGGGAGAGGCCACAACCAGTCAGGAAGTTTTTCCTGATGTCCAGCTGGAAACTGGCTTCCTTTAACTTGAGCCCGTTGTTTCGTGTCCTGCACTCTGGGAGGATCGAGAAGAGATCCTGGCCCTCCTCTGTGTGACAACCTTTTAAGTATTTGAAGAGTGCTCTCATGTCTCCCCTCCATCTTCTCTTCTCCAGGCTAAACATGCCCAGTTCTTTCAGTCTCTCTTCATAGGGCTTTGTTTCCAGACCCCTGATCATCCTGGTTGCCCTCCTCTGAACACGCTCCAGCTTGTCTGCATCCTAGTTCACTGTCTGCATGAACTAGTGCCAGCTGCCCTGGGCTCTACAAGCAGTCTACGGATGTACATCTCCACTGGCATTTTAAGGTGCGCTCTTAACGACGAAACACGTGAGTGTCCTCGCTGGGGGAGTAACATCGTGAGATGCCTGAAGGTAATCCAGTTTGAAAGCCATGTGATTTGCGTTCAGTATTACTCTGAGCAATCAGAAACTGGCCCTAAGCAAATCCTGAACAGAAACAAGAGGTTAAGCTCTCTCAAGTCCACTGTTAGCACAGGAACCTAGGAGGAAGCCTTATATTGAGCCAGGCTATTGGTCCCATCTGGCCCAGAATTGTCAACATGGATGGGGAGTGACTCTCCATGGTTTCTGCCAGGAGCCCTTCTCAGCCCTACCTGGTGTTAAATATGGCATCCTCTGCATGCCAAACAGGTGCTCTACTACTGAGCTGCCCCATTCCCATAAATTTCTTCCACAGATCTTATCACACCATCTTTTTTTTGTACAACTTCAGTTTTAGACGGCTTTCTAAATTTGTGTTTATTAAACAACCAAGATTTTGGAGGGCTTTAAGGAAACACACCAGTTGCAGGCACACACATGACATTTGAGACATTCAAACATTTGATCTTTTTTTATTATTTTGGTGTGTAAATTATTTTTAAAAAATATATAAGCATATCGTTTAGCCTCTGTCTTTAACAAGAATAATTGTGCTCACTTACCATAAGTTCTTTATATGTAAAGTCTCTGGTAAAATAAAGAATAAGGAAAGTAATATTAGTCTAGACTCTGATTTTTTGTTCCATAACTTAAAGGATATATTTACATTTAGCGATTTCCCTTATACATCTCTGCAGGCAACATTTTTCACGCAACTATAGGACGTGAGCAGGCCAATATTAAGCAAGTTTAATTCCCAATTATTGCAACGGGCACATGCTGAAGTCTCTCATTGAAATAAATGGGCCTCAAAATCTTTGACTTTGGCTGGATCATATGCATTAGCAACCAGGGCTTGTGATGGCTGATTTTTATCACGCAATGTCAAAAGGATGTTGCTATTTCAGAGACATTAGTCGATGAAGAGTTCTGTGGAGGATAGTTTAATTCCTTGCACTGTTTTGAAGAAATAGTCGTGTCTGCGCTGCCATTAAGTACTCTTTCATAGACACTCTGTAGCCTTTCAGATTGAGCTGGAGAATAGGCTTTGCTTTGTATCGGAAAATCAGGATGAAAACAAGTGTTCGTCAGTTGAGGAAGATGTCGATAATTTTGGGATGCAGAATACAACGTTGTAGCCCCATGTTCATAATGAAATGGAAGATGTTTGGTTCTCAAAGACAGGTGGGCAGGTATGCCACTGTAGTTGCTTGCGTCTCTACAAGACGTTCCTTCGGCAAAGGCTGCAATCACTGGGAAGGAAGCAACACGTATTGACATTATATTTCTTGGGAATCGGTTATATTTTTCTTACACATTCTGTCAAACATTAGGGAACCAGAAAGATATTACATGCAAGTCTCTATAACAAAGTACCAAAGTTTGTTTAACGAAAAGCAGCCTCAGGAGGCTGCAATTTTTGAATGAAGGAAGCAGGGGCTGCATCACAGCTGGACATTTTTATTCTCTAGATCACCAGAGTTCTTACTCTTGTCAATGTGTATCTGGAATCCTACAGGGGAAAAACAACTTGGGGGCAATGTTGAGCAGGAAAATGGCTGGTGGGGAAAGACTTAAGCACCATCAGCACCCAGCTCCTGCTCCTCCACGAAGAACTGCAGCCTCCTAAGGCTACTTTTCACTTTATAAATACAGTGCAGCTTTCATGCAATATTTAGTTTGCTCTCAGTGTTTGCCAAATGCCTATGACTTCTCTTTCTCAAGCATTATGCAATAACCTAGAATCATAGAATAGCAGAGTTGGAAGGGACCTACAAGGCCATCGAGTCCAACCCCCTGCTCAATGCAGGAATCCACCCTAAAGCATCCCTGACAGATGGTTGTCCAGCTGCCTCTTGAAGGCCTCTAGTGTGGGAGAGCCCACAACCTCCCTAGGGAACTGATTCCATTGTCGTACTGCTCTAACAGTCAGGAAGTTTTTCCTGATGTCCAGCCGGAATCTGGCTTCCTGTAACTTGTGCCCCTTATTCCGTGTCCTGCACTCTGGGAGGATCGAGAAGAGATCCTGGCCCTCCTCTGTGTGACAACCTTTTAAGTATTTGAAGAGTGCTCTCAGGTCTCCCCTCCATCTTCTCTTCTCTTCAGGCTAAACATGCCCAGTTCTTTCAGTCTGTCTTCATAGGGCTTTGTTTCCAGACACCTGATCATCCTGGTTCTTCGATCTAATAATTTATTTTCAATAATATGCAGTACTAAAAGTTCTGTTGTGCACTCTCTATATATCAGATATGCTTACAATGACTAGCGATGCCAGGTTATGACCCTGGGCAGAGACATGAACTTTTAAGAACACAGCTCTGTGGTCATTACAAAGGTGTACACTATATCAGTCTTTCACCAGCAACAATCAATGTTCAAATGTGCATAGAACTATCATATTTCTCATGTTCGTAGGTTGAGTGCTCATATATTACATAACAAAAAAAGCACCACCCATAGATAAGAGGGAGGTATCAGTAGGCTTGAGGGGCCCTGAGATTTGCAGAAGGACATTAAAAAGAGAAAAGAAAGAAAACTGGGCCAAAGGGCCCCCAAAATAGGGGAAACTGGATGGTGACACGCAGGGAAAATGGGAGAGGAAAAGAATAAAAGTCCAGCAAGGCCGTTCCCTGAACATCAGCTGGAGCATTAGGGAGAGTAAACTGCTTGTTGTAACTGGCCAGTGACGACAACTTTGTAACCAAACTGGTACCACCATGAACAAAAGGGAAGGTGCTGAATGTGAGGGCAACCCTGAACTATACAGACATTCATCACGTTTTAAATGGAGCCCTCAAAGGTAGGGTGACCATATGAAAAGGAGAACAGGGCTCCTGTATCTTTAACAGTTGTATAGAGAAGGGAATTTCAGCAGGTGTCATTTGTATATAGAGAACCTAGTGAAATTCCCTCTTCATCACACCAGTTAAAGCTGCAGGTGCCCTGCCCTCTTTTAAATCTGGTCACTCTAGTATAGCTCCTGCAGCTTTAACTGTTGTGATGAAGAGGGGATTTCACCAGGTTCTCCATATATACAAATGACACATGCTGAAATTCCCTTCTCTATACAACTGTTAAAGATACAGGAGCCCTGTCCTCCTTTTCATATGGTCACCCTACCAAAGGGGAGAAAACTCCCACTAAAAACACACACACCTGAGAAGCACCTCTCAAGAGGAAACACTCTAAAACCCTCCCAACTCACAGAGCTGCACAGGCCCCGCATTAAGCCACCTCTTTGAGATTCAAAGGTGTCTCAGATTGTTTTGTGACAAGCAGACTCACCCAATCCACAAGCAAATGATGATTTAAAGATGTGGACACCCACCCACCCACCCCACCACCACCCACACACAAATCCAGCTTTGTTCCCTCTATTAAATTGTAAGAATTGTTATCAAATCTTCCATTGTGCAAAACTGTATTTAAGTTTTTCCTTAACTTCTTTTTGTCTAACAAGAGTTGGAATATTCTTTTCTCCCCTGGCTAGAAGACCCTCTCATATCCAGAGCACAGAGAAAACACTGATCCTTTGCTGAAATAACCACATGGCTCCCTGCCTTTGTCTGCCTGAGAACCTGATCATCAACCTCTTTTAAGGACTCAAAGGTTCCAAATGGAGCAACCTGGATTCTTCTGCTATATTAGCAGAATGTGTGAACTGCCCAGAGAGCTTCAGCTATCGGGCAGTATAAAAATGTAATAAATAAATAAATGCGTCACCAGCATTAACAACTTAGCATTGGCAGGGGAGACACTCAACATGATGCCAGGCTCTTAAAAGACACAGGCCTCTCCTAGCAAATCTGGAGCTGGCTGTTTGTTCTATATCAGGGATGGATAATGTGTGGCCCTCCAGATTTTGTTGGACTGCAGCTCCCATAATCCCTCACCATTGGCTATGCTGGTTATGGCTGATAGGAAATGCAGTCCACCAACATCTGGAGGGCCACCAATTCTAGAAAACAATTGATAATACAGGGCCTTTTCGGTGGTGGACCCCAGACTATGGAACTGATGAGGCTCACCTGGCGCCAATGCTGCTATCTTTCCGGCACCAGGTTAAGACTTTCCTCTTTGCCCAGGCATATGGCAGCACATCTTAATCACCCACATGTTTAGGGTTTTTTTAAAAACAGTTTTTAATGCTTTATGTGTGTATGTTCTATGTTTAAAATTTAAAATTTTGTATACTTGTTTTTATCTCAATTTTAGCATTTCTGTAAACCACCCAGAGAGCTCTGGCTATGGGCGCGGTATAGAAGTGTAATAAATACATAAATAAAATACCATTTGCAACAGTACAAGTTACTTAAATGGATTGCAACTTTGTGTAAACAGAAAAATGGGACCTGCAACAGAACATTGCAGTATATCCTCCCCCAATAACAGGAGTCCTTCTCCAGGATACTAAAATCTCACGAAAGGCAATTGTCTCTTCCCCTGCTTCTTCCGGTTTTCTTTTCCAACTGACAATATTCTGTGGCTTCTGGAGACCACTGAGCATGCTCAACCCACACTTGGCTGGGCTTTTAATGATTTTTTTAAAAAATTGCATAACTCAGGATTTTCCTGAGCCTGCGGATACCTTTATCATATTGATAAAGTGGCCCCATTTAGTTCCAATCTTGTTGTCACTCAACCAGCTGAGCTCGCTATTAGAGTGAATAGTGAAATGACCCTAAATTGCTTGCTTTTTTTTTTTTTACAAAGGTGAAAAATAAGCAGTTCAAATGAAGCAGGGTGGATAAAAATAACAAAAAATAAGCTAATGGAATAGTACTTGAAGAATTCCACAATTAACTAGGTTGTTGTTTTTTTGTATTTTTGCTAATTTGTACTTGTGCCTTAAATCAAAACCAGCCACATCGCAGCACAGAAACAGAATAAAAAATGTGAGAGATGACTGAGATTTGGATAACCCTTTGGAAACTAAAAAAAAAGCACCAATAAGCAATCGTGTAATAGCTGCAGCTTATCAAACCACAGACAACCAAACTAAAAGTTTACCTTTGATAGCTGCTCTGTGACAGAGGTCTCAGATAACCACGCCATCACAGGGCAGCCACCGGCATGAGCCTGCTCCTCACACCCCTCTTCCTTCAGGGCGTCTGCGACCAGATAATAAGCATCCATTTTCAAACTGGCTGAAATTTGTTGTTTTGTTCAAATTGAGAACTACAGTTAGTTTTAACTGTGTTTTATCCAAACAAGCCAGGATCATGATTTGACATTGGCTTGTTCAAACAAGCCATAGTTAAAGCAAACCACAGTTTAACCCAGTTCAGATTAAATGAGAAACTGTGATTAGTTGAAAATGGAAACAGATGTTATCAATCTCATCCTCATGTGTTCACTTGAGAAGGGGAGGGGAGGACGGAGTACATGAGCCTGAGACTTGTTCGCATAACACTAAATCAGCCTTCCTCAACCTGGGGTGCGCCAGATGTGTTGGACTACAACTCCCAGAATGCCCCAGCCTGCTGGCTGGGGCATTCTGGGAGTTGCAGTCCAACACATCTGGCGCGCCCCAGGTTGAGGAAGGCTGCAGTAAATCCTAGTTTAGTGCTGTGTCCAAATGTGGTCATTGTCTGAATTCACCCTTATTTTTGAAAGCGCCAGATTTTTTATTTATTTGTATTTATTTATTTATTGCATTTTTATACCGCCCAACAGCCAAAGCTCCCTGGGCGGTTCACAAAAACTAGTGAAGTTGTCTGTATTACTAAAAACTTGCAAAGTAATCTACGATCCTAAGTACCTTACCCTGGAGGGCTTATTTACAAGCAAGCATGTCGTGTTGATTTCCCAACTTACCACCTTGTTTCTCAACCTTTTCTGTTGAGGCCTTCTTCAATCCCTCCCTGCTCACATCAGAGTCACTGTCATTGCATTCACTGTCCCCTTTCCCACTGTCTTTCCCACTCAGGTGATCTGGAGCTGAACAGGCACTGAAAGGGAGGGAAATTGTTAGTATAGTTAACACAGTGTACAATAATGCGTTCTTAATCTCTATTATAAAAAAAAGGATGATAATCTAAAACACATATGGGCAACCCACTGCCCACTTTTTCTTGTAGCCTAGCCCATGTGAAGTGAAAGACTATTGTTCTAGTACTGCTATTGGTAGCAGCACGAGGACAGCAATCCTGATCAAGAGCCTGAGGAGGGTTTGACTTCACCCCACACCAGTGATCCCAACGCAGCCAAGATGGGTGTTTCTCCACTGCTTATGGCAGCAGGGAAGCAGCCATCATTATCAGGACTGCTGCTACGCCTCTCCCCATCCCAACAGTGATCCCAAAGCAGCTGAGATTGCTAGTGGTGGGGACAAACGTTTGTGTGTGTTCATGTATGACTGTGCATTTAAAAGGGCAGCAGGCAGAAATGCGTGTGTGTTCATTCACATCCACATGCCCAACTTATGAATGTAGCCCCTGACCTCCAAGGCCTGCAAGCCCATCACTGCATGCAGCCCTTGGGACAAAACAGCTGCCCACCCGTGATCTAAACCATTACAACAGCAAAGAATGGAGTACAGTAGCACCTTGCCATAATCCCAGGGGATAAGGCCTAAATCACATGTACCTGGGATGGGTTTGTATGTGTGTGTGTGTGTGTTCTGTTTGTTTAGCTCAAAGGTAATGGAAGAGACTATAATTTAGAAGGAACGAATGGCAGCTGGTTATTTGCCATTTCCCAGGTGGTGATAGAGTTAAGCATCTCCCAACTCTCCTGTCACTCCAAGGGTGACCCTATGAAAAGGAAGACAGGGCTCCTGCAGCTTTAACAGTTGTATAGAAAAGGGAATTTCAGCAGGTGTTATTTGTATGCATACAGTACCTGGTGAAATGCCCTCTTTGTCCCAAAAGTTAAAGCTGTAGGAGCCCTGCCCTCTTTTGTATCTGGTCAAGAGGGCAGGGCTCCTGCAGCTTTATCTGTTGTGACGAAGAGGGCATTTTACCAGGTGCTGCATGCATACAAAAGACACTTGCTGAAATTCCCTTTTCTATACAACTGTTAAAGCTGCAGGAGCCCTGTCCTCCTTTCCATATGGTCACCCTAGTGAGACATGTCTCCACTCTTAAGCTCCCCACCCTGCCTAAAGCCACTTTGCTTTAAAGCACACAGACAAAAGCCTATTGCAAGCACTAGTGTGAAATGTATGGTCACCCCTAGGAGTGTTTTGCCAAAGCTGGAAAGAAGAGAAAAGGGGATCTAAACAAAGTGTGGTAGATACCTGAAGCTGGAAGCTGACTGGCCCGCCTCCCACACAGTGGGCCGAAAAGGAATGAGGACTTTAACCTGTTGAAGAGAAGCAACAAAAAGAGAAGTTACAGTTTCATTTGTAAATGTCTTTTTAATAACACAATAACTCAATATATAATGAGACAACCTTGCCAGAATGGATGGCCCTCTGAATCTTATCATACCCACCATTGTCACTCACAAAAGCTTTTATATCTCAAATATGGACTCCTTAGATTCCAAACTTTCCTTCAGAAATACAATATGTTTCTAGCTCTCATACCTGTGGAGATAAAATAATCTATAGCCATGTCGCTGATGTCTGCTTAAAAATAAGAGGGTGTCCAAGTGGTGCTTCAAGAATTCTGGGAGTTGAACTCAAACACATAAACCACCCAGAGAGCTTCGGCTATTGGGAGATATAAAAATGCAATAAATACATAAATAAATATCTCAGTCCCTCTACTTATTCTTGCTGTAGATATGAAGTCTTCTTACAGCAGAATGTAATACTGTTATCAGCAAATTCCAAAGCATTTATTAATTTAAAATATTTCTTGGCCACCTTCCAGGACAGAAGCCCTCCCAGGGAGGCTATTGAACTAAGTGGGATGTGCCCTTAATTAACAGGCTTAGGCGAATCATTACTCTAGGGAAAGGGTAGTCTTTAAAAAGAAAATGGACTAATCAACTCAAGCAGTTCCATCCTCAGGTCACAGAGCAGAGGAGTAATCAGCCTCAAAACTTTTTTAAAAAATTAAATACATACTTGTTTAATGTTTTACAACATTAATAGTGCTAGCACAGAGACATCATTAGGTATATCCAATATTAGCCCTACATAGAGTAAACCCATTGAAATGAATGAGATTTAAGTTAGAAAAACTTTCTATGCATTTCAGTGGATCTACTCTACATAGGACTAACATTGACTACTACTATTAGTTCCTTCCTTTTGTTCCTTGAATTGGGGGATGGGGAGATGCCATTTGCTACTCTGGTTCTGGGGCAAAATACCTTCGCCCGGCCCTGTTTATCTGGATCCTACACACCACTGAGTAACAAGTGCTCTACTTTTGACATAACGAACATTCCAGAGAAACCCTGAACTAGTATTGCTAACATTCAGCGTTCCCCAAAACTACCCCTTTAACAGCAGCTTGACATGAAATAATCAGTAACTGATCATGATTAGGTTATTGCTATGAAAATCTTTCCCTGCTAATTTCTGTATATCAGGCCAGGGTGGCGGGGGATGGGGGTGACTTTACAATGTTACATTATTCACAACACTGGGGTGACCATATGGAAAGGAGGACAGGGCTCCTGTATCTTTAATAGTTACACAGAAAAGGGAATTTCAGCAGGTGTCATTTGTATATATGGGGAAGGAAAGGAACGGAACGGAACCTCTCATGCAAACACTGAGCCATTACTGACTCTTGGAGGGATGCCAGCTTTCGCTGACATTTTCTTGGCAGGCCTTACAGCGGGGTAGTTTGTCGTTGCCTTCCCCGGCCGTTATTACCTTTCCCCCAGCTAGCTGAGTCGACCTGACCCGAGACAGCTGCCTGAAACCCGCTTCCGCTGGGATCGAACTCAGGCTGTGGGGAGAGTTTCATCCGCAGAAACTGCTGCTTTACTGCTCTGTGCCACACGAGAACCTGGTGAAATTCCCTCTTCATCACCACAGTTAAAGGTGCAAGAGCTATACTAGAGGGACCAGATACAAAAGAGGGCAGGGCACCTGCAGTGTTAACTGGTGTGATGAAGAGGGAATTTCCCTCTTCCCACCAGGTTCTCCATATATACAAATGACACCTGCTGAAATTCCCTTTTCTATGCAACTATTAAAGATATAGGAGCCCTGTCCTCCTTTTCATATGGTCACCCTAGTGGGCAGCAAAGTAGATCCCACAAGCTTAAAGTCTGCCCATCCCTGAATAAGAGCTTCATCATTGGTGGTACATGAAAGAATAATGGGGGGAGGGGGGTCTTAGAAAGTGGAATAGAAACTTTGGGGCAACTCTGGCCTTATAGGCAGGTGTACATAGTTTGTTGAAAGAAAGTCACAAAAAGCTCCTAAATGCATTCAAGGAGCTGCAATTCCATCTGCAGAAACCCACTGATGCTGCTAGATTACAAGACTAGTCTAGTGCGACTAGACTAGACTATATCAATATTTTTAAGGTGAGGGGACTACATAAACACTAAAGTTTACACACCTTAGTTATCACTTTAGTATTTTGATGAGCTAAACACTACCAAAACAATTCAGGACAAACCCCCAACTAAGAAGAAGTTACGCAGACAACCACTGACCTGAGAGGAAGAGCTGGGCACGTCCCTCTCTGTCACCCACAAGGGAGATCTGCTACTTTCTTCACCCGCAGAGGCAGCAGTGCTCAATTCTGAATCTGTGCTGATGCCGTCCACATGTCCAGGGGAAAGCTGCTCTGTCACTGGCACAGGCCCCCTGGCCTTGTGTTCGATCAGCTTATGGGCCATCCCGCCAAAGAGATTCTTCCTGCTCACGCAGGTGGAGGCCCCCACCAGAAGGATGGCAACAAGCAGCAAGCCACAGCCGCCTGCCAGCACCATGATCAGAATGAAAGAGAGATTCAAGGGCTCTTCCGAAGCAGCCGCTGCGGGCTGCATAGCCACAATCTCCACGCTAGAGGGTAGCATGTCTGTGGGAATAAGCCGCAGCGTGGCTGTGCAAGTCAAGGAAGGCCTGCCACCGTCCCCGACGCCAACCACCAAGAGGAAAGTTCTTTTCCACGAGGCACCTCCCGGAACCTTCTGCCTCAGAAAGAGCTCTCCTGTCAACGGATTGATAGCAAAAAGCTTGGGCTTGGCCCCAAGGAGGGAGAACGAGAGCTCAGCATTGGGGCCTTCGTCTGCATCCCCGGCTACAATGCGAGCAATCAAGAAACCGACAGGAGCGCCGAGGGGCAACAAGAGCTCCGCGGAGCCGTTGATTAGCGACGGGGAGGTGATTTTAGGGGGGTTGTCATTCTGATCTTCCACAGTGACGCCAACCTGGGTCCGCTGGCAGAGCTGGGGCGTGCCCCCGTCACAGGCTTCGATTTCAACTTCCAGGTGCAGCCGCTGTTCGTAGTCCAGCGGCTGCAGGGCTCGCATGACGCCAGTGTGGGGCTCCACAGAGATCAGGCCGGTCGGAGTGGGGGATCCAGGGGGTGGCTTCTCTAACAGCCGGTAGGTGACCTTGCCATTAGAGCCCAGGTCTGGGTCAGCAGCTTGGACGGTGGCCAGGTAGGCGCCGGGCGGGTTGTTCTCCAGCAGGGCCACCTCGTAGCGGGCCTTGGCAAAGCGCGGCGCGTTGTCGTTCTCGTCGCTGAGGCGCACGGTGAGGCGGCGCACGGTCTTGGCGGGCGGCGAGCCCAGGTCCTCGGCCACCAGGGTCAGGTTGTACTCGGCCACGCGCTCGCGGTCCAGGGCGCCGGTGGTGAGCACCACGTAGCTGGCGTCGTAGGCGCGCTGCAGGGCGAAGGGCGCGTGGGGCGCGGCCAGCAGGGCGCAGCGCACCTGGCCGTTGGCGCCCGCGTCGCTGTCCGAGACGCTGACCAGCGCCACCAGGCTCTCGGCGGGCGCCGCCTCGCTCACGTAGGCCACGGTGGCGGTGGCGGCGTCCCCGGCCCCCTCGGCATCGGCGTCCCCCTCGGCCCCGCGCAGGGCGCTGACGGCCACGTCGGGCGCGTTGTCGTTGACGTCGAGCAGGCGCACCACCACCTTGCAGCTGGCCGCCAGCGGGCTGGCGCCGCGGTCGCTGGCCTGCACGTCGAGCTCGTAGGCGCGCTGGCGCTCGTAGTCGACGGCGCCCTGCAGGCTGAGGCGGCCCGAGAGCGGGTCGAGGCCGAAGAGGCGGCGCGCCTCGGCCGGCACCTGGCTGCCCCAGGCGTAGAGCAGCTGCCCGTTGGCGCCCTCGTCCGGGTCGGCGGCGTCCAGCTGGGCCAGCAGCGCGCCCGGCGGCGCGTCCTCGGGCAGCTCCACGGTCAGCAGCGCGCCGCGCGGGAAGGCGGGCGCGTTGTCGTTGGCGTCCAGCACGCGCACGCTGACCGTGGCCGTGCCCGCGCGCGCCGGGCTGCCGCCGTCCGTGGCCACCAGCTCCAGGCGGTAGGCGGCCTGCGCCTCGCGGTCCAGCGCGCGCAGCAGCACCAGCTCGGCGCACTTGAGGCCGTCGGCGCGGCTCTGCGCCTCCAGGCCGAAGTGGCGGTTGGGCGACACGGCGAAGCTCTGGATGCCGTTGGAGCCCGCGTCCAGGTCGCGCGCCGGCGGCAGCGGCAGCCGCGTGCCCGGCGCCGCGCTCTCCGACACCTCCAGCGCCAGCAGCGGCTGCGGGAAGCGCGGCGCGTGGTCGTTGAGGTCGCGCACCTCCAGCTCCACGTGCAGCAGCCGGTAGGCCGGCGCCGGGGCCCGCGCGCCGCCCAGGCTCACCACGTCGAAGGCCAGCACGCACGCCGCCTCCGACGGGCCGCACAGCTGCTCGCGGTCCAGCCGCTCGGCGCCCACGCTCAGCTGCCCGTCCCGCTCGCGCACCCGCACCAGCGAGCTGTTGCCCGACTGCTTCACCAGGCGGAAGCCGCCGGGGGCCCCGTCGGCGGCCGCGCCAAGGTGCTCCGCCAGCACTCCGATGACGGTGCCGGGCGGCTCCTCTTCGTAGGCGCGGAATCGGACCGTCTCGCAGAGCCCTCGCGGGAGGGCGAGATACTGGAGCAGCGAGACCAGCAGCAGGCGGCGGCGGGCCATGACGCCTCTACCTCCTCCGCGTGCCCGCCGGAGCCCGGCTTCCACCGAGCAAAAGCCCTCGAACGCGGCGCCCCCGCTGCGCCTGCCGTCCTCGCCAGGCAGCCTCCGCGGCGAAGTTTGCTGCCGTCTGCCCCGCTTTGCCTGCCTGGCCGCCCTGGCCCCGCTTCTCCTTTGCGTCCCCCCGAACCCTTCCCTGGGGCTCATATGGTAAACCAAATGCAAATGAGGCGCCTTCCTGGACCAATCCCCTGGGCCCTCGGAGACCCAAGAGCCGGCTTGCGCCCAATGGAACATGCGGCCTCTTATCTCGCCCGCCCCCATGCTCAGCCCCTTCACTCCGGCACGTGTCGCGCGAGCCGAAGCGCTTTGCCGTCTGTTTTGTTAGGCTAAGGCACCGCAGAGCTCTGGGTCGTATCTTCCAGATAAAAGAGGCAAAAGGGGTGGGGGGGAGAGTTTGCTTTTCGGACCCCACAGGACAATTCTGCTCTATTCCAGTTAAGTTCAGTGCGATTTCTCTGGATTGGAGAAACTAATGGGAGAAACAGTGGCGTAGCGTGCGCGGCGGGGCGGGGGGGCTCAGGGGCAGTTGCCCTGGGCGCAAAATTCTTAGGGGTGCAAAAATTCAAAAGAAAAGAAAGTAGTAATAATAATTTTATTTATTTATTTATTTATTTTATTACATTTTTATACAGCCAAAGCTCTCTGGGTGGTTCACAAAAATTAGAACCATAATAAAACAACCAACAGTTAAAAGCACAAATACAAAATACAGTATAAAAAGCAGCAAAATTGATATAAGATTAAAATACAGAGTTAGAACAGTAAAATTTGAATTTAAGTTAAAATTAAGTGTTAAAATACTGAGAGAATAAAAAGGTCTACAGTTGGCGATGAAAGGAGTACAGAGTAGGCGCCAGGCGGACCTCTCTGGGGAGCTCATTCCACAACCAGGGTGCCACAGCAGAGAAAGCCCTCCTCCTAGTAGCCGTCTGCCTCACTTCCTTTGGCAGGGGCTCATTATTATTATTATTATTATTATTATTATTTATTTATTTATATAGCACCATCAATGTACATGGTGCTGTACAGAGTAAAACAGTAAATAGCAAGGCCCTGCCGCATAGGCTTACAATCTAATAAAATCATAGTAAAACAATAAGGAGGGGAAGAGAATGCCAACAGGCACAGGGTAGGGTAAGCAGGCACAGGGTAGGGTAAAACTAACAGTATAAAGTCCGCACAACATCAAGTTTTAAAAGCTTTAGGAAAAAGAAAAGTTTTTAGTTGAGCTTTAAAAGCTGCGATTGAACTTGTAGTTCTCAAATGTTCTGGAAGAGCGTTCCAGGTGTAAGGGGCAGCAGAAGAAAATGGACGAAGCCGAGCAAGGGAAGTAGAGGCCCTTGGACAGGCGAGAAACATGGCATCAGAGGAGCGAAGAGCACGAGCGGGGCAATAGTGTGAGATGAGAGAGGAGAGATAGGAAGGAGCTAGACCGTGAAAAGCTTTGAAGGTTAACAGGAGAAGTAAGGGCTGTTTCATGGAGAAGGACCCCTGTAGATGACCTTAGGGTCCAGGCAGGTACATACAGGAGGAAGCGTTCCTTCAGAGAGCCTGGCCCCAAGCCATTTAGGGCTTTAAATGTTAATACCAGCACTTTGAATCGGGCCCGGACCTGGACTGGCAGCCAATGAAGCTGGAAAAGGACTGGCATGGTGTGGTCTCATCAGCCAGTCCCTGTTAGTAACCGTGCTACCCTGTTTTGTACCAGTTGAAGTTTCCGGACCTTTTTCAAAGGCAGCCCACGTATAATGCATTGCAGTAATCCAAATAATAATTTAAAAAATCTGTGTAAATCCAACTGTGTAGATGGGGAAAATAAACATTGCCACGTAACACTTTCAATGTAGATTTCAATACTGTTATTGAAAAATTTGCACATATTAAAACCAGGCGATTTTAAATAAATGTAAGTACTGGTATACTATAGTGTATTACATTACTTTTACTTTAAATAGATCAGTATTTTCTTAAAATATAATACATGTGCTGGGGTGGTGGTAAGTGGCTCAATACTGGACTGGTGGAAGGGACTCAGGGAGTGCTCAAGGCCCACGGATTAGGGGCTCAATACTTGCCTTGCCCCGGGCGCCGGCAACCCACGCTACACCACTGGGGAGAAATACTGTGAAATGGAGTCCATTACAAATGCCAATTAAATTCTATAAAGGCCATTTCCTCCCCCGCCCCACCCCAAAAAACCAGTTCTGCTTCAGGTTCTCCACACGCTTCAGAGGCAAACAATCCTTCCCCAAAGAATATCTGCTGGATTACATTTTTGTTCCTGAACAGAGCTCAAAATGCTGGACATACATACTGACCCGGCTCGCACAATCACCACAGGTTTTTAAGCCATGGTGGGTTGCTGGGCAACTTTTGAATATCCGAGCTGCAACTGTAGTGTGGTGTGTTATCCTAACCCGGCAAGGGTGGGTTGTTGGCATGGCTAACAAACTACCCAAGATCACGGGGGAAATAAGCCCTGGTAGCTTAGTTTACCTCCCCATTCATGCCAGTTGCAAGCCCACCTAATTAGCATAATTACCCTCACCAGGTGTGGGTTGTTGTGACGTCCAAACCCAGCAACTCAAAAATCACCCAGGAACACCCAGGTGGTTTACACTCACCTTTACAAGGTTTGGGCAATGGCTGCTCACACATATTGCAGCCTACCATGGCTTAAATGCGACCAAACCCTATGTGTCTCCTGCCCAATCCTCAAAACAATCCTTTGAGGTTGGCTGGGCTAACAAATAAAGAATTTCCAGGGAGCTTCATGGCAGAGTAGGAATTTTAATCCAAGTTGTCCCACTCTGTCCACTCCACCACACTGGCAATCTCATGGGTTTGTATAAATTCTCTAACCCAACAGAGATACAAGATACTAGTTTGAAGACAGGCAAAATACTGTCTTTGATGGAGACGTACTAAAATAAATGACAGAGAACAGCCATTGAAATATTTCATTCAGAACTTTGCAGCTTAGGGTGCAGGGTCACAATCCTTATCTGCAGAGGCCACCAGTAGGGAGGAAACAGCAGCCTGGCACCTCTCCATCGTGCCTGGGTCCAGCTCCAGCTGAGAGCCCCCTCCCTCCTGCTACCAACAGTCTCTGCAAAGGCCACCAGTAGGGAGGAAGCAGCAGCCTGGCACCTCTCCATCATGCCTGGGTCCAGCTCCAGCTGAGAGCCCCCTCCCTCCTGCTACCAACTGTCACTGCTGAACTTTGCAACTAAGAATGTAGTGCCTGAATTTGCTTTGCTTTTCCCCTTCCTCCTCCCTCCCAATCCCCTTTCCTTTTATGTCATTTCTTTTAGATTGTAAGCCTGTGGGCAGGGACTATCAAGAAATATTTTTGTAAGCTGCCGTGAGAGCCTTTTTTGGCTGAATGGTGGGATAAAAATGCCTAAATAAATAAATTTGAGTGGACATTCTGAAGTTCAGTACAATGGAGATCCATTTCTGAACTGTGTTATTGGTAAGTTTAGCCATTTCCGCGGTTGCCAACACCTTGATCAATCATTCCATTACCACTGGCGTAATGGCTGATTTCTCCTGCTGAGCTAATATTGGCTATGTTTATTTATCATGATGAGACCAAGCTGTAGGTTTGCATGCTACCCAACTCCCCTCCGGTAGAACTGTGTGATTTTGTTGTTTTGTTTGAACCCAACATACTGTGGTTAAGCATAAATATCAATCAAGTCAGCTTCAACTGTTAATTAAAAACAGAAGTGAACGCTTCCAAACACCTTGTAGCCACACTGAAGGACAAGGGGGGTACATCAGCCCAAGGTTTGCTGGAGCTCATTCCAGCTGTGCTAGTTTATCATGACGTCCAAGCACAGCTGCAGAAAGATTTTGAATAATTACACAATCTCTTGGTATTCTTAATCCAAATAATGCATTATTTATTTATTTATTTAAAACATTTGTATCCCTCCCTATATCATTAGGGTCTCAGGGCAGCGTTCAGATAAAAGCAGACAGTCTTAAACAGTAAATACACACAGCTAAAAACAAATTAAACCATGAGCCAAGTTAAAACAATATAGAATTTAAAAACAATTAAACCAGTTAAAACAATTCATCTAGTTATCTAACTGCTCTAACTTTGGTCTCACACCATGATTTGAAAAATAACAGCTACTTAAGTGAAGCATTTTAAAAGCAGTCAAACCATATACATAGGAAGTATTAGCAGCGAAGGCAGAGGCCAGAGAATTTAGTGCACCAACACATTGTTTTACAGAGGCTTTTTTTTTTAGAAAGCCTGTCAATTACACAACGCTGTTATTTCAGCAAATGTGTGTAGGTCATGTTTGGAGAGGACAGCAGGCAAAGTGTAACACGAGAAGCCCTTAGGAAGGATTTTGTAAGCCATTTGGCCAGCAAATTTCTATAGTGTAATCCTGCCAGGGCAAAAGTGACAACTGCAGTGTGAAGCCCTCAGCTGTCCTTGCAGATGGTGTTAAGCAAGTGCTTAGCACCCATGGGAGGGCGATTCCCTTCTGTCCCCGAGAAAACTCTGAATCATAACTTTCCCCACTAGGATACTATTTTCTGCTGTACCTCAAAGAGAACAAAACCATCAGGCCAAAGAACAGAGGAGAATGGTTTAATACATGAGCAATACGAAATATTTAAACAGTCCAACAATCCCAATGGACGCAATGCAGCCACATTCCAATACTTGGTGTGTAATTCTGCACTCAGAGTAGAAGGCAGAGAAGCTTTCCCTGCTAGCAGGTTGTTCCGTCAGCAGCTTTGGTGCACTAAACACACACACACACACACACACACACACACACACACACACAAGATTGGTCTTGGAAGGAGACACTTGGCACAGGGCAAGGACAGATGTGCGTTTATCTCTTGTTATCTACTAACAAAGACACCTTTTCCTGCCCTTCCTCCAAAGAACTCATGGTTTCCCCCTTTCCCTTTTGACCTCACAACAACCCTGTAAGGAAGATTAGGTTGAGAAATCATGACCAGACAAAGGTCACAAAGGCTGAGCAGAAATTTTATTCCACGTCTCTGGTCTAAATCCAATATTTTGTCCACTGCACTAGACTGGCTTTTGTTTTGTTTTGTTTTGTTTTGTTCTGTAATTGCGCTATATTGCAGAGATAAAGCAGCCAGTAAAACAGAAATTATAAAATGCAAAGAAACTTTATAGAGAATTAAAAAGGGAGACCACTAACATAACTTCATTATCATCCAGCGTAATCCAATGCAGGGATGGACGGAAGGGATAATTCTCTGGGTGATTTATAGTAGATCAACAAGAGTTTCCAACTTCCAATCATTAGCAATAGCAACAACAAAATAAATGACTTTCTCCACCTAAATAAGGCTGCTGAAATGAAGAAAGCTTGGATTGACCAGGAGTGGCTTTACTGCGAAAAGAATATTGGTTCTGTTCAGTTCTGGTGCTGAAAATAAATCCCTAGGCTCAGAATATGTTCCGAGGGGCACCCTGTTCTTTTATTCTATGTGTATGCCTTTTGGATCTTGGTTCCAGCGAAACAAGTAGATCTGACAAGTCTGAAGTTTGCCAACCCAGATATAAGAATCTGCACCAAATTGCAGTATTTTATTTTATTTTATTTTAAAAAATGTATCAAATATTTTTATGTTCATTATGTTTGTTGTCTTCCAGATCATAACTTGCTGCAGCCCCAGCTCCTTGTAAATAAGCTTGCTGCTGCTGACACAACTGAAGACGATGTGTGTCGTCCCCCCACCCCACCCACCCCTTTAAAAAGAAAAGATAGAGATGAGGCAAGGATATAATTTCAGTATTCATGGCAAGACAGAGCACACCCACCCAAATTGTCAACTCTTAAACTGCAAAAGCAGTTCAACGTAGTCTTCTCTGTTCTTGAAGGGCGTTTAGAGTTTAAGGAAAGGGGGGATTGGAGGCCAAATGAACGCTAATGCACGAGAGGAATGACAGGCAGGATAACAGAAAAACAGTGTGATGTGTCCCCATAGGCGCCTTGGTGGGTTTGCAAGCCTTGGGCTTCTGCTTACATGCGTTCTGATCTGCTAGGCTTGTGTTACAATAATATTTTTCAGTGTGCTATATATATATAAAAAAGGACACTTTTGTTTTGTGGAAAGTTTCGCATAGAGAGGACTCGCTTGCTGTCAAAGGCACCGGCTTAAAGGCCCAGAGGGGAGTCTGTCTGCCAGAGCATTAAGGATCGCTGCAGGCATGTGTGGTATAAATGCAGGCCAAATGTCAAAACAAGAACTCTGCTGGGAGGGAGGGCAAAGAGTGGGGCAAGGGGGGGTGCATGTCCAATTTGGTAATAGCAAAAGGGTCAACTTCAAACACTTTTGCCTGCCCAGAATTCCATTTCTCCTTTTCTTCTGGTGACAAAGATCTTTAAATGCTCACTATTATCAAGCCAACCAAACTTATTCATTATTATTATTATTATTATTATTTATTTATATAGCACCATCAATGTACATGGTGCTGTACAGATAACACAGTAAATAACAAGACCCTGCCGCATAGGCTTACAATCTAATAAGTTGTAGTAAACAATAAAGAGGGAAGGAGAATGCAAACAGGCACAGGGAAGTGTAAACAGGCACAGGGTAGGGCAAAACCAACAGTGTAAAGTCAGAACAAACTCAATATTTGAAGGCTATAGGGAAAAGAAAAGTTTTGAGCTGAGTCTTAAAAGCAGTGATTGAGTTTGTAGTTCTCAAGTGTTCTGGAAGAGCGTTCCAGGCGTAAGGGGCAGCAGAAGAAAAAGGACGAAGCCGAGTAAGGGAAGTGGAGGTCCTTGGGCAGGCGAGAAGCATGGCATCAGAGGAGCGGAGAGCCCGAGCGGGGCGATAGTGTGAGATGAGAGAGGAGAGATAGGCAGGAGCTAGGCAGTGAAGAGCTTTGAAGGTCAGTAGGAGAAGTTTATATTGGATTATTCAGCAGGAATGAACATTGCAAAACTAGCCTAAGACATTTTGATACCCGAAAGAGAATATTCATATCAATATCACAGAGAGAGAGAGAGAGAGAGAGAGAGAGAGAGAGAGAGAGAGAGAGAGAGAGCAGTGGTGGCCTCTCAAATCCAGGCAGTCTTGGAGGAAACTAATTTTGGATTCAGGTCCAGTTTCAGAATGGAAACTGCCATAGTCTCCCAGGTGGGTGACTTTCACCAGCTCATGGATTGGGAGAGTGCAGACCAATGAGTTCTCCTGGACCAATCTTGGCAGTTTTCAATCCCATTGATCACAACAACCGTTGGGTGCTGTCATCTGGAGTTTTGGAGTGCATTGTCATCAGTACGCTGATGACACACAGCTCTACTTCTCCTTTTCATCTTCATCAGGTGAGGCTGTGGATGTGTTGAACCGGTGCCTGGCCATGACAATGGACTGGATGAGGGCTAATAAACTGAAACTCAATCCAGACAAGACTGAGATGCTGCTGGTGGGTGGTTCTTCTGACCGGATGGAGGGTGGAAAGTGGAAAGACCACTTTCCCAGGCAAAATGGAGAGGTTTTTGAGACAAGTTACTAGGAAAACACTTCGGATGGTGGAGATGTGTGGTTCCCCAGCAAAACCAGGGCAGGGGGTACATGGTAACAACTAGAAATGGGGCTGGAGGTACAAGCAGAATCAGGGAACGGGCCTTCTCAAGGCAGGTGCTGCATGCCTTGATTCTGCTTGTAGGAATCTGACTAGGGTTGCTCACATAGTGGAGCCTTTCCTGCTTCAAATGTTTCTCTCATCCCTAACGGAAGGCACTGCTATTACCAAGCAAGGGTAGAAGGCCCAGGCTCCAAGTGTTAATATCATGTCTGAATGATCCAGACTATTCATTCTTGCCCAGTTCACATGATCATAGTGGCTTAATCAAGCCATTGTGGCTTTTTGTGTGTGTGTGTGCCGGGCACCTTTTATCTAATCACCTGTCTGGGTGTGAGTTGTTGTGTCCTCCAAAACAACTCTCAAATAACTCATTGGCTCTTGTTGGGTTATTTGAGTGTTTCCCCCTCAAAGAAGTCAGGTGATTAGGCAAATGGTGCTCAGCATGCACAGTGACTTAAACCCATGAAGTCACTGGGTCCCAGATAGCCCATCAGCCTAGGCTGTAGCCTCAAGCCATGAGGAGTTCCTGACAACTGGAATACTTGTACTTTGTGTGAGTTTTTCCGTAGGGCAATACTCAAAACTGCAAATCAAAAACAAAAAAGTAGGCATCATCATCATCACCATCCACATCATCTACAGGATGTAAGTCATTTTTTTAAAGAGAGATGAAACCATTTCCTTTAGTTTTTTGCTAGATAAATTGGGAATTCTTGTAGCATGTGAAGTGCTACAAGTGTATATTTCTTTCCCTGGTAATTGCTAGCCTCCTAATTAGCAATGTTTACAGCTCATAGCCAACTTCAAAAATATTCTCTCTCTCTCTGTCCTTTGTACTAAAGGACGGAATTGGGCTTATTAGATTCACACATCAGATTCATCTTTTATGAAGACTTCAAATTTGGATTTCAACCCTGAGAGAACTTCCAGTTTGCTGAATACACATCACCACTTTTGTTTCCGAGAACTTCAGACAAAAATTGAACCAGACACTCCATTTCTATTACTCTGCGCATGTAATACACTTATCAGTCATCCATAAGTAGTGGAAAGAAATGCATTACATAACCACATAGCCATGAACATCAAGCAAACAGTTCAGTAACGTTGAAGAACAGATCCCCGAATACTGACTAGGGTATTATACAGTTACAGCTTTCACAGAGCAAGGCATACGTCCATAAATAATATCATAAAACCCTCTGCAACAATGTATCTGTAAGAGGGGGATACAAGAACCCCTGTTGAATTTGATGTTCTCCACAACTATTCTTCTTAGCTTCACTATATCTGACATTTTTAAAATATCTGTTACTCTAGTTAAGCACCAGATGGAAAACAGTTCTCTTTCAATAGATATAGGCTTTCCTGTCACTCTTGTCCTATGCAAATAGTCACATATATGGCCCAAGGTGTGTTTGAACATCTCCTTCACATTAAAAAGATGCACCCATCCAGTTCAATGGGAGCGTGATGAGAACTATGATATGGATGTATATCCAGATGTGCATCTCCATCAGCTAAATACACAGATTTCCCTTGCTGGATCAGAGTGATAGGATTTATTGTGACCTATTTTAACATACACAATAAATTTCTGTTACCATGGTAGAACACATGGCTTTCATGCAGATGGTCCTAATTTCAATTTTGGGCTACTTCAGTTAAATGACCTTGGGTAGCAGGATAAGGAAAGTTCTGCCTAAAGATTTGGAAGCTGCTGCCTGATAGATTAACATGTGGTCATGTGTAGATTTAGGTTAGGGAATCAGTACTACACACTTGATCTTAGCCAAAAGGCTAAGATGGGTGGATTCCATCTGGGCCTAGTGATTTATTAGCTTCTAATTTTGTCAATAGGGTCAAAAACTTCATCTTTTGTCACAACCACTTAAAACACACACATGTACACAGTGTACTGTTAAGCTGTGTTATGACATTATCATAGAATCATAGAATCATAGAATAGCACAGTTGGAAGGGGCCTACAAGGCCATCGAGTCCAACCCCCTGCTCAATGCAGGAATCCACCCTAAAGCATCCCTGACAGATGGTTGCCCAGCTGCCTCTTGAAGGCCTCTAGTGTGGGAGAGCCCACAACCTCCCTAAGTAACTGATTCCATTGTCATACTGCTCTAACAGGAAGTTTTTCCTGATGTCCAGCTGGAATCTGGCTTCCTTTAACTTGAGCCCATTATTCCATGTCCTGCACTCTGGGAGGATCGAGAAGAGATCCTGGCCCTCCTCTGTGTGACAACCTTTAACGTATTTGAAGAGTACTATCATGTCTCCCCTCAATCTTCTCTTCTCCAGGCTAAACATGCCCAGTTCTTTCAGTCTCTCTTCATAGGGTTTTGTTTCCAGACCCCTGATCATCCTGGTTGCCCTCCTCTGATTCCGCTCCAGCTTGTCTAAGTCCTTCTTGAATTGTGGAGCCCAGAACTGGACGCAATACTCTAGATGAGGCCTAACCAGGGCCGAATAGAGAGGAACCAGTACCTCACATGATTTGGAAGCTATACTTCTATTAATGCAGCCCAAAATAGCATTGGCCTTTCTTGCAGCCATATCGCACTGTTGGCTCATATTCAGCTTGCGATCTACAACAATTACAAGATTCTTCTCATTTGTAGTATTGCTGAGCCAAGTATCCCCCATCTTGTAACTATGCATTTGGTTTCTATTTCCTATATGTAGAACTTGGCATTTATCCCTATTAAATTTCATCCTGTTGTTTACAGCCCAGCACTCCAGCCTATCAAGATCACTTTGAAGTTTGTTTCTGTCTTCCAGGGTATTAGCTATCCCACCCAATTTTGTGTCATCTGCAAATTTGATCAGCGTTCCCTGCACCTCCTAGACCAAATCATTAATTAAAATGTTGAAGAGCACTGGGCCCAGAACTGATCCCTGCGGTACCCCACTCATTGCCTCTCCCCAGTTTGAGAAGGTTCCATTGATAAGTACTCTTTGAGTCCGATTCTGTAGCCAACTGTGAATCCACCTAATAGTTGTTCCATCTAGCCCACTTTTAGCTAGTTTGTTAATCAGAATATCATGGGGCACTTTGTCGAAAGCTTTGCTGAAGTCAAGATATATGACGTCCACAGCATTCCCACAGTCCACAAGGGAGGTTACCCAATCAAAATCATTACTACAGTTATTAATCACAAGTGTTCTTAAAATAGACATTTTTGCCATTTAATCCTGAATACATCCAAGAGGTGGTCCTCAAAACTCTCCGTGAGTCTCCCCCCCCTTTTACAGATGGAATGGGAGATGTAGTCCCATCAGTATATATCCCCCTCCCAGTACATAAACCTCTCACAGCAATTTTACGTGGGATACAAAATGTGATAAAATGGGAAAAGAACTCACAGGTGTCCCTCATACAGGGTAAAGTTAGCTTCCCCCAGTCTTCCTATTTTTATTGATAGATATGCCAGCAAATCAAGTGCTAATTCAGCTGTGAATTTTGTTCCTCTGTGTCTCTTCAGTGGGTGTAAACATAAAATCTGTGACAACGAGAATCTTCCATGCACCCTGAAGTATCCTTGATGTTCCCAATTCACATGATTAATCTGTTACTTTCTTCTAGTAATTGTTCCAATGTCCTTTTAGTGGCAGCAGATTACACAATATAAATCAAATAAACATAGCTTGGCAAAGGGTATTTCAATAATCCTTCTTCTACTGTGAATCAGGCCATACCTTTTTAACAGCAAAGTCGGAATACTTCAGAGATAAGGTTTTTATTTATCTGCGGACATTTATGAATTAATAGACATTAAGGTATTTAATGAGACTGTATAAAAGTCTTCCCTGGCCTTTGCCAGTATGAATTAATGTCTGCAGCCTGATGTTCTTGCTCAGTGTTTTTCAGACTGAGATTTTTGGAGCTGTTCTGGTTACGATGGTGACATGTCATTCAATCTCCAAACTGTGGGCCAAACTAGACAAAGAGACACAGATTTCCTTTAAAAACAACAACAAACAAACCTGCCACAGGTGACTCAAATTGGAGTGGTGCCATGATGCCATTGGAATGGGGTTAACTGAGTCTACATTTTACCAGTCTAAATAACCTTTCTTCCCCCCCCCAACCTATTGTCTGCCCCACTGAAGAAAACATTCAGGTATTAATATGTTTTTCCCTGCAAGGATTTTGAGGGGGAGGGGATGATTTGGCTATGTGGTGGACAAGCATTTGGGGTTCAGGAGCCACAATGGCTCCCACAGAACCCTTGAGAGGCTGCATGAGTGGGTGGAACTGGTTGCGAGTGTGGTGGCAGTAGGTGGATGTTCACAGTACACAGATGTTCATCTATTCACACACACACATTCATTCTCTCTCTTCCTTCTTCCCTCTCTCTCCCCCACACACACTTTCCCATCTCTATCAATACCAATGGTTGGCTGTTTCCCTGCTGCTAACAGCTGATCCGCCATCAGCTGGGTGGCAGGGAACAGATCTCTGAAGAACCAGCAATCCTCATCAGGGTCACCAGGTGGTGAATGAAGTTAAAGCCTCCCCACTGGTGATCCTCTCAAGGTGGCTTTTTCACCACTGAAATAGTAGTAGTTCCAAATCCATTCTGGTTCTGAAGACACATGGTTCTCTTGCAAGTCATCTAGTGTGACCCGAAGACACTTCTTGCGAAGCTCATGGTAAGAGCCTGCGGGAGTTACTACCGAAGGTAGGTAATTGCTTCAGGATTTGTTTCAAATGAGAAGTGGTATATTGATAACGGGAATGATAATGATAACGATAACAACAATAACCCCCAGGAGTTCTGTCTGCCACCCAACATAGCTCACAATCCTAAGGACCCCCTTTAAAAACCCTACACATTTTCTCCAAGAGTCAGACTGGGTTTGCACGACATGACAACCCATCATGGGTAACAAGCCACAGTGGGTTGTTGTGTCATCTGAACCCAGACTGCTCCCTGCTGCCTTATTTGGGGGCAAAAAGCCACCCTGTTGTAGGGGTTACTTAACCCACAATAGGTTGTTGTGTCATCCAAACCCGGGAGAGAAATTTTATCATGGGTTGTGCTCAGCAAGAGCAGCAAAAGACTCTTCGTTTTTCCTGGTCATACCCACTTATGCTGCTTCAAGCCTCCCTTATGCTCAAACAACACTTTTGAAGGCTGTCACTCATTCACCAACCCCCTTTTTTAAAATCGTTCGGCCACGTAAATTTGCACAAATGGGGCTGTAAAAAAAATGTTTTACTATTTCTTCAGCCTCAGAAATCTGCAAATGGGGCCGTAATATATTTTTTAAAATTCTTCTTTTTAAAAATTGTTTGCCAGTCATAAGTGCCCACTTATGGCTCTCCATAGGGTGTATTGTATTAGTATGTGCTAATTTATATGTATAAATGCAAATTTGGAGATAATAACTATAATTTAAATAGAAATAAAATACATCTCATCATAATCTCACCATAATGAGGAAGACTGGCAGGGTGACTTTTGTGCCTGCTCTGTTCGCTGGTCAGGTGCCAGTTTCTAAGGGGTAGTTTCAATCCCCCCCCCCCCGTTCTCCCTTCTCCTGGTTCTTCGACTTCAAGCCTGACTTTGTCTAGGCAGCCCATTAAATAGAGGATACCTTCAAATAGAGGACTGTCCTCTGCAAAGCAGGACAGCTGGCCGCCATGGGGGAATCAGTGAGTAAAGTCATCATGGCATGCTTTTCAGCCCATTTCAAAATATGGCCCCTGTTAAAAATCCATTCTCAACTGGGGTATTATAAGATATTCTGATCAAGTAAACTTGTAAACAGAAACAAATACTAGTATGGTTGTCCCATACCTACAAGAACATTTTCTGGATCCATTTCAGTCAGATTTCAGGCCTGGTTTTGGCATGGAAACAGCCTTGGTCGCCCTGTATGATGACCTACGTCAGGAGAAAGACAGGGGGAATGTGACTGTTGATTCTCCTTGATCTCTCAGCAGCTTTCGATACCATCAACCATGGTATCCTTCTGGAATGTCTGGCTGAGTTGGGAGTTGGAGGCACTGCATTGCAGTGGTTCCGCTACTATTTGGCGGGTTGGTTCCAGAAGGTGGTGCTTGGGGAACATTGCTCGGCCCCGTGGACTCTCCAGTATGGGGTTCTGCAGGGGTCGGTCTTGTTCCCCATGCTGTTTAACATGTACATGAAACCTTTGGGTGCGGTCATCCGGAGTTTTGGAGTGTGCTGTCATCAGTACGCTGACGACACCCAGCTCTACTGCTCCTTTTCATCTTCATCAGGTATGGCTGTGGATGTGCTGAACCGGTGCCTGGCCACGACAATGGACTGGATGAGGGCTAATAAACTGAAATTCAATCCAGACAAGACTGAGATGCTGTTGGTGGGTGGTTCTTCTGATCGGATGAGGGGGTGTTCAACCGGTCCTGGATGGGGTTGCACGCCCCCTGAAGGAGCAGATTCGTAGCTTGGGGGTTCTCCTAGAACCATCTCTGTCACTTGAGGCTCAGGTGGCCTCGGTGGCACGGAGTGCTTTCTACAAACTCCGGTTGGTGACCCAGCTACACCCCTATCTGGACAGGGATAACCTAGCTTCAGTTGTCCATACTCTGGAAACTTCCAAATTAGATTACTACAATGCCTTCTACATGGGGAAGCCTTTGAAGATGGTCCAGAAGCTGCAGTTTGTGCAAAACGTGGTGGCCAGATTGATAGCTGGAACAGGGAGGTTTGAGCATATAACACCAATTCTGGCCCGCTTGCATTGGCTGCCTATACTTTTCCGAGCCCAGTTCAAGGTGCTGGTTTTAACCTATAAAGCCCTACATGGCTTGGGACCGCAATACCTGATGGAACGCCTCTCCTGACATGAACCTACCTGTTCACTGCGCTCAACATCTAAGGTCCTCCTCCGAGTGCCTACTCCGAGGGAAGCTCGGAGGATGGCAACAAGGGAGAGGGCCTTTTCAGTGGTGGCCCCCCGACTGTGGAATGATCTCCCCGATGAGGCTCGCCTGGCGCCAACATTGTTATCTTTTCGGCGCCAGGTCAAGACTTTTCTCTTCTCCCAGGCATTTTAACAGCATTTAACAACGTTAAGTTTGTTTTTAATGGACTCCAGAATTGTTGTTTTTAAAATAGATACTGTTGTTTTTATACTGTTGTTTTTATGTTTTTGATGGTTTTTAAATTTTGTATACTTTTTAATGTTTACCATTCTTAACTGTTGTAAACTGCCCTGAGAACTTTGGCTGTGGGGCGGTATATAAATGTAATAAATAAATAAATATAAATATAAATAAAATTTTAAGGCACCTGGTGCAAGAAATAGGATAGAATTATTAAACCACGGCTGCAGCTCCCAACTCGCTGTGATCCCTTACAGTGGGATATTTGGCACAGTGGTTAATCTGGCCCTGTGCATAAACCTACACACCAGGCACTTTCTTTCAGAAGCAGATGCTGTTTTCAAGCTATATGTCCTGTCTGCTTAATCCTGAATGGCACAGAGGCGCTTTCTTTGTTTGCTCCACATCTCAGCCACATGACGGAATTCATTATATATTGTCATTGTCATTATTATTTCTCCTGAGGACTACTCAGCTTGAATTTCAGTCTCAAAAAGTGAACAAAACAACCAACCCAGGGCCTATACTCAATTATAAAATCCTGCTGGTACTCAGCGAAAATATAAATTCACCGAGTTGGGAGAATAGGGCATCAATCACAACCAAATTGCTTTGGGGAGACTGAATGACTTTGAGAATTAGGAATGCGATAGATATTCTTTCACCATTGCCCTAGGTCACTAATTGGAATCCATCTCAGATTAGCAAAAGTGACCTGAATTTAGGAACAGAAGTGAGTGAAAGACATTTTGTGAGCTTTAAGGAATTAGTAGGTGGTGCTAGTCCAGGGAACCTGGCGGTAAAATGCCAGTTTAGGGTTGGTAGGAGCTTCATCATAGATGTTAACACTTCCTGACTCTGAAACTGTCTAAAACAGAGTATACTTTGGTTTCTTTTCAGTCTGTCTAAAACGGGCCTGCAGAAAGTATAACTCAGTGATACACTTAGGTAATTTTAGACTTTGGACTGAATGGTTTCATGCTTGTGTGTGGAGGGGTGGGGGTGGGGTGGGGGTGTTTAGATACCAATGGGTTGGATTCAGATACAATCATGACCAGAGTAGACTCTTTTAAATCATGAATAGCTTGTTCCATTGATTTCAATGGGGGTATAGTCTAAGTAGATCCTTTGGTAAAACAGCTTAAGAACATAAGAAGAGCCATGCTGGATCAGACCATGGTTCCATCTAGTCTAGTCACACAGTAGGCAACCAGCTGTCCATAGGAACCCACAAACAGGATGTGAGTGTACCAGCACTATTTATAGTATCATAGTAGAGTTGGAAGAGGCCTATAAGGCCATCAGGTTCAACAACCTGCTCAGTGCAGGAATCCACCTTAAAGCATACCTGACAGATGGCTGTCCAGCTGTCTCTTGAATGGCTCTAGTGCGGGAGAGCCCACTACCTCCCTAGGTAGTGGCTATGTTGTCATACTGCTCTAACAGTCAGGAAGTTTTTCCTGATCAGCCGGAATCTGGCTTCCTGTAACTTAAGCCCATTATTCCATGTCTTGCTCTCTGGGATGATTGAGAAGAGATTCCCACCCAAGTTCCCCAGCAAATGGTATACATATGTATACTGTTTCTGATACCAAAAGTAGCATATAGCCATCAGGACTAGTAGCCATTGATAGCCTTGAATCCATGAATCCCCCTTTCAAACCATCCAAAATGGCGGACATCACTACATAGCTAACAATGCTCTGAATGAAGTACTTCCTTTTATCACTCCTAAAGCTCCATTGGATGACCCCTGGTGCTAATATTGCAAGGGAGTGAGAAAAATGTCTCTGTAGCCACTGTCTCCACACCATGCATAATTTTGTACACTATCATCTCTCCCCTTACTTAGATATTCTAACCTTTCTTCATACGGGAGTTGCTCCAGCCCATTAATCATATCACTTGCCCTTTTCTGCACTTTTTCCAACTCTACAATGACTTTTTTCGATGCAGTGACCAGACCTGTGCACAGCATCCCATGTGTGGTCAAGCCATAGATTTGTATAAAGTTGACAGTTTTATTTTAATTCCTTTACTAATTATGTCTAACATGGAATTTTTCCTATTTCACAGCAGCCACACTCTGGGGCCATAGCTAGACCTAAGGTTTATCCCTGGATCGTCCAGGGGTCAGACCTGTTCATCTAGGTGACACACAGGGAATCCAGTGCTCAGGCAGGGGTGAACCCTGGATGATCCCAGGATAAACCTTAGGTCTAGCTGTGGCCCAAGTTGACATTTTCATTGAGCTGCCCACCAAAACCCCAAGATCTCTTTCTTGATCAGTCACTGCTACCTCAGACCCCATCATCTATACTTGAAGTTGGATTTATTTTTATTTTTTTGCCCCAACAGGCATTTTTATTAGAAGGTGAGTACTCTATGATGGACACAATCTGGGCCCAGTAATATATTAACTTTCAATTTGTCCATAGGTTTAAGAACTTCATCTTTTCTCACCACTATTTGCCTAAGTTGTTCAGACTCCATTCCTGAAAACATCAGTTTAGGCACAGGTATCTCTCCTATATCTTCTGCACTGAAGGCAGATGAAAATAATTCACTCAGCTTCTACACAATCTCCTTATCCTCCTTTAGTACTTCTTTAATTCCATTGTCAACTGCTTCCCTAGATGGTTTCCTGATTCTGATATATTGATTTCGGAAACCAGAAGGTTCGACCATATAACACCTGCTCTTGTCCGCTTGCACTGCCTGCCTGTATGTTTCCGATACTTGTTTTTATCTCATTTTAGAATTTCTGTAAACTGCCCAGAGAGCTCTTGCTGTGGGGGTGGTATATAAATGTAATAAATAAATATTTAAATTATTCTTTATTGTTGGCCTTCATGTTTTTAGAGATATGCTCCTCAAAATGTTTTTTGTTTGTTTGTTTGTTTTTTTGTATCTCTTATTGTCTGCCTGCATCTCCTATGTGTAATCTGGTGCTCCCTTTCGTTTTCCTCATTTGGGCAGGTCTTCCATTTTCTGAAGGAAGCCTTCTTTTCTCTTGGACTTTCCTAACATGTGGTATACATTCTAGCAGAGCTTTTATTAGTATGGTTTTGCATAACCTCCAAACATTTTGAAGGGATTTAACCCTCTTGACACCCCCTTTCAACTTCCTTTTTACCTGTTCCCTTATTTTAAAGAAGTTTCCCCCTTTGGAAAATGTGACTTTGTTGGACTTCCTTGACAATTTTTCACATAAATATATATTTAATCTGATAGCACTGTAGTCACTATTTCCAATTGGTTCAACAACATTCATGTCTTGTACTAGGTTCTGGGTGTCACCATTTAGGATTAAATCCAAGGTCACCTCCCCTCTGGTTGGTTCCATAACCAATTGTTCTAGGGAATAGTCATTTAAGGCATCAAGAAATGTAACCTCTCTGTCATGATTGGAACATCCATTTATCCAGTCAATGTGGGGGTAATTGAAAACACCCACTATTACAACACTTCTCAGTTTAGAGGCTTCCCTGATTTCATTTTTCCATCTCAAGAGTTCCCGGAGCATTTTGGGCTGAATCAACACTACTGCTTTATAACAGTTTATAATGGTTTTGGGCCCAGGATACATTATATATGCCATTTTCAAAGTGTTATATCTTGCTTGGTGTAGATCTGGCCCTGGTTGGGGGAACAATAGCATATTCCAAGCTCTAAATTCATTTTAGAACCTGGTATTGTCACCCACAGTGCCTCTGTGGAGAAGGTTGCTCCTTTAGGTTTCCTAATCTGTTCAATACTGTGCCCTCTTTAATGTACAGAGCAACACCTCCTCCAGTATGCCCTGCCCTGTCTTTCCTATAGAGTTTATATCCAGAGATATTCTGTCTACACAGTGGCAAACCACCTGGTCGGGTTCTCCTTTAAAATAAGACATTCCAACTCTCCCATTTTGGCTCATAGCCTTCTAGTATTAGCATAAAACACCTAAACATGGTGCCTCTTCCTAGATGTCTCTGTTGTGTGTATCTTCTGCTATGGTACTCAGGCCTCTTTGGGCTCATCTACACTAAGCAGGATATTCCACTATGAAAGTGATATATAAAAGGCAGGAGCCACACAAAGCAGCATATAGCAGTATGAAACCAGTATATGCTATGTGTCCATGGGCCCCAACAGTTGTCAGTGCACTTCCATGCTGCTATAAAGCAGTAGTGTGGCTCTTGCCTTTTATATACTGTTGTCATAGTGGAATATCCTGCTTGGTGTAGATGAGCCCTTTGACAGGCGATCGTGTTTCAGAATATGCTCATGGCCTATTTCCTCCCCATTGTCCTCTGCCCTGCTGCATTTGGAAGTCTTCTGCTCATTCTGTTGAGTGGGGTCCTGGATATCTGCCTCAAAGTCCTGCCCTGGCTGAAGGCACCACTGGATGAACAAATGTAGCATACCTGCCATATGTGAAGGCCCACCAGGGACTTGATAATCTGTTGTTGTCATGTTTGTGTTGCCTGCTTGGGACTTGGGGAGGGGAAATGGAAAATTGTTCTCAAGCATACGATACATCGTGGTATATGGCTGGTGGGGTGCATTTAGATAGATGGATCACAGGTTCTACAGGCCTGTTAAAAGAACTGTACAGCTGACAAATATTTTTACCTCAGTGGGTAGGTTGTGTCTCATGTTTAGTCACAGGTATTTTATTGAAAAAAGAAGTCATTTTCAGCTGGGGGAGAGGCAAGGAGGGATAATGTTTTTCCATTGACCTTGTAAAATGATTAATGCAACTTAAGTTAAGAAGAGCAGGTTCCTTGAGGGTGGGGGGTGATTACAGTTGAACAGCTCCAAGCCTCATTCTGGGTAGACTTTTCAGTTTTGCTGTAGGCCTAGAATTTGCTGCATGTTTTACAACTTAAACATCGTGACAGCCAAGAAACTGTGAGCTCATTTACGCCAAGCTGGATATTCCATTATGAAAGTGGTATATAAAAGGCAGGAGCCAGACTACTGCTTTATAGTGGTACTGAAGTGCACTGACAACTGTTAGAGCCCGTTGACACATCTACACCAAGCAGGATATAACGCTATGAAAGCAGCATGAAAGCAGTATGTGTCATGGGCCCCAACAGTTGTCAGTACACTTCAATAAGGCTATAAAGCAGTCGTGTGGCTCCTGCCTTTTATATACCGCTTTCCTACCACTTTCATAGTGGAATATCCTGCTTGGTGTAGATGAGCCCTGTGACTACTCCAAAATATAGCAGCTAGAAGTCTGAAGCCATGGAACTTAGACCGAAACATCCTGCAGCTCAAGCAGCAACCTGCTCTCCTTAACTTTAGCTCCGTTCATCATGTTACAAACCCCGCACCCTGATGTGTTAAATCACTAGGCTTCACTAAAACCACCAGGGGAAAGCATCTGAGCTGCCAAAGCTCTTTATATGCTACTACCTGGCTGAGTTCAGGCAACACGATAATTCACACTCAAGGGTTGATTGTGGGTTGTCATTGAATCATGGCTTGCTGTTGAAATGTAGGATATTGTGCTGTCTGAACTCAGCTGTGATAATGAACTGTGGTTTGTTAACCATGAACATCCTAGATTTCACAATCCAACAGCAAACCATGGGTTATCTTCATGATTAGGACAATACAATAAGGCATGTTTTAACAACAACCCACAGTTCATCAAGAACCCATCCTCAATCTGCACTCAGCCCTTGAGTGTGGGTTATCGTGTTGTCTGAACCTAGTCTGTGACTAACCTAATCTATGATTATGACTATGGTCATTCCTGCTGTAGAAAATTATCTAAACCCGCTACATTTGAAGATGTGTTTTGAGCAACCAAGAGATAAGCAAAAGTTACATCAACCATGAGAAAGATATTACATGTGCACAAACTCTGAGTCATTCCAGCTTTGTGTTATTTATTATTATTTTATTTTTACAACATTTCTAGACAACCTTTCAACAGAAGTAGCCTCCTAAAGGAATTTTCATAAAAATAACTATAAAAGCAATATTGAATTTTAACTGCCATAAAAATGTAAACAACCATAAGCACCTAAAAGACAATGCTGGCCAAGATATGTTCCTGCCTGGAGCAGAGCCCAAGTAACACACCCTTCCCAGGCTTAGGCCAATACCCAATTTCTGCCTTCATCTATTCCTCCATCACCCTGGTACTGCCTGAAGCAGGTTAGTTCACTTTGCTGTATGGCAGGGCTGGCCCTGCTAAAATGCAACAGCAACAAAAAGAAATCATAGATTCTAAAACCATGGCAAATTAAAAAGGGGTTACCTGTCTCTGAAAGGATCAAATGAGGTAGACTGTTAATCCCCAAACTTCTGGGCAACCACAGAGAAAGCCCTGCTCCTAGTAGATGACAATCTAACCTCCAAACACGATGGTACCTTCAGTGCCTAGCCATTAAACTTGAGGCCTTCTTGAGTCTGTAAGTATCTAGATCTAGTTCGATGAATCACTTCAGTCCTATTTGGGTGTTCACTTCATACTTTATTGGACATTATATTTTATAACTTGGTGCATCCAACTGGGAAGAGAGGACGAGATATCTCATGAGAGCAGGATGTTTTTCTGCCATAAAACAGGATGCTGTTGGATCATCTCCAGACACAGCTGCCTCACTTCAGCCAGCTCTACCAAGATGCCTTGAAAAGTGCTGAAGATTTCCAAGTCCACAGACACGGGACACACAACCCAGAAATTCTAGGAATGCATCAGAGTGCTTCCTGGCTGTGCCCTTGTGCCATATCCCCAGTCGCTTTCACCCCACCACCACCACCACCTTCCATATGTTGGGGGAGAAGGTTTGAAGAGGGCTCCTGATCCCTGTGTGTAGACTCCCCAGGAAACTTAGAGGAACTACAGGTGTAGAAGAGGCTTCCTGCTTCAGAACTTCTCCTCAGTGGGAGGAGGGCAGTGGGGCGTGGTGAGAGGGGCACAATGGAGGGGACAAGACTAACAAGCACAGCCCCACTCTCCTCCTCACACAACAGAAATTGTACGAGTGATTGAACAACTGAATAGAGCTTTTGTCTGTCTAGCGATCTAGCCAATCACCAACTTCCTCCCTGTTTGTCACATGCTTAAAGGCCAAATATTCTGCTTGTAATTTAATCTTTAAAATAAATAAAGCAGAACGTGTGTGTGTGTGTGTGTGTGTGTTGTGTTGTGTTGTGTTTATTTATTTATTTATTTATTTATTCATTTATTTATTATATTTCTATACCACCCAATAGCCGGAGCTCTCTGGGCGGTTCACAAAAATTAAAAACATTCAAAGTATAAAACAACAGTATAAAACCATAATATAAAATACAATATAAAAGCTCAACCAGATAAAAACAGCAGCAATGCAACATTACAAATTTAAAACACCAAGTTAAAATTTATTTATAGACTGTTAAAATGCTGGGAGAATAAAAAGGTCTAAAAGCATATAATGTAGGTGCCAAGCGAACCTCCTTAGGGAGCTCATTCCACAGCCGGGGTGCCACAGCAGAGAAGGCCCTCCTCCTGGTAGCCACCTGCCTCACTTCCTTTGGCAGGGGCTCGCAGAGAAGGACCCCTGAGGATGACCTTAGGGTCCGGGCAGGTACATACGGGAGGAGGCGTTCCTTCAGATAGCCTGGCCCCAAGGCGTGTTGTGTTGTGTTGTGTACAATGGTGAATACCAAACAGACCAATGGAAGTGTTGGGACTCCGATATAATTCCTTGGATATTCTTTTCTATATCACATACGAAATAATTTGTCTATTGGGTGGTACAGAAATGTAATAGATACATAAATAAAATTCAGTGTGAACAGTGGGGGGAAACAAATTACGAAAACAAAGAGAGCACTTTTCAGAAAGTTTTCATTACTGACAAATAGAACTTTATTTTGTTAGAAATTGATGTGGAGGGAGGGAATAAACATCTCTTTAATGTCCAAAGAAATGGCCAATTTAAAAAAAAAAGAGCGTGGAGAGGATTATAATGAGACAGTGCCTTAACAATGCTGACACTCCTGCATGTGCACAAAAATGCACCTTTAGAACCCTGGAAATGCATCTTGGAAGGCCAAGAACCAACCTATTGTTGGCAATTGTTGAAAGAAAGAAAGAAAGAAAGAAAGAAAGAAAGAAAGAAAGAAAGAAAGAAGACTTCCCTATCTACATTTTATCAGCCATTTTATCCTTTCAGCATATTATAAACGCATGACACAGGAAGACTCCCATAAGGCTGAGTGATCCCTGGGGAGTTTTTGGTTTCATATTGCATCTACTCAGACGTCTTTGATTGTAATTGCCTTGTGATTAAATGCAAAACTCCAGTTCATTTCCATGTGCTGTTTTCCATGTGGTGTTTCACTGGATCTTACACAAGGACTCGAAAAAAAGAAAGAAAAAGAAAGAAAGAAAGAAAGAAAGAAAGAAAGAAAGAAAGAAAGAAAGGGAATAATGTACCTGTCTGTATAAGGGGCTCGTCCCCTGGTGAAGCAGTTCCCTAAGTAATCTGAGGATTTGGTGGTGAGAATGTGGAAAATAGTTGAGTTGAATACCATTGGTCAATTACTCATTGCCACTCCATGATCTCAGTTAGCTACCTTTTTCCTCTTTCCAAATTGGGGGAGGGGGTTTGGAATCAAATTTAGAACCCTTATTGTGAGGGGCAGCCTGTGGGCACCGCTTCTTCCATGCCCCCCCTAGGGCTACCACCCAGCTCTGGAAGGGCAGCCCATCCTCCTTTGGGGTGCAGCAGCAAGGCCGGGCACACCACTTCTGCCCCCGACCGTGCGGCTGCTGCTGTGCCTCTGCACAGCCTGCAAAGAGGGGCTGCAAATGAGCCCTGGCTAGCTGGCTGGCTTGGGGTGTGGGTGTCTCTGCCCCACAGTCCCTGCTCGGTCTCCAGTGGCTGCAGCCCCCAATGGGGAAGGCAGCATGCCGGGGTGGTGGCTGCTCCATGGGGCTGCCTGTCTCTGCATCCTCCTCAAAAAAAGAAGAGAAAACCCCTACTGTAAGAGCACACAGGGAACAAAGGGAAGAATCTCCACACAGTTTTCAAATAGTAAAAAAGAGAGTCAAGCAATGGTTCTACTGTGATGTAGGCGACCTAAGGTTTATCCCTGGATCGTCCAGGGGTCAAACCTGTTCATCTAGGTGACACACAGGGGATTCAGGGCTCAGGCAGGGGCGAACCCTGGATGAACCCAGGATAAACCTTAGGTCTAGCTGTGGCCATAAATACCACTGCAATCACCTCAGTTTTGTTGCAAATCATCTATTTTAGACAAATAATCAGGGTGATATAAGCATAACAAAGGGTGTAACTAAGTGGGACACTATAGTTACCACCGTAATACACATCCAGTTATAACATGCATATTCAAAGATACATAGAGGTGAATGCCCCAAGATAATAATAAACTACATGTACTGGTCCATTACACATAATACGATGTGCCTTCGGCTGTCCCCCAGCCTGCTCCTCTTCCATCTCCTCTGCATCATCTCTGAGGGGTTTGCAACAAGCAACACCCCCGCCCCGCCCCGCCCCGCAGACTGTGGAAACAAGCGCTGCCTCTCTAGGGCCTCTGATGGCAGCTGCAGGAAAAGGCTGGCCACACGGGGGCACACGCAAGCCAAGCCCCCACCCCCCAAAACCTCTGACTCCAGGAGTGAGGAGAGGGGGCAGTCTGCACCCCTCTGACGTCTGCCCCCTAGGCAGGGCCTAGTTGGCCTTAATGGTAGCGCCGACCCTGGGAGGAGCAGCAGCAGCAGCAGCCGCAGCTACAATTTTCACCACCACAACACATGAGCCCCAAACTTTACAATGAATTTCATCCACCCCCAAAACAGCCCCATTTCTCCTGCTCCCTTTGTGTCAACCCTAACTAAGGGCCTTGCTAGACCTACCTTTGAATCCAGCCTTCAGGCGCGGCAAGCCTGTGCTACAATTAGCATGGGCCGTTGCGCCTATCCAGACATCAGACGCAATGGGGAAAGGAAAGCCCCGTCGCGTCCTCCATTTTTTAAAAAAAGTTAAAGGAGCCATGTGAGCAGGAGCACACCAACGAAAAGGTAGGTCTTTTTTAAAAAAGGGGGGTTCCCCGCTCCCCCCTGCCCCCGATTTCAACTCACACACAATGTCTGATGCCCCCCGCTTGCCCCCCTACTTGCCCACTTGCTCGCCCCCCCCGCTCACCCGCTCGCCTGTCTGCTCACCGACCCTGCTCGCCATGTGCGATGCCCCCTCCACCATCACCCCAGCCGCGATCTCCCCACCCTGACTCCACTCTTTCCCCCTCATCGCTCCTGCCAGGTCTGCTCTTTCCCCCTGGCCCCCATCACTCCCCCCCCCAGAGATTCCCTCACCCCCAGCCCGATGGGCACAGCGCTCCTATGGAGCGCTGTGCCCAGTGCACGGCTTCTCCCAGCTACTCGCGAGTAAGCGAGCAGCTGGGAAAAGCCGTGGAACCAGCTAGACTTTCCGCAGCCCTGGGCTCAGCCCGGGGCTGTGGAAAAACTGGGCCACAAGTGGATCCGGTTATCCCGGGTCAAGGGAGGTTTTAGCCCGGTGTGTCATTTGCACACACAGCAGGGAGCCCGGGCCTCGCACTGGGCTAAACCCTCGTCTAGGAAGGCCCTAAGATAAAGAGAAGGTAAGCGTATGCCCTTCCTTACATTCCAACCCCAAATAATAACATTCTCTCTTTGAAGTGACTGGTGCTGGAAGGACATCAAAGATTGTTGGAAGAACATCAAAACCAGTTGGAAAGATGTCAAATCTAGCCTTTTAGGTGTAGATGAGAGGTTATACCATGGTTACTCAATAAAAAAGACAATTTCTCATAGTCAATAATTATATATAATCAAGGATATAAAAATATTGGGTGGTGGTGCTTGGCTGTTTGTACTCATACTGTGGGGCTGTTTGCATGACACAGCAGTAAATGTCCATCTAATCATTCCAAATTTGTCATTTAACCCATGGTGATGTTATTTAATTGGTTACTTAACCTACAGTAAGGCCGCATGTGGGTGGGTTCAGCCACCATTTTGAATATGCAACTTTATATGAATCCACCCAGGGTTAAACAATCTCGCATAACCCATGGCCTCCCTTAGAGTTATGCAAGGGTTTAACCTTCCAGTAACCCATATTCACTGGGTTTGCATAACATGACAACCCCTGAGTGGGGGGTTGGATATGCAACTTGGTGCTCACAGGCACCATAGCTTGTCATGGGTTAAATGGCCTATGATGAGCTGCCACGTATCAGCCATACATGGTCTGTGAACTCCACACAGGGTACCTTCCTGAGTGGTGTCCATTTGTCCTCTACAACCAGCTCAAAAGAATGATCTGTTCAGAAGTAAATGACCATGTAATCATTCCAAACTGGTTCAGTAAGCAAACTCCAATGCCTAGTAGTACAACATGAGCTCTACCATGGCTCAGGGGTAGAGCACCTGTTTTCCATACAGAAGGTCCCAAGTTCAATTCCCAGCATCTCCAGGTAGGGCTAGAAAAATTCATGCCTGAAAACCCTAGAGGGCTGCTGCCAGACAGTGTTGACAATACTGGGCTAGATGGAGCCAGGGTCTGACTCAGTATAAAGCAGCTTCCTAATTAGTGTGTGTGAGTGTACAGTGGTGTAGTAGAGCCAGGGCCTACAGGGATACAACACCTGCACGTTTTTTATTAGCAGGGATGCTGAGGCCATCTGCCAGAATTCCTTATTTCCATCTGAGCTCAACTGCAATTCCCACAGTAGCTGGGGGAGGTGTGATTTTCCCCCCAGCAACAATATATTGTTTTCTGCTGTAATGCAAACTATTATGCAGTGACTTGATCTTGAATGGGCAATTAAGAGTCATTATCTTTACAAAAGACCTACTCCTGGTGGAGATAAAAACTGCTAGAACTAGATTGTTGACATAGATCAACACAGTTGCCTGCATTTTTGGGGTCTTCTTGGGGGCACGGCTGTGGAGGCTGCCATGATGAGCGCCTGCACTTCAAACGCTACCATGACATTACTGCGCGTCTGTGGGAAACTTCTCCTTCAAGGTAAAGTAAAGTGGTGTGTCCACTCCACTCTTCCTCCAGGAACTTAGGGTATTGTGCAGTTTTCTCATTTTATTTCACCATAACTATAAGAAGTAGGTTAAGTTGAGAGATAATGACTGGCCTGAGGTTATGCAATCAGCTTCATTGTTAATCAGGAATAAAGCTCTCTCTGGTTTAGGTCCAGCACTCTTTTCACTACACCACATTAATTCCTGGCATCCACTTTTTCATTTTCAGAATTAATAAATGACTTTGTCATCAAGTACATACAATTGCTCTTTCCTGCATTTTTCGTCTGTTCAATACTTGTAAAAAAAAAAAAGTTTTTTTAAAAAAACACTATGAAAGTTGAATACAACAGAATCACATTTTTAACACTGATATTTTTAAGGCATGCTTACTCTCTTTTATGACATTACAGTCATTGGAGGGGGGTGTCCATATGTGAGTGCTAGCAGTCTTTGATGACAGTGTGCTTGACCCAAAAGTATGACCTTTTTAAAGGTGGCATCCTCATTTGGGAACTCTGTCTTCAGGGAAGGTCATCAGTCCTGCTCTGTATTAACTTTTAGGAGAACTGTTGAAGATTATCTATTATTATTATTATTATTATTATTATTATTATTATTATTTATTTATTTATATAGTACCATCAATGTACATGGTGCTGTACAGAGTAAAACAGTAAATAGCAAGACCCTGCCGCATAGGCTTACAATCTAATAAAATCATAGTAAAACAATAAGGAGGGGAAGAGAATGCCAACAGGTACAGGGTAGGGTAAGCAGGCACAGGGTAGGGAAAAACTAACAGTAGAAAGTAACAGTAGAAGTCTGCACAACATCAAGTTTTAAAAGCTTTAGGAAAAAGAAAAGTTTTTAGTTGAGCTTTAAAAGCTGTGGTTGAACTTGAAGTTCTTAAATGTTCTGGAAGAGCGTTCCAGGCGTAAGGGGCAGCAGACGAAAATGGACGAAGCCGAGCAAGTTCTGATAGATATTTGGGTTCCATATTTGGGTTCCATAAGAACATAAGAAGGGTGGATCAGACCAAGGGTCCATCTAGTCCAGCACTCTGTTCATACAGTGGCCAACCAACTGTATGAAGAACCAACAGCACCCTCCTGCCCATGTTCCCCAGCAGCTGGTGTATAAAGGCTTACTGCCAAGAAGCTTACTCCAATTTTAAAGATCTTATTACATATTTACACTGAGAATAATTTCCTACTGCTATAGCAGGTCTGGAAGGTTTTCATAGAATCATAGAATCATAGAATAGCAGAGTTGGAAGGGGCCTACAAGGCCATCAAGTCCAACCCCCTGCTCAGTGCAGGAATCCACCCTAAAGCATCCCTGACAGATGGTTGTCCAGCTGCCTCTTGAAGGCCTCTAGTGTGGGAGAGCCCACAACCTCCCTAGGTAACTGATTCCATTGTCGTACTGCTCTAACAGTCAGGAAGTTTTTCCTGATGTCCAGCTGGAATCTGGCTTCCTTTAACTTGAGCCCGTTATTCCATGTCCTGCACTCTGGGAGGATCGAGAAGAGATCCTGGCCCTCCTCTGCGTGACAACCTTTTAAGTATTTGAAGAGTGCTATCATGTCTCCCCTCAATCTTCTCTGTTTAGAACATTTCAATGCTTTTAATGGTTGAGACTGAGAGGTGTTTTTAATGACTGACTATTTTCTATGTCGTAAACCAACTTGAGGGCTTTTCTGCACCTTGTGATGGGATGGAAGGTCTGGTGAGGGGGCATGAAAACAAAAATAATAATCCTCAAGGTAACTTATGCTTACACGTGATAATTTAATTGCCAGAGATGCTTTATTTTTAATAATGGGTAAAGTCAACTTACCCAATGTCTTATGGGCAAACACAAGATAACTACAGTGTTCCAGACAAACATGTCAAACTTGCCTCAGAACCCCTGACAGGAGGAAGCCAATTACGATGAAATAAATGTGTTTTGTTTTCATGACTGCCATCTCACAACTGCATCTTCCTTGATCCCATAAAAAGGACAACGCTTTGCATTTCCAATGGTATCAGTCAATATACGTATCAGCTTGGCTTTCTTCAGAAAGAGGTATCTTGTAATATCTTTACTCTTTACACAAAGGTCATAGCAGCTGGAGGGAGTAGATGATGCTAATAAACAAGTCAGAATCTTGTCCCATCGTGATGAACATATGCAGATTCTCTTCTGCACTTAACTTTAGAGAAAGAAAAAAAAGATTGTTTCAAAGCTGACACATTGTTCCCAGCAGAATCAGAGGAGACTGTGGCATCCGTGAAGAACAATGGCTGATAACCACAGCATGACAAGCTGACAGGCGAGAAAAGCCACTATAACATTACCAATGAAAACCAGCCTTTTATCTTTTCCACTAGCACCCAAAGCATCTGATTTCCATCCAGGAAAGAATGAGGGTGGATAGATTTGTTCCACTGCCATCTTATGTCTTAAGAGGGGCACTATGGCAAGATTTGGACAACTATCTGTCAGGGATGCTTTAGGGTGGATCCTGCATTGAGCAGGGGATTGGACTCGATGGCCTTCCAACTCTACTATTCTATGATTCTCAAGCCTTGGACAGGAGACGAGGGTTAAACAGCACAAATGTAATCTTGTCCTTCTCCTTGACTTCCACCTCCCAGCTACATTCTGAATCTGAAAGCTTGGTTGCCTCTAGTCTTTAAATACTGTCTTCCAGCTGTTGTCTACTTCTTGCAACAGTAGGGTGACCATATGAAAAGGAGGACAGGGCTCCTGTATCTTTAACAAATGTATTGAAAAGGGAATTTCTGCAGGTGTCATTTGTATATATGGAGAACCTAGGGAAATCTCTTCATCACAACAGTTAAAGCTGCAGGAGCTATACTAGAGTGACCAGATTTAAATGAGGGCAGAGCACCTGCAGCTTTAACTGTTGTGATGAAGAGGAAATTTCCCCAGGTTCTCTATGGGCTTTGCTAGACCTACCAGGTGTTCCGTCATTGAGGAGCGGTGAAAGCGGATTTTCCCATTCAGCCGTGTGACGCCTCATGCTCCACACTTGCCTTCGATTTGTGGCAGAAGTTTGCGCCGGTTGTGCTGCTGCCGCCGCGAGCACAGTTGCGCAGCCACACCGGCCTGATTGCCGCGGCTTTTTTTTTCGCTCGCTGCACGGTTTGCGCACGTCCGAAAGACCGCAAACTTGCGCAGCCGTCAGCGATGCCGCCGCTGGCAGCGGCGGCGGCGGCAGTGGCAGTGCCAGCTGAAGTGCTGCTGGTGCTGTTGAGGGTCAACATTGATGCGCTCACTTCCTGATGGGGGTCCTGGCGGGTGTCATATGACCCGAGGTCAATCGTCTGCATGGGCACTCTGTGCCTACATCTCCCATCATGCCTCTGAGGTGTCGGCGGCGATGACCGCCTCTGTGCCCTCTGCCCCATCCCAAGGAGCCAACCCACATCTGGCCGTAGCCATGGCAGCAGCCCACAAACAGCTCTGCCCTCTGCCAGCCTGGTACCCACACTAACAGGCAGCGTACAGCACCGCCATTATGCGGCCACGGTAGCTGGAGTCACCAGCCACTTTTCCGTTCCTCCGTTCCTGCACAAACTGTCACTGGGGAGTAAAAAAAAAAAGCCGCTCCGCCGCGCTGCCCCAGCTGGCGGACTGCGCGCAAATGGCAGAAGCGGCTTGACCGAAGCCGCTGACCACTCCCCCTTAGCACGCCTTTTCCTGCCCAGTGCGGACCGCAGTGACCTCACATCCTCCCACACGTACTCCGAATTACCGCGGGACAGCAGGAAAAGGCGCACTAGAACTCACTTTTTTAAAGTCGGGAGAAAGAGGCTTCACCGCAGGATAACGACGGATCCTCCTGAACGTCATCTGGAAGCCTTGACGTGACTGCGGAAGGTAACGCGCGCTACAGCCTCGTCTAGTAACGCCCTATGTATACAAACGACACCTGCAGAAATTCCCTTTTCAATACATTTGTTAAAGATACAGGAGCCCTGTCCTCCTTTTCATATGGTCACCCTATGCAACAGTCAGGCATCCCTCATGTTTGTATACAACTCCAACTGAGAGCTGCCCCCACCTCCCTCCTGTTACCATCTACCACTGTGGAAGCCATCAACCCATCCACTGTGTTTATATCTAACTCCACGACCTGCTGAACTTTGCAGTTAAAAATCTAGTGCTTTAATTTGCTTTCGCCCCACCCCCTTTCCTTTGCTGCCTTGTCTTTTAGATTGTAAGTTTGTGGACAAATCTTAAACATGATCTTAATAAGCTGTTCTCAGAGCCTTGGCTGAAGAGCAAGATAAAAATGCTTTTGAATAATCAATAATATCTTTAAGCAGCTGCTAAGTATTTTGGAAAAATGCAAGAGGGACCCACTTACACCATTTGTTGGTGGAACTCAGCCTACCATTAGCAACTTACAGCTTTATGGGTTTTGATCTGAGTTTAACATGCCATATGCTAATCAGTTTACCTTCACAACAAGCAAATAAGCACACCCATTTGGATTGAGCACTGATGTCTAGCTTTAATGAGCATCTCAGAAGGGGAAGCATTTGCCCTACTTAAGACCATCTTCCATTGTCGGTAACATTTGGTCCCTCCACTTGAGAGCAAATGGAAAGGTGTTGGGCTGAATGAAGCAAATTGGCAGAAACCTAAATGGGAGGGTGTGCATGACATAAAGGCCTGGTCCATTATCACTCTAATGGAGAGACAATCCTTCAGATAACACAGACATCTGCCAGCTGGTCCAGTGTCATCAAGTCATCAAGAGTCTCCCTCTCTGGCTGCAATTCCTTGAAAATGCATAGCAGCCTTTCCCCCAACCTGGTGCCCTCCAGATATGATTAACCTCAAATCCCATCATTTCCAGCCAGCATATATAAGAGTTTAGAAAGTCGCAATTCCAAAATGCTAGAAATCTGTTGTATCTTTTGTAAGCTACCAAAGAACTGCGGCCCTTTCAAAAGCAGTGTGATTTGGCAGAGATGGCAAAACTTACAGCGATAATGAGAGATAAATCAACAGCCGCATTCATATCTGAATGGAAACCTCTGATAGAATTTTTGCAAGAAACAGAGAAAAATGATGTATTTGTCTGCGGATTCAGTGTATGAGATTATCTTAGAAGAAAGAAAAGAATTTGACTATTGCGTTAAATGTATCAAACAAGGAGAGAATATAATTCACTTTTGGGATATGTAGAGAGACGAAAATACACTTTAACCTTTGTGTGTGTGTTTCTTTTTTCCCCTTTTTCTTTTTCCATTTTTTCTTTTTCTTTTTCTTTTTATGTCATGTTTATATGTAATGTTTTTATGCCATGTATGTTTGCGAAACAATAAAAAATTAATTAAAAAACCCAGTGTGATTTGTCACAGGTTGTCCACTGAGTGCTGCACATTGCAACAGTGACATTGCAAGTAGTTGTAGGGGTTGCCCAGATCAAACAGTTAGTTCCCATTGCCAATATTGCTGCAACGTAGAAACGCCCCACATAGAAGCCATGAAATAACCTCACTAAAATAAACAGAAACTTCGCAAGAGCATAACAGGGAACATGGATCTATTTCTGTTTAGGATGCCAGAGAAATCCGAAACTGATCCAAATGACGTCAGATTTCTGTGGATTTGACCCATCGATTCCACAGGGGATCGGCATGTTCTGGGTCACACAGATTCTATGAATTTGTGGACCTTTGTTTAACTTTCTGGAATCGTATGCAAATTTGGTTGTATAAAAACATATTTTCTAGTAACATATACTAGAAAATATGTTAACATCTGCGCACGCACACACACACACACACACACACACACACACCCCACAACATTTTACACATCTCTGTTCCCTTCTCTGCCTCTGCTGCATAGCACTCTTTTTTTAATGCATCTGCTCATGGATTGTATGCAGAGCTAAGAAAAATATGCAAAATGTTACACGTCAGCAGAAGTTTCGCAAATTGCATCAGGCTTTTTTGTGTTCTTTTCCAAAGTGGGGAGGGTGGGGGTCTGATTCCGTCAATGAGTGAAAGACAGAATGAAAGACACCTGACAATCCGGGGGCAGGTGTACATGAAGGGTTTGCCCCAGGGTGGTTTCGCAGTAGCGGAACGTCATCTAAATGACACAGCCGCCATTGTGAAGCCATCTGGGGGCAAACCCTGAAAACTCCACTCCAAAGAAGTCAGGCACTTACCCTGACTTTTTTGGCAGCAGAGGCTTGTCACAGCCCATGGTGCCCCCTGATTGCTCGCCATGCGCTGGACAGGAAAGGGGTCAGACCTCAGGAGCTCAAGAGAACCCTGTTCCCCATTGAAAATAATAATAAAAAATGGGGGAGAGGGGAGAGAGAAAAGGGCCTCGCACCTCTTTAAAAATTAAAATTAAAAAGCGGGGGAGGAGATACAGAAAATATTGTTATTAAAAACAACTGAGCAGATACAAATAATAAAAACAGTAAAAAGGGGGGAAGGAACGGGCAGGCAGAGGGAGGAGAGGTGGTTCAGGTGCCCAGCGTCCCTCTCTTCATCCTCCTGGCTGCCCCGACTGCCTCATTCCTGTCCCCTCATTCCTTTCCCCCTCAGCGCCACGAGGAAAGTTCTTGCTTGCATTCCTTCCCATGCAGATGCCAGGAAGGAACGCAAGTGTGGCAGCCAGGCACCTCACAGCACCAAACCGTTGCCATCAAGATGGGGGCCTGGAAATGCACATGGAATGAAGTAAACAAAATCCGTACATCCCTAGCTTCTATAGACTGAGTCCTGATAAATATGTATTTTAGTGTGGCTTCTTCCTTGAAAAAGCTGCATCTACACAGTGGTGGTTCAATGCTGCAGCAGCGACTGCATGAGAACTGACTAAATGATCTGTCTAAGCCGCACAGGTGTCATTTGCAAATGTTGCTACTGCAACATGGAGCACCGCTGAGATGCTGTTAGAGCAGGGTTGCACGATGTGTAGGTCACCAACGTGTAGCTCACCATAAAAAGGACACCCACCCAGTAGCAACACAGCAAACCTGTTTTGTAACTGAGGGCAATTTCAGAAGCTGTTTGTATTAAAGCACTGGGGCAAGCGTGAGGGAAACCTTAGCAATGTGCCCTTTGGTAGGAGTCCTCCTATGATGGTGGAATCTCAGCTATAAGGTTATCTAGTGATAACAGAGGCTTACAACCATTTTAATTTCCCGCAATACATTGAATTGATATTACATTGGCGGCATTGTGGGGAAATTAAATGGCTACTTGCTGCTGCTGCCACCAGGGAAGCCCACAGCCACAGAAGGCAGGGGCTAGTCAGCAGTGTTGCTGGGCCCTCTCAGTAACTACCTTTTCATATTGACTTATATGGGGCCTAAGTTCAACTAACCCACAATTTATTGATGTATTTATTTTGCCCCATCTTTCTACCAAATATGGCACTTACAGAAACAATTAAAATGGATTAAAACAATGAAATACATATAAAATACAATTAAAACAGAATTACATTTAAAAAGATTATTTTAAAAAAACAGCACCCAGTTAAACAGACCCACTTACAGGCTAAAGGCCTTCTTAAACAAAGCAGTCTTTGCCTGCAGGTGGAAGGAGAACAGAGAGGCAGCTAACTAAGGCCTTAGCTAGACCTAAGGTTTATCCCGGGATCATCCCGGGGTCATTCCTGTTCATATAAATGACACAAAGGGCTCATCTACACCAAGCAGGATATAGTGGTATGAAAGTGGTATATGGTAGGTGTCAGTGGGCCCCAACAGTTGTCAGTGCACTTCAATGCCGCTATAAAGCAGTAGTGTGGCTCCTGCCTCTTATATACTGCTTTCATAGTGCAATATCCTGCTTGGTGTAGATGTGCCCACAGTATATCCCAGGAGCAGGCAGGGACGACCCCGGGATGATCCCAGGATAAACCTTAGGTCTAGCTAAGGCCTTAGCCTCCCTTAGGAGGGAGTTCCACAGACTGGGAGCGGCCGTTGAAAAGTCCTCTCTCAGGTCACCTCTGAAGGTCTCAAAAGAAGAGCCTTTCCCAAAGATCTTAGGGCCTGGGCAGGCTCGTATGGGAGAAGGCGGTCTTTCAGGTAGCCTGGTTCCAAGCCATATAGGGCTTTATAGGTCACCAGCAGTTTTAATTCTGCACAGAAACAGACCAATAGCCAGTAAGGCTGCTGTAACAAGGGTGTGTGTGTGTGACTCCATGTAACCAGCCCTGGCCAAAGCATTTTTGGACCAGCTGCTATGATAAGTGGGTATAGGACTATAGTCTTAATTACCTTTACTTTTAGAATGTATTGGTCAGAATTAGCCCAAACCTCACAATAAAACCTGAATTTGAGATACTTGAAATTTAGAAGTAATTAAAAACTGGTTTGAAGAGTTATACAACAAATCATCAAGCTGAAACACATTGAAGAATATGGTGGCCTTTCTCTGAGCTTGACTCCAAATGAGGTGTTTTGATGGTAGATCTGAGCCTTCTGCCTGTCCTGGTTAGAGGGAATGAATGTCACCTCCCAGACCTCACAGCCAACGGTGCTCCCTTTTCTAACAAGTTTTGTTTTTGTTCTGTAAGAGGTGTGGGGGGGAAGTATGTGGTGCATAAGCCCCACCAAAAAGCTTATTCTTCCACTCTTGAGTCTTGTGGGGAGGGAGGAATTTTAAAAAAAAAGTCAGAGAGAACAAGCAAATAATGGAGAGAAACACAGAGAGAGGCAGAGAGGCAGAGAGGCAGATCTTTCTGTATTGTGCTCTTCTGCTCCTGCATTCATTTCAATGGAGCCCACGCAGAGGAGAACTTAGATTCTGCATTTCCTCTATCCAGGGCCAGAGATGGGGATAGGCTGTCTTCATTCCGTACACATGCTACACATTTGCACAATTTCTTATTTATTTATTTATTTATTTATTTATTTATTTATTTATTTTAAATGGTTTTTCATCTGCCTTTAAGGGTGGAACTCTCTCAGTGAGCGTTAAAATATTTGGTTCTAAAGACCCCCCTTATTTATTTATTAAATAAATTTCAAGCTACCCTGCAAACCATGGCTTGTTATAAACCCTTCCCTACAAAATGGGTTCTGCCCCTTCAATTGCTTCTTTGCAATTCAATGGCTGGTTCTGATGAAACCCCACAATTTGTAGCCCCAACAAAATTGGAGCCACCTGCTTCTACTGGCTGGGAGTTTTAGTCCAAATGAACTAGAGGAATGCCTTAAATTATAATCAGATAGACTTTGTATTTATCTGAAGTGGTCCCCCTAATTCAGTAAGACTGCATACTAAAATCAGTAACAGTACTGAAAAGAGGAGTTCTAATGGTTTCTGGCATGGTGATTAAGAGAATGGACTAAACGAATTAATTGATTCTAATTCTAGAAGAAACATGAGCAATGATCAGGGTTCTGCACTAATTTCTTCTTCATTTCTATATTAACTTAATTCTGAAAATGCATAAATTAAGAAAAGCAAGGAAATTTGCATATTTGTACTTAGGTTGCATAATTTAGTCTAATTCTAGCAATGGGAAAGGAAGGGCAAGGAATTGTATAAGACCAATGACGGTCTTATTCAGCCACCCTTCTGGCTTCTGATATTCACCAGGCATTGCCCACACACCTTTCTTTATAGCTATGAAGACTAGAAACAGAGGGTACTCTCCAGCCAAGTTATATACTTTTAAGTACTTATGAGTGCATAAACTTGGCTGGATTAAGCCCTTGCTTTCTTTCTTTCTTTGTAAAATGCATTTTATGGGCTTGTGCAGAATCACAGAGTCTACCCAGTCAGAAATGCCCTCCTCTTCTCATGGTAATCAGGCAGTAGATTAATGCTGTGTCTGTCATATCACCAAATTCCCTGAGTTCAAGGGAAGTAACCTGTCACTTGGTGCTGTCAGGCTGTGATTTGATCTCAGCCACTGGAGACAAAGAAAAGTTTCCGAAATTCTCTGAAATTCTTGTTTGGTTCCTTGAAGTAAACCTGGAATTTCAAAATGTCTATATCTTTAGGTTCTCATTCAGAGTCCAGAAGCAAAATCTGATCTGAGAAAGGAGGTTTTGAGATATCTACTTCTTCTTTTTCTCCCCCCCCAAAAAGGATGGGTGAGAAACAACAACTCTGTGTTTAATTTTTCCGCAGATAAAAGAGCTGAATGTTTATTCAAGTAGGGATTTGAAGTCTTTTGTTGTTTCCTTTTCAAAAAACTGAGATAAAGGCAATCCACACTGCTGTTCAGGAGTAAAGTTGTTTTACAAGCAAGCTCTCCCAGGAACCACGAGATGCTCCCCAACGCTTTGGCATTATTCTGTATAATTAAGGATATTTTCCCCCTTCCAAAAAAAAAAAAAATTTTTTTCCAGAAGCTGATATTTCAAAGGCTTTCAATTCTGTGTGTCATTTATCAAATAATCTTTTTTTGTAGTTGGCTGTTTATTATTGGATTGCAACAACGATAAAGCTCTGGGGTTTTTTTGTCTCCTTTGGTATGCTAATTAGCCACTTTCCCTTTGATCTTTCTTTTACTAAAAACAGTGAAAAGCTATCTCGGCAGGGAATCTTACTGATGTACATTCATCCCCTCATCTCCATAATCTGTGAATCAGAGAGAGACAACATTTTTGCTGCTGAATGGGGCTGCTGCTTGCTTTATCATTGGCACTTGCTTCTAAATAATCCCCACCACCATTTATGTATGAAATACTGGAAGGAATTGTGGTGATGCCAATGAGCAAATTGCATGAGTAAAATATTAGAGTAGCAAGAAGAGGGTTGGAGGTGTTTTGACCTGCAAAAGGGGAAAAAAGGGATCAATACCATCTTTCCCGAGATTTAAATTCATAAATATGCCAGAAGCTATTTGTTCTTTTTCTGCTGTTCTGTTCTGACTTCTGCTGCTCCATCACTTTTCCCTTCCTTTTCTGCCTTTGCATCTTCATATGTTTCATCTGCAATACTAGGAGTGAAATCTAAGTCGGATTAGTAGGAAACAAGAGATGATGACAAAGGACATCTTTTGTATTGCAGAACAGGTTGTGAGCCAGTTGGGGACTGATCTGTTAAGGTTTAGAAAAACTGCTGTAACTCTGAGCCCATGGGATGCAGTGGGATATAAGTCAAGTCAAATCAATCAGTCAGTCAGTCAATCAATGAAATAGGTATCAGTGGAGAGGAGTGAATGGTTTGGGGGTAGGGGACAGAATGTTCTGCGGAAAGCCAACTGATGAAAATTGGTCAGTAACAAATTTAGGCTGAAAATTAGAAGGGTGTGTTGTTGTGGTTGTTTTTTTAAAAAAAGAGGTATAAAATTATGGAATCAGAGGTGGCCCAACATTTCTCCCTCCCTCTCTTTCTCTCTCTTTCTTTCTGGCTGAATTGTCTTGAAAATGCAGAGAATTCTAAACTGCAACCAATATGGCTGTTCTGCAGTCTTTGTAAGCTACCAGCTAATTGCAGCTATTTCAAAAATGACATTCATCTAAAGTGAGCGCTCCAAACCCTGGGCTCCATCAAGCCAAATGTGTCTTATCAGCTAGGTATAGTGGTCTGCCAGGTGTTTGAAAGACCTCCTCATTCTACAGTCTCAAATAGCAAACTCGTGGGAGACCCCAGGCCCATCTTGTGCTTTGCTGACTGAGGCAAAGGATGAGATGGTGCAACTGCTGCCACCCCCTCTCCCCATCCAACATGCAGAAGCAACCCGAATTAGCAGTTGGAACTACTTCAATACTGGTGATTGGACAGTATCCTGCACCACACCTAAAGGCAGCAGGCTAGCTTAGGAAGGATAGGTTAGGTCACTGCTCTGTCCTGCAGCTGCATCCTACCCAATGCCGGATTTAGGAACAAGCCAAGTAAACCATGGCTTAAGGCCTCATATTATGACGGATCTCCAAATACGTTGACGAAAAATAAAATGTAAGATAACTAAGATGAAATTGCTTTGACTTAGATATGTCAGAAAGTTGGGTGTGACAAACTGCAGAGTTGCCTGATAGAGAAAAAGCACGGCAACACAGCTTTTAATATTGGAGGCAATAAATGCAGGCTAAAGCCAGTTTAAAAGTTCAAATCAGCTTGCTGTATTAATCCTTTTATACACACCTTCACAGATGACTGTCTAAAAAGCACCTCCTAACAGTGAATAGTTATAACCCTTCCTGTTATAATGTAATATACTATTTTTTTCTCTTTATCTTTATGGTATGGGGCCTCTGAATCTTGATATGGCTTAGGGCCTCAACATGTCTTATTCTGGCCCTGGCCCCACCCCCACTATCTACTACCTGAGGCAACCACCTCAGTCTGCCTAATGCCAGGCCCAGCCCCCCTCCCCGTATCACTGCATGTAGCTGTCCACTGAACTACTGCTTCTGGACTGGGGCTACTGCTAGTACATGGCGTTTGAAAATACACTTCTTTTTTGTTATTTGGAAAGGTTCAAACTTGAGTTGATTCATTTCATCTAGTTATGAGCTTAATATTACCAAAGCTGCAATTATGCCATTTCTCCACAGCAGCAATATCAAAACATTTTACCTCAGGGTGACTGTTTGGCTCTCAAAGTCTGGAAGTTGGGTGGACAGGTGGAAGAGTAGCATCCTAGAAAAGAGATACCGGTGTTGTGATAAAAGAGCCCTTCAATGATGACAAGCCAAAAAAACCATCTTGGAATGGCGGAGGGGCAGGTGGAAGGAGACCAGTTACACCCTGCTGTTGGACATGCATTAGTAGTTTTGCACAGGGGTGTTGACTCCGGGCTGTTCTTGCTAGCCTTGGGACAGTTCACAGCATGTGGTTCACAATATGCCTCAGCATGTCAGTTCTCTATATTGCAGAGTCTAGCAGCAAGTCTCGTGCTCCAGTGGTTTGATGGATTTGATTTATTAAATGTATATGGCTGCCCATCAACAAATATTGTCTGGCAGGTTTACAGGTCAAGCAAACAAAGTGAAATGTTAAAAATACACAAAATGCCATAACTAAAGAGAACAAATAATAAAAACCCAGCATAAAAGGGTACTACCTACTAATAAAGGAAGCATAAAACAATTAGCAGAATGGATTAAAACCCATGCTGAAATAACAATGGCCCAGGGAATGTTCAGAAGGCTGGCGTGAATAAAATTGCCTTCACTTGGCACCAAAAAGAACATAAAGGCCTCTGACCCCGTAGCCAGGCTGCCACCACTGAAAAGGCCTTAGTAGCTGCCCGCCTCAATTCACATGGTGGGACCTCCCAAGAGGATTCTTAAGGTTTGGATAGGGATGTACTGGAAAAGGTGACCTTTCAGGTAAACTGGTCCCAAGCCTTTTAAGGCTTCATAGGATAAAATCAGCGCTTTAAATTAGCCCCATAAATGGACTGGGAGCCAGTGCAACTCATAAAACACTGACGTACTATGGTGAAAACACCCAGACGATTTAAAAGCCTTGCAGCTCTGTTTTAAACCAACTGCAACCTCCAGGTCATATTTATTTATTTATTGCATTTCTTTACCGCCCAATAGCCGAAGCTCTCTGCAACCACCAGATACATTTTGAATGTTTTAAAAATGCAATTCCCAGATACATGTAGAATATTTTTAGTGTAAACAGAGGTCTATGGCATGCACAGAGTAGGGCCCTTCCATATGATACATCCATTAAAGCAACATGCAGGCTGGGCTGCATAGGTGAGGTCTATTCCCATATTAACTTCTGTTTATGCTAAATGTCCCTACACTTCAACATGAAGTCAAACCCTGCTGCCACTCCTGGCCACATATAGAACACACATGGTAATGCACACTGTGACCAAGACAGTAAAGGCCAAACTATGCTGAACTCTGGATTGGTTGTTTGTTTTGCATGTATATTCGCTAGAGGTGTGCTCCGCTCTGATTAGAATCGGAGCATCAGAAGCAAATTTGCCTGCTCCGCCTTGCTCAGAGGTGGAGTAGAAGCAGACCACAGACCCTTAGAAGCACGGCGAAGAGAGGAGGCCATAGGCGGAGCACTTCTCTTTTCGCAGAGCACTCCAATCGCCATTTTGGAAAATTTCGCCCATAGGATTGCATTGCGGAAAAGAATAGGGGATAACTGTGTTGTTTTTTAAGCTATCTTTCTGAAACTTCTTGTGCTTAGAGAGTCATAGCTGGGGGTCATTTTGAGCCTACTCTCAGCTCTCTGCGTGGTGCGGTTCGCTTGCTATAATTTTTGGAAAAATCAAGTAAAAAAAGAGGGAGAGGTACCTTTTTGAAGTGCTGAGAGGCAGAGTCATGATCACATGATCCCAAAGTTGGAGGAGGGGATAGGCAAAACGGGACTTGGGATACTGGGAAACTTCTCTTTCTTAGTCTGAACGGACTTTTCCCAGTGTTTTTTAAAACAGCAGCCCCACCAAATGCACAAACACAACCTGAAATCATATACTAAGCAAATAAATAACAGATATGAAACACAGCACTGCTACCCACCCCAACCTAGGTGAACAACTGAATAGATGTGGTGCAAGGGGATGAGGTCCCCTAGGGCATGTGGATGTGCCCAGTGCACATACACTGTGTCCTGCCCTGGAGGGTCATCAGAGTCCTCCAAAGGTTAACCAGTGGAGACTAATGCCTATCATGAGTTGAAGTGTTAGTTTGCTTCTTAAAGAATGGTCCCTAGACAGGGCCAGTCAAATTGGCACAGTTCCCCCTCCTCCTGGGCACATCCACTTCCCTCTTACTGGTAAAAGACAGATATAGCCTTTTAAAAAAAATTCTTCCTGTTGTTTATTCAGCAACACTGCTGCTTTTAATTCTACCCCTCCTTTGTTTATTTATTTATTTATTTATTTATTCCATTTTATTAGAATGTAAGCATATGAGGCAGGGTCTTGCTATTTATTGTTTTACTCTGTACAGCACCATGTACATTAATGGTGCTATATAAATAAAATAATAATAATAATAATAAAAATAATAATAATAATAATAATAATAATAATAATAATAATAATAATAATAATAATAGTAATATATTTACACCCCATAGCCCAAGCTCTCCTGGCTTTTCCTCTTCAGTGAAGTCAGGCAGGCTTTCATTGTGGTTCAACTCCTTGTTGTTGTTGTTGTTGTTGTTGTTGTTGTTGCTATTAATATTAATTAGTACTGCTATTAACATTATTATTTTGTTGTTTAGTAATGGCTGGGATCACAGTGCAGTCAATCAACTCTGAAGCAAGGATCACAAAGCTTTACTCTTATCCTCCTAGCCTCCTAGTTATGGGATGCAAAAAAAAAGGCATCTCTCTGTGCTGCTCCCGCCTCACAGGGATGGTTTGCATTACTGGCTTTGAAACTATCCTTGGCTCACTTCCTTATGCCCCCAGAAATGTCTGCTGCCTGCCTGCCTTCCCTCCCTCCTCCCCTGCCCGCCTCGCAGGGATGGTTTGTGTGTGTCTTGCTTTGACTCAGGGGATAAGTCCTTCCTGCGCTCACTTAGGCTTTTGGAAGTTCCAAATCAATTTTTCAAGTGTGGAAGAAGATTCTTATAGGTTTATCTCTACTCCTCAATTCATGGCATGTTGGGATTTCCTTTGAAATGGCCCCATTGAGCTGTCTGCAGCTTTAAATCCCTGAGATACTGGGGTGTCCGATTTTCAAAAATTCCTAAAAATCAGGGGATGACGGGATTGGCTTGAGTCTTGGCATACGTATGTATATGTCCATGAGGTGTCATGGTGCCAAACTTGAGGTTTCTAACATGAAAATTGACATAGTCCTAGCATGGGACTTGATTTGGGGTGAGTTAAAAGGTTAAAGCCCCGCCAAAAATCAGGGGATGATGGGATTTGCTTGAGGCTTAGTGTGCATGCGTATACAAGAATAAACTATCATGGTGCTGAGTTTGAGGTTTCTAACATGAAAATCGACGGAGATATAGAAAGGGGTGTGAATTGGGGTTATGGGTGGTGCATTAGAGGTTAAAGCCCCACCAAAAATCAGGGGATGATGAGATTTGCTTGAAACTTGGCATGATTGTGGATCTAGATGGCATCTGTGAGGGTGCCTGCTTCAATTTTTTTTATCTGTCAAAATGTCAGGGAACAGTCCATGTCTGAAAATGGGGTGTCTGATTTTCATAAATTCCCCAAAAATTAGGGGATGATGGGATTGGCTTGAGTCTTGGCAAGCATGTGTATCCATGGATAAGCTATCATGGTGCCACGTTTGAGGTTTCTAACGTGAAAATTGACAAGATATCAAAAGGGGTGTGAATTGGGGTTATGGGTGGTGCGTTAGAGGTTAAAGCCTCACCAAAAATCAGGGGATGATGGGATTTGCTTGAAACTTGGCATGATTGTGGATCTAGATGGCATCTGTGAGGGTGCCCACTTCCAATTTTTTTATCTGTCAAAATTTCGGAGAACAGTTCATGTCTGAAAATGGGGTGTCCAATTTTCAAAAATTCCCCAAAAATCAGGGGACGCTTGGATTGGCTTGAGGCTTGGCATGCATGTGTATATGTCCATGAGGTGTAATAGTTCCAAACTTGAGGTGTCTAACTTTAACAGAAAAAAAGTTGTAGACTTTTTTGGATTTCAATGCAAGCCTATGGGGGAAAAGCGGAGCTCCGATCCGGATCCGGAGCTCCGCAGCGGAGCGGAGTGGACTACAGGCGGAGCGGGGTGGAGCGAAGCGACCCAACCCACAAATTTTGGATCTGGAAGAGAAGCGGATCGGGGGGTTCGTGCACACCGCTAATATTCGCAGTATGAAAGTTTGTGTGTTGTGGTTTCAGCATCTGTACTGTTTCTACATTTAAAGTAAATGGTGCTGCACTATAGTCCTTGGTGGCTGCTGCACCTTCAAAATATTAGTGCAAACCAAGAGATCATCTGAGCCCAGAGTTTTCCTTATATTTACTATTCCAGTGGACCTTTCCAAACAATGGTGACTGAAACCACATTGCCCCCGCATTATGGGGAATCACTATTTAACAAAAGCTACATAAGTAGGAGTAAGTGAAGTTAATGTCAGATACATTGAATGTCTCACTTGTTCTTTATTTCAGTGATTTTAACATTAAGATGTTTTGTAGAACAGATTTGTCTTAATTGTGTGCTGTAAAATCTGATATGTGACCAAGGCATGTATGGGTGGGCACGCCCCCTTGGTGCTGGACACGCCCCCTGGGGCCAGACATGTTGGTGGGGGGTGGGGCGACCATGTTGTCCTCCTTTTTGGTTCCCAAAATATGGCCAGCCAATGCACCACCATGTGCACAATCCAAAGCCAAAGTCAGGGGGGGAGGGTGTGCTTTTCAATGCAAAGCAGACAGAGATGTGTGTTCTTAACCTGCCTTGTACTGCCAAAAGGAGGAATGCATTGGATGCATCCCATGCCCAAATGTGCATAAGCATCTAGTGAGCACATGGGGTTCCTGGTCCAGAGACTGCTTTTGCTCTTGGTTCATCAGTGCTGGACTGATGCAACATATAATTTTGTTAATTCATAACCTTCACTATAAAACTTGAACTAAACTTCTACCCATCATCTCAGGATTTGTAGTCATTGCTGCTTTCCTTCTTCTTCTTTTTTAAAAATAAATCTTTGTTCCTTCTTGCTTTCTTCCTTGTCTCCTTTCCTGCCATATTTCATCTTTCAAGGGCTCATCTCGCCAACCTTGAAGTCAGGAGGTGTTTAAAATGCACATCATTCCTCATTAGGCCGGTTCTGGTTGAGTGGAATTGCCAGTAATTCTGACTCTCTTTCACAGGCGTTGAGAGGCTCTGATGTCAGCGTTCATAATCAGGGGAGGTTACCTCCGCACTTTTTAATTTGCTTCTTCAAATAAAAATGAATTATTTATTGTATGGGAACTGAATGCCTTGCTTCCGCTTTAAAAGTGTGTGTGTGTGTGTTGTTTGCTCATTTCCTTTTAATTAGGTGGCCTAGTCTTTCATTAAAAAAATTCTTGTGCTGTTTAGGATTTATTAGAACTACCACAGTCTTACAGAGTAATACTACCCACCCACCACACCTCCATCAAAGGCCAGCTAAGGGGGATTAAGAAAGAGCAAGAGAGCTCACTAGCTGGTGAAGATGAGCAGTGTTCCGTCAGGACAGCCATGGATCCAAAGCCCCTTTGCTTCGCCAAACCCAAGGGCCTTGGATTGGGCCCTTGGACAATGCCAGCCTGAGTATGGTGTAATAATTCCCCCATTGATTTCAACAGGCGGGAATAAAAAATGGAATCCATTGACAGAGGGGGAAAGTTGCTAGCAGCTCTTTGGAAGTGCTATGTAATTTACCCCTCCCAATTTAGGATTGCTTAGTTTCAGCTAAGCTGGGCTATAGTCATTACATGAAAAATAGACTTAGGTAAGCAAGGCTCTAGCTCTGGAGGGCAGTGGTGCACCCAGTGGAGGCTGGTGGCTCCAGTTTTGGTGGGGCTGTGAATCCACTCTGGGTTTAAATTAGAACCAGTCAAAACTCTAAAGGATCTATCCAAGGTGCTGAACTCTATCCCCGAAATGGGTTCAGCATCTTGGACCACTCGCTTAAGGTTCACTCTGGGTTTAAATCAGAACCAGTAAAACTCTAAAAGATCTATCCCAGGTGCTGAACTCTATCCCCGAAATGGGTTCAGCATCTTGGACCACTCGCTTAAGGTTCTGGCTGCTTCTGACTGAAACCCAGAATGGATTCACAGCCGCACCGAATTTGGAGCCACCACCTCTCCTGGGTGCAGCTAGGTAACTTTAAGCCATGGGCTTAATAGTCCTGGACTTGGGGTGGTGGGAGAAAGAGAGCTTTCAGCAGCCATATTCAGTTGTCAAGCACCCAACTAACATTTCCCTTCTACCCCATCTAATGACATTCCCAAAGAAATACTCTGAGCATGTTCAAGTTTGCATTTGAAACTCACCAGTGTGACTGCAGGAATAAAACGGAATTTGTCTCTGATGCCCTGAAGCTCAGCACATTTACTTGGGGATGAACACCATTTTGTTATAGAAAAGGATAATATATAGTCAAAGTAAATAAAATAAAATAAGATGAGCATCTGTGATTATGTACATACCTGACTGACCACCCCTGACTATCAAGTGTTTTTAAAAGCTGCAGTGATGTTGGGCATGTCTGCAATTGCCCCAACACCTGCTGCTCTCCAGGTGGCCATTTGGGGGGCCCTAGAGAAACCTCACATGCTTTAAGAAGAAAAGCTGGGGGGCAATGTAGACTGAATGGAAAAAATCCTCCTCAGGATACTAGCTCCACCCAACCATGCTAGACAGCAATGTAAAATAGGGAACAGCAATGAGTCAGAGGTTATCCACTAGAAAGGAAGAAATTCACCACCACACACTGCTCTTAACACTGCTATCCTGCTTAGAGCACCAGTCTTCTCCAACCTGGTGCTCTCCAGGTGTTTTGGACTAAAGCTCCCAGCCAGTAGAAGCGGGTGGCTCCAATTTTGTTGGGGCTACGAATTGTGGGGTTTCGTCCAGCCAGAGCTCTAAAGAAGCAATTGAAGGTGCAGAACCCATTTTGTAGGGAAGGGTTAGGGAATTTTTTTCACAGCTTCTGTCCTTTAGTCAATACTGCAAGAAACTGTGAATCGCAAGTCAGAATAAAAATGGAGCCTTCCTGTCCTGCGATAGACAAAACCCACCAATGCTATTGTGCAAGCTAGATGATAATAGTTGCTAATGACTTCAGACAAGAGCCAGATTTGAACAAGCATCCTTTAAATGCTGTACTAATGCTTTCTCCTTTTTTACTAATCCCATCAGCCATCAAGCCTGCTCCAGTTCAGTTCTGATTTAGATTCTTTTTAATTAATTGTTTCCTGTATAGGCTTAGTCTTGATTTAAGGGAACTGTCATTGAATGTTAATTAAGAACCAGTGGAGCCTGAAAACATGCACCGCATATTTAAATTAGTGGGCCTTGTCAGCTGGATTTGCACAACCAGTCCACCTGCTTGTTGTTATCAAGTATTAAGCTACTGGAAAGTATGTTTCACTTCTCTCTCCACTGACACGACAAAAAGGCTCGACCAGTGATAATTGAGAAGTGATTAATGTTTCAAAGGGCTGGGCTATCATGCAGTACTTGCAATTATTCTGTGGCTGAAAGAATATTTTTGGAAATTGCAGAGTGCAATGCAGTTTCAGAACTTGGTTTTAAACTTTAACCTCTAGATCTGATTAAATGTGGGACTTTTAGAGTTGTCCGTTATTAGCCTCCTCGTTATATGCTGAGTTAACAGTTAAACACATGTGTTGGCCTGCTTACTCAGATGTGTGTCTCTAAATACGTCTGCAAGACTGCCTTTCTGTGATTCATGTTCAGGGAATAAACTATTCTGGACAAGTAAGGGGGGGGGGGAGAATTTCGTTCAAATGTGCTAGGGGAACCAATTTCCATTGTGCTCCTGGCTCTGTTCTGCCAGAGGACAGGTGTCTAGTAAAACTGTCCCAGAAACTAGCACTCTAAGCAAAAGAGCTAGGCACAAGTAACTTTAATTTTCATTTAGTCTAAGTAGTAAAGTATCCAGGAAAGAAACAGAGACAAAATCAGGGTTTTTCCAGAAACGGAGAAGAATGGAGGGGGAGGAAGCAGTGATTCAATGGTGCAAGGACGGACACCCAGCTGGGAGCTAAGGAAAAAACCTCATGAACTGAGACTGAGGGCTCATCTACACCAAGCAGGATATTCCACTATGAAAGCGGTATATATAAGACAGGAGCCACACGACTGCTTTATAGGGGTATTGAAGTGCACTGCATGATCTACACTACTGCTTTATAGTGGTACTGAATTGCCCTGACAACTGTTGGGACCCATGACACATCTGCACCAAGCAGGATATAACACTATGAAAGTGGTATATGGTATGTGTCAATGGGCCCCAGCAGTTGGCAATGCATTTCAATACCGCTATAAAACAGTAGTGTGGCTCCTGCCTTTTATATACTGTGTTCATACCGCTTTCAGAGTAGAATATTCTGCTGAGATGTTCCAAAACAGTTTTGGGAATAAGAGGAAGAGGAAGAGGAAGAGGAAGAGGAAGAGGAAGAGGAAGAGGAAGAGGAAGAGGAAGAGGAAGAAGAAGAAGAAGAAGAAGAAGAAGAAGAAGAAGAAGAAGAAGAAGAAGAAGAAGTAGTAGTAGTAGTAGTAGTAGTAGTAGTAGTAGTAGTGTGGGAAGTCCTAAAAAGGCAATGTCCAGGTGAGCCCATAAATGATTGCTTAACAGAAGAAAGGTATGTGGACTTATAGTGCAGTTCGCCATAGTCCTTCGAAAAAGCCACTTTCAATCTCAGGGCTCTCTCTAGCTAATTGATAAGAACGGCCTTGATTAGATTCGGCACAAAGGAAGGTTGGGCACTGAACATTTCAGGAAGTCCCTTGTCCATTTTAGTAGAGGTTTTCAGTAGGAAGCTTACCAGCTGTGTTCCGGACAAAGTGGAACTTCCTGGGTCAAAGTGTTCGTAAGGGACGCAAACAAAATGGTGGCAGAATATTGTTCTCTGACAGCACCTTTGGGCAGTGAAAGTGTAGGTGCTTAGGGATGCTCCAGCCCTTCCTCCTCTCTTTACCCTTCTCCTACACAGATCCCTTTCCTTCGCCTCTGCTTCAGTTCAGGCCCATCCTCAGCACCAAGGCACACCTGCTGCATTACACCTCCATACAATGAAGTTGACATGAGGAAGCCCTTCTCCAACTACCAACTTTGTTAAAAACGAAACTGATGTTGGTAAAGAAGAGGATCCTTTCTGTAGTGTCCCCCCCATCATTCCCTCTCTAAAGAGATTCACCAAGACAATTCCGATTTTACATTCAGGAGGTTAGCTAAATCTGTCTTGTTCCAATGGGCTGTGTGAAGGATGTTGCCTGAGGTACTGGCATATTCAGCCAGGGGGTGGGATTATTTTGTTTTGGGTTGTTGTATAATTATTATTATTATTATTATTATTATTATTATTATTATTATTGTGCCGCCGTCTGCTGACTTGTTATTTATTTATTTATTTTAAACTGATACTTTATTATTGTTTATAGCATAGTGTTTAGCCCCTTTGAAGCCTGAGTGGAATTATGTTGGCTGGGTTTAACATTTAATATAAATAAAATTAGGAATTTGACCTTTGAAAACATACATTTACCTCATTGCCAACATTTATTATTTATTTATTGCATTTCTATACCGCCCAATAGCCAAAGCTCTCTGGGCGGTTCACAAAAATTTAAACCATTCAAAGTATAAAACAACAGTATAAAACTATGATATAAAATACAATATAAAAGCATATACCATATTTTTTCGATTGTAAGATGCCGTCGATTGTAAGACGCACACTAATTTCAGTACCACCAACAGAAAAAAAATCCCTAAGACACACCCGCGATTCTAAGATGCACCCCAGTTTTAGAGATGTTTATATGGGGAAAAAGTGTGTCTTAGAATCGAAGAAATAGGGCAGTATCTTAGGTGTGCCGATCTTCAAATCCCCACTGGAATATCATAATTCAGAGGCCTTCACGAGTTGCTTCTAACCCAGAGCCAGCGATCCTGCAGACTTCTGGAAGCTTACCTTCCTGCTCATGTTATAGTGATGAACTGGTTACAGAGTGTGCCACTTAAATATGTTTACCTGGACATACTTTCATCACAGATTTGTCACTCCTTATTTGAAATGACATGGGCTCAGCTGTGTAAGCATAATCTCTCTCCTATGCTACTACATGTCTCTCTGAAGACACCCTAGCCTACTATTTCTCTATATGTTGTAGGAATATAAACCAATGATGGAAGGAAAATTATTAGTCATTCATTCATTGTAGGTAATGATCAGCAAAGGCAAATGTTGATTCCATTGCAGTATTTTTCATACATAGGCATTTGTGTCTTAACAAACCACTAATCTATCCCCCCCAAATACTCCCCCTTTAAAAGGGATGTCAGGGTGTGTGTGTGTATATATAACTGAGATATGACATGATATAAAATACACACAGCATTTTTAAAAAGGAGGTAGAGAACAAAAATTTCAAATACATAAATGATCAGTTCAAATCTATTTAAACAAAGCTATATCGTTAATTAGATTGCTTACTTGTCACCACCACATCTTGAGCAAATTTCTCTCAGATGCCATGCCAAATATTCTATGACTGGCGTCCAAGAACTCCACCACCAGTTTGAGCTTCTATTTCTCAAAAACCACCTCCAGTACGTGACAGTGAAATACTGTAATACTCTCCCCTATTCTTGGTGAGAAATTCAAGGGACTCAGTGCTTTATTTATTTATTTATTTATTTATTTATTTATTTATTTATTTATTATGTTTCTATACCACCCAGTAGCTGAAGCTCTCTGGGCAGTTCACAAAAATTAAGCCACAAAGTACAGCATAAAAAACAAATTACCTGAGTTTCCTTTAGAAAAAGGCTTCTGGTATTTACATATATGTAGGTTGAGCATAGGTGGAGGCACACAGCTTAAACACTCCCAACGGACAGCCAAATTCACTGCCCCACATGACATCTCCATAGCTTGCAAACCCCAAAACTGAACTCTCTGGTGTGATTTGCATGACACAACAGCCCATCCAACCCATGCTCAAGGGTTCTTGTGTCATGTGAACCCAGCAAGAATGGGTTATGTGAGACTCAGGGCTTTGCTAGACGTACCTGTTAATCTGGGCACGTGGAAGGGCCAGCCCGCGCTGCAGCTAGTGCGGGCTATCACTCCTAGCTAGATGTCAGACGCGATGGGGTAAAAGAAGCCCCGTTGCACCTGCCATTTTTTTTAAAGTTTTAAAGGGACCGGAGAGAAGGAGCGCAGGAGCTCTCAGGTAAGTTGTTTTTTTAAAAAAAAAGGTTTCCCTGCTCCCCACCCTGCCCTGCCCCCCAATCTCCCTCACCACCAGCACCCCGGCCGTGATCTCCTTTCCCCCAGCTGCGCTCTCCCCACCCTGGCTCCGCTCTTCCCCCCATCTCTCCTGCCGGCTCTGCTCTTCCCCCCCGGCCCTGATCTCTCCCCACACAATTTCTCCCCCCTTGCTCCAATCTCTCCCCCTGTGATTCCCCCCCCCCGGCCCAATGGGCACAGCACTCCTGTGGAGCGCTGTGCCCAGTGTGCAGCTTCTCCCGGCTTCTCATGAGTAAGCCGCATAGCCGGGAAAAGCCACAGAATGGTTTAGACCTTCCGTGGCCCCAGGCTCAGCCCGGGGCTATAGAAATACCAGGCCAAAAGTGGTGCCAGTTATCCCGGGCCAAGGGAGGGTTGACCCCAAGCTGACCCCGGGATCCCCTGTGCGTCATCTGGATGCACAGGGGTGAGCCCGGGTATCAACCCGGGCTAAACCCTCATCTAGCGAAGGCCTTAAACAACATTCACATGATCACAGAACAGACTGTGGGTTATCCAAGGGTTTTTTAACCCTCACATAACCCACGCATGCTGGATTCACATGACATGACAACTCCCAAGTGGAGGCTGGACATGCAAAGTGGGGGCTGTGGGCATCACGGCTTATTGTGGGTCAAATAACCCATGACTTTCATAGATCCCTAGATTATATCATCGGTAGTTGTGTGGGTTTGGGATATGTTTTTCTCCCATTCAGAAGTCTCAAGGAAGAGCCAGCTATCAAGAACAATCTCTGGCCACAGCTAGACCTAAGGTTTATCCTGGGATCATCCAGGGTTCGCCCCTGCCTGACCACTGGATCCCCTGTGTGTCACCTAGATGAACAGGTTTGGGCCCTGGACGATCCAGGGATAAACCTTACGTCTAGCTATGGCCTCTGTCTACTAAAAACACACACATCTGCAGTCATTCTGACGCTATTAAACCTCTCCTTTCCAAACTCCAAACTTACCATGATATTTTTGAAATGCAAGGGATGTTCAAAACTAGTCTGTGATACGTGCTGTTCAAAGGAAAAATGTCAACCATCCCACTTGGCAGGTCCAAGCCCTTAGGGATACATAAAGTAGCCCTTCAGATCCCAACCCAAGAAATGCCATTAAATTTGATTTCTATGCATTCAGAAGAGGTTTATTCTCTAAATATACAGTATGGATGCTTTCCTCCAAGACTAAGTGGTTAACATTGGGTGTGTATGTCCTGCCCCTTATTGTGCTATGAAAAAACCTGAAGATTTATTTTGCTTCTTTGTCATTTCAATATGTGCGCTTCTGGTACAGTTAGGGTACCTGTGGCATCAAGCAGCCAGCAGATGGTAGCAGCACTTGATCACTAAAAAGCTGACAATGTATTCAGAGTGGCAGTATGGATTGAATATAGAAAATTCCACATCTCATTAGTGGCATCCCAAAATACTTAAGCCTCTCATGAGATGGATATAGAATATCATGAGTAATTGCGAGACTATAATTAACAACTACTTGATGAAAAATATTATACATGCTTGTATAGAAGTAACTTCTCACTCAAATCACAGTCAAAAAGATGGTACTTGGAAAACATATTCGAGTCAGTGCAATGTCTCTGAAGCCAGCAGAGCTGAGGAATCTACATATCCAACCTGTCAATTTTGGTCTCACTCAGTTTCTCATTTTTCCATCCTTAAGTTGGTTTTGTCCCATTTCTATTCAGCCTGCTATTTTTGGGGTTTTTTTAAAATCTGCTTGAAAATTTGTACACATTTTCATATGCCTTTCTCCTAATAAAGGTGTTTTTTTATATGCACTGTTCCCTAATATATGTAGTTTCCCCTACTCCAACATATGTTTGTACATTACTTACATGAATTTATGTGTTTTTGTGTAGCGTTTTCCCCCAATTTACCCATATTTATTTGTATTTTAAAAAAAACATTGAGAACTGCATTGCAAAATTCGGGAAAGTGCAAAAATAAGAAGTATAAGTGTGTTTTTGGTGTGCATGTGCAAGCACTAAGTCATTACTGACTCTTGGAGGGACGCCAGCTTTCACTGACGTTTTCTTGGCAGGCCTTATAGCGGGGTGGTTTAAAGATAATGAGGAAAAGTGAATATTACGTTTAGAGCAAAGAATTTTGGCACTACAAGAAAAGGGGTTGATTTTGATATTGAATGCTGAATATTGGGGTCTGTCCTTTTTTACAGTCCATGACTACAGGAAATATGGCATTTTGTTGATTTAAGGAGTTACCACATCATTTTACAGAATAACAGTCAGAAACACTCAATAGATATTCAGACTTTCAAGCAGTTATTTTTTACAGTAATTTGTCTGTTGGAGAGCTCCTGAATATCTTCCATGGAGCCCTCAACAAAGGATTCTGGGGCATGCCCTAGGGTGCTTACTCAACTCACGTGAGTCACTGGTGGCCAGATATATTGGGCTTTACCATTTGAACTGAGTGGCTGTACATTTCAGGGGAAGATTAGAAGTTCTGAACAGTCTGCCTTTCGAAGAAACTTCTCCATCATTACTGATCTTGACATTGAACTCTCCCCCATAAGCTTTTGAGGAATTCCTGAAAAACATTATGAAGACTACCTTGAATTAGAGGACTTTTATAAAGATAGTCTTGCAATATAACTATTTGATTGAAAGCCAGCTATTTTTCTACATTTTCTTTATTTGTAAGTCTTTTCTACCTCCTGCCCAGCAGAACTATCAATGAAGAGAGTAAAATTGTATATTAAATCTAAAATGGTACGGTCCTTTGCTTGAGTTACTAATCCTGATTTTGTATTGTTAAGGAGTATATAGTGGATTGTGGTTTTATGCTGATCCCACCCTGTGATCTATTGATATAGGGTGGGTGAGACATATTTTAATTCATAAATAAATAAATGCAGCCCTGGGAATTCTTCACAATATGATTAGCCAGTAAACGAAGAGCATCATCACACAGGGGGAAATCGCGTTTCCTTAGTGTCACTTCTCCACGTTTCCTCATTCTTCCCGGAGGGGAAAGAGGAAGTAGACAAAAACCACATGGCCCATTCAGAGAGGTCATGCAACATTCCACGTTTTTTAAAAAAAGTTGCATTAAAAGAGGGCTATTTTGCTATGGAAAAATGAGCAGGAAGTGCACAGGAGGTGGAGGACACGTGCACATCCATAAGTGGGCAGTAGCGAGTGTGCAATAAAACGCTCGTCTGATGAACCTCAAAGATAGAATGTGTGAAATGCATATGCACTGTCTGCTGAAGCATTTCCTGAACATGCAGCACATGCATGGGTGGATGGGTGTCTTTTTAAAATGCTGTTAAAGACCTCTTTATGATGTATAAGTTAAAAAATGAAGATCCCATCGGAACACAAGAAATGATTGTGTGGGGGGAGAGACACCATGCTGTGAAAAGTAATAATTCAGACCATTCTGTTGATCTCTCCATAAAACTCAACTGACTAAAAATTATTAGCATAAAAACCACAGGACATGTCTTAGGAAAGTACTTTGCACATTTAACATCATCATCTCTGCATACATTACAATATTTTAACAGAAAAATGCCTGCTAACCAGTTCGGGGGGGAAATGCAAATAGAAGAAAACATCTGTTTCGATGATAGGCAATTCCCTCCATCCAAGTGCTTGTTTGCTCGGTGATGTCAGATTGTATGAAGGGAATCGCAAGCTGCCCCTCAAAGAATGGCCGGATTCCAAAAGGGAGCTTTCCGAATGCGATGCGTAAAGTTGTGCGCTTATCGCGCCTCTTTGATTTACATATGACATTTGCTTCGTTTACAAGCGACAAAGTGTTTTTCCTGCAGTAACAGCCAGTTATGAAAAGCCAGAACTCATCTGCATGAGGCAGACTACCCCAGGTTATTTCCCCATGACAGTAATTTCACCCAGGGGAATGCCTCCGTTCTGCATGAACAAACAACGTCTGCATTTCAAGATTAGCTGTACCTTTTTGCCCAGGATGTGCATTGGCCCTTTTTTATATTCTTTCAGAGTGCACACTGAGCACAGAAAATACACAATGCTTGCGTAAACAAAAGGGCAACAAACCAAAAAGAAGAGAACACAAACCAGACAATAAGGCAGTCTGTGTTCCTGGCTTTCAATGCAACCTAATAATTAAACACTGAGCAACCATTATACCATTAGTGAAATGTATTTCTCCCCTAAAAGCTGGCCTGATCACCGCAACATGCAAATCTCAGGTGGGAAACCTGTGTCTGGACTGTATCACTTCACGCTACAGGTGCAGGCTGACACGCCTGTAAGCTCTCATTGCAATATTACGAATTTGAATGCATGTAGAAAACTAGATATCAGGAAGAAGAGCTCTAGCTCGGCCTTCTTCCATACTTGGTAATTTTCTTTTCAGAGGGATAACATTTTTTAACTTAGCAAGAAGGAGCATTCAGGTTTAGTCCTGGGAGTCCCCACCTGCAGTTTGAAGTAGTACAGTCAAGACACAGGTTGACCACCTGAGTGCGAACTAGGCCACAGACATCAAAGAAATGGAATGTGGAGGGAACGCCATGTCAAATCTAAATGCTTCTTCTTAAACAGAAGCAAAACTCCTTTTCAACGTTAGTATCAACCACATGCTTTCCTATTGGCGAGCTCTCCAATTTATTTATTTTTTTATTTATTACATTTATATACCGCCACATAGCCGAAGCTCTCTGGGTGGTTTACAAAAGTTAAAACCAGTAAACATTAAAAAAGTATACAAAATTTAAAAACCATCAGAAACATAAAAACAACAGTATAAAAATAACAGTATCCAAGTCCTGCTTCAGTTCGATTCCTTAATTATCCAATGGTTCCTGGGGGAAAACTGGGGAAAATTAGATATTTTTTTCTGAGCCAACCTGAAGAGTTCAGAATTTTATTTTCATTTAATTTTTTGCTGTCCCCAAAGCCCTACTCACCAGTCCTGAACCATACCTTCCTTCCCCTTTAAAAGTAGACAGACCCAATTCTGTGAGTGGGGGAGTAAGGGAAGGTGTGCGTTTTTTCTTCTCCATCCCTTCTCTGGCAGTCCAGCATGCTGGTTACCAGGAGCCACTGGTCCAGTTCACAACAACCCACATTTGTTTTTTGTTTTTGTTTTTTAATTGTGGGTTATCATGAATGAGACAGAGCATTGGTGTTGCTGCCCAGATGGCTCCCACTGTGAGCAGGAGTGGCTAGAGAACACAGGGTTGCTTCCTCCCAGGATTACTTAGCATTGCATCCAAACCTGTACCTCTGGCTTCTCCCTGCCCAAACAAGCCAGAGAAATAACCTATAGGAATGCCTCCTCCCATATCTACCTGCCCGGACCCTAAGGTCATTCTCAGGGGTGCCAAAGGAAGTGAGGCAGGTGGCTACCAGGAGGAGGGCCTTCTCTGCTGTGGCACCCCGGCTGTGGAATGAGCTCCCTAAGGAGGTTCGCTTGGCACCTACATTATATGCTTTTAGACGTCAGGTGAAGTCCTTTTTATTCTCCCAGAATTTTAACAGTCCATAAATTAATTTTAACTTTGCTGTTTTAAATTTGTCTTTCAAATTTGTCTTTTGCATTGCTGCTGTTTTTTATCTTGGTTGTGCTTTTATACTGTATTATGGTTTTATTAGGGTGACCCTATGAAAAGGAGGACAGGGCTCCTGTATCTTTAACAGTTGCATAGAAAAGAGAATTTCAGCAGGTATCATTTGTATATATGGAGAACCTGGTGAAATTCCGTCTTCAACACCACAGTTTAAACTGGAGGAGCTATACTAGAGTGACCAGATTTAAAAGAGGGCAGGGCACCTGCAGCTTTAACTGTTGTGATGAAGAGGAGATTTCACCAGGTTCCCCATATATACAAATGACACCTGCTGAAATTTCCTTTTCAATACAACTGTTAAAGATACAGGAGCCCTGTCCTCCTTTTCATAGGGTCATCCTAGTTTTATACTGTTGTTTTATACTTCGAATTGTCTTAATTTTGTAAACTGCCCAGAGAGCTTTGGCTATTGGGCGGTATAGAAATGTAATAAATAAATAAATAAAATCCAGGAACAGAGCATCCTTGGGCTGTTCAACCAGTCCGATTGCAAAACTCGGAGTTGTTGCGACATGCACACTGGGTCACGCACACGACTGAAGTAGCCTTTAGGAGAACGACATCCCCCATTGGCACACTACTATCACCTAGTATTCCACCAAGCAGCATGCCAGAGGCCACCCCACCTGTCTGCTTCTAAATGGGATGGGGGTGTCTGGGGTATCGACAGGGTGGGCTTCCGACAGAGGAGAGCAGCTGGGATGCATGGGTGGGCAGCCATGAGGCAGCTCTCTGTCTAGAGCCTCTGCATCTCATTATGAAGCTTGGATCAAAAAAGACATTGCTGCCATTCCTAGTCCTGAGAGCTTATTAATGGAACATTCAAGTGCTGAAATTGGAACTGGGAGAATGGATTCAAATTCTTGTTCCTCCATCTTGAATTTGCTGGGCATATCTACACTACAAATGAATGTCTGTTTTATAGCAATGTAGCTGTCATGACTTCCCCCCAAGAATGCTGGGAATTTTCACTTGGTGAGGGTGATGAGAATTACCTAATGAAAATCCTTTGCCACTTCAAAGCTCACTTCCCAGATTCCCTGGCAACAGGCATGGCAACAGTACCTGACCCAGGCCTTAGCTAGATCTACCATTTAATCCAGGACAGAGGAGAGAGGATCTTGTGTTGAATGCGAGATCCCTCCTCCGTTTACACGTGAGGCGTGACGACACCCGCCATTTTTAATTTATTTTTAAAGGAGGCAGAGCGCTCGAACACTCGTGCGCTGAAGGTAAGTTTTTTTTAAAAAAAAATTAACTAGTTTACACGCTCCCCCCCCCAACCCCAATGGGCACAGTGCTCCTCAGGAGCGCTGCATCCTGTGCGCGGCTCCCGGCTTTGCACGAGTAATCACGCAGAGCCGAGTCAAACCGCGGAAACAAGCCCAAAGGGCTCAGCCCGAGACCCTGAAAAAAGTGGGCCCAAAGGGGAGGGCTCTATCCTGGGGCAAGGGAGGGATGATCCCTCGCTGATCCCGGGATCCCCTGTGGTTCACCCTGGGATAAAGCCTGGTCTAGCTAAGGCCTCACTCTAATAGCTCTTGGAGCCTGTGTATCCCAGCAGGGCCCACTAAAGTTGACAACTGCCCTGGCCTCTATCCCATATCAGAAGGCAAAGCTACAAGTCACTATTTCAGATTCTCACAGTGCCCTGTAACAAACAATGCTCCATGAGCTCCTAGCTTCCCACTACTGTCAACACTATCCACTGTTGCTTCCAGGTAAGACCACATGTGAAGTCCAGCAGTGGGCAGTTTGTCTAGGGATGGCCTCAAATACACCATGGGCACTAAGCAGATGGGGCAGCCTAAGGCCTTTTGTAGCTACATTGTTGTAATCCAAGAGGCCATTGCAATGTTGCAGGGTATATTGGGGTGCTATTTTCTGGTCACGAAGTGAGTTTAATTGAACAAATCTATCCCTCAAAACTAGTGTTCTTTTAAAGTCTACTGAAGGTATGGCATAGCAGAACATACAATTATTCTCAGGGCATATCTGCAAAGATTTTAGTCATTCCCAGAGAACCAAGGAAACAAAAGATTCTCAACTCCTCACCCTCACCACGTTTTCACCCGCAGAACACTTTGGGGGAGCCATGTATTTCTGTATGTCCTTATCTACCTGTGCAGCCTGATGTGCAAGTTTCACATGTACATGAAGACATAGGATCCAAAAGGGACTTGGAGAGAGGTATGGTTCAAGCCCCACAAATTTTTGCACTAAGCTCTTATTCAACTGGGGGAAAGCTGCTTCTGTGTTCAGGGAGCACAGCTCAAACACACTTAATTTGGGGAAATTAGCTCACATATTCTCATTAGATTGAAAAACAAAACCAAATGTATTTGAGATGATTCTGAAATAAAATGTATTTGAGAAGATTCTCAAATAAAACTGTTACAGAGAAAGAAATTGGCTTGATTAGTACACCCATCCCCATAGCACAGGAGGTGGAATACTTATTTCTAACAGACCTAACAGAAAAGATGCAGGCTGAAGAGATTAGTGTTCCTGAATATGGAGGGGAGGTGGCATTAGGAAAATGCCGAAGAGGAGTATTGGACACCAGGGGAATCATGGATACAGATGAAATGGGGAAGTGTGAGGGAGGAAATGGATAGTTTCAGAAGAACAGGAAAGAGAAATAAAGTATGGAGTGGCTATAAAGGGAACCTGAAGAACCTCATTTCAAGATTGTGTTCCCAACAGTTGTAAAAAATGTGATGGACACAGACTGTCCTTGGTTGTCTCAGTTTTAGTTAGAATTGGGCCATTTTGCCCCTCTTGAGTACCACATTGTCAAAGGAAAACTGAAGACTGATAGATTCACATGTTGGATTATTGATCAACTGGCAACCATGGTGATGATAGCAAGACTGAATGGAGCTGTTATTAGGGACAACACTTTGGTCATAAATAATTTTACCAATTGAGCATTCCCAATTAAATTAAAGTTTGAGTGCTTCTTAAGACTGTTTGGGAGTGGTTACTCTACACCAGGGATGTTGAAACTCAGGTTCATGGGCCAAATTCACCCTTGCTGAGGTCTCAGTCCAGTCCTCCTGGGTCCCCCAGATTGCCACGTGCCCTTAACCCTTTTCAGGCCTAGTATATCAACAATCTAGCTGAACTATTTTCTCCTCTTTACATAACAAAAATATTATCACAGCCATATTACAGGAAATGCATAATTATTAGGCATTCTGAACAATGCTTTATTTAAAATGTAAGAAAAGAAACAAATTTTGAGGAATCTACTTGAATTGGTTCAGGCATTATTAAATGGAGACTGTTTCTTCTGTTAATACATTACACTACATATAATTCGTAAGGAACTTTTGTTCTCAATTATCTACATTTATTAGATAAATTATTGTCATAACATCCAGCTCAGAATAATTATTTCAGCTGAAGCTTTGATAAACTAGTCATTATTTTCCCTGCCTTCTGCACCAAATTCACAATCTTTAACAAAGTGAAGGTAATTTTAAGCTTTCTTCAAGGCATTCTGTGGTTTATTGCCAATTTTACCAGAGATTTTCCAGTTCCTATGCTTGTGCTATATGTGACCTAGCAACTGTCATGGCCTATGTGATCTTGTGCCTCAGCATTCTTTATTATTTGTACCTTATGCATCAAAAGGCCCAAATTATTTTGTGAAGAGCTGTATAAAAGCATATCTCCATGGGCACATGGCTTTAGAAATTTAGATTGAAAAGAGCTATACAAATCTCATAAATAAATATCTCTAAACAATAAAACATGTATGAGAAATTCTGAATATCTGAAAGCAGAAGCACACCCCGAAGAACCATGCCTTGGGCTTAATCAAAGCTTTTTCTTACCAGCAAGAGCTCTAATTAAACACGACAGTTATTTGAATGTGTGTGAGTGTTGTTGCTGCTTTTTCTGAGAAGGAATATTGCTGTTCATTATCCAGTTTGACATCAAGGGTGGTGCTGTATGTCTAGCCTACAAAAACCAAAAATGAAAATTGCGCAACCACATGATCAAAATAGCAACTACGTTCCAGGGGTACGCTACAGGCACTCAGCTTTTCTCACACAGTGGAGAAATAGGAACAACTATATTCTTGTCCTAATTTTTTTTCCCCCAAACATGGTCTAGAAAACTGCTGGTGGCTTAATATGTCACATCAAATATGATTTCCTGTTTCTATGCCTATCGTTTTATTGCAAAAGAATTAGGGTAGGACTTTTAAACACAACTTCAGACTATACCAGCATTTCACTATTAAACCTATTTTATAGCTCAATTATTGAGAAAGGGGCAAGTACCCAAATGTCAGCTCGACATCAAAGCTTAACTTTGGAAGTCCCAAATTGACCTTGGCACTTCCAAATGTGTACAGCTACTGGAACCTAAAAAAAACCCACCTTCAATCACAAATGGAATTTCTTACGTTCCAGGAAAATGCTTGTTTAATAGCAGTGAGAGCCAAATGCTATGTTATGCCGGCATCTGAAAAACAAAATGCGTTGGATCCAGATTTTATTAGGCTTAGAGTAGACCCACTGAAATCAATGGGACTTAAGTTAGTCAATTTTGTCTCTTTTATTTTAATGGGTCTACTTGACGTTTTTGTGAACCGCCCAGGGAGCTTCGGCTGTTCGGCGGCATAAAAATGCAATAAATAAATAAATAAAATAAATAAACCCATGAACACTTTCAATTTAAGCTGTAAAAACGTTTCAGTAGATACATTCGTCAAGTCTCAAATTAGGGAAAAATCAGATACTGAGGGCATGTCTACACCTAAGGATGTAGAGAGAGGGAGGGAGGGGGGAGGATCACGGACTTACCTGCTTCCGCAATCCTCGCCCAGCGTTTATACGGCTTTGCGACGTCCTGGAAGGAAAGAGGGATGTTACAGCCACCATTTATCTATTTATTTATAACAGGGGAGATGGAGCATAATTGTCTACATACAATTGTGCTCCACTGAAAAGTAAGGGTTTTTAAAAAAAAAAAAAAAAAAAAAACCACGCACACAAAATAGAATCTGCTTTCCCACCCACCCCTCCGCCACCATGGGCATGGAGCCTCCCCATACAGCTCCATGCCCATTTTCAGAGCCCTGCTACTTGTGGGGAGGAAAGGAAGAGGCGGAAGCAGCGGCCACACTGCCCACGGGGCGCATGATGCTCCAGGGCTGCGGGAAACATTGGGTTTTCCATGGTTCCTGATATGCCGCAGAAAGCCCATGGCCATCCCTGCTTGCTCCCGGGATTCCATGAGTGTCATATGGCACAGGGACCCACACGAGACCAGCCTGGATTTAATGGCTGGTGTAGACATGCCCTAAGTGTAAAAAGCAATTATAAGAATCTATGCCCATGTTCAATCACATTCTAAGCCCTATTCAGACTTTATTTATTTATTTATTTATTTATTTATTTATTTATTTTACTTAATACATTTCTATACTGTCTGTGGGCTCATCTACACCAAGCAGGATATTCCACTATGAAAGTGGTATATAAAAGGCAAGCACCACACTACTGCTTTCTAGGGGTATTGAAGTGCACTGACAACTTTTGGGGCCCATGGACACATACTATATACCGCTTTCATATCACTTTCATAGTGCTATATCCTACTTGGTGTAGATGTGTCAATGGGCCCCAACAGTTGTCAATGCACTTCAGTACCACTATAAAGCAGAAGTCCGTCTGGCACCTACACTGTACTCTTTTCATCGCCAGCTGAAGACCTTTTTATTCTCTCAGTACTTTAACACTTAATTTTAACTCAAATTTAAATCTTATTGTTCTAACTCTGTATTTTAATCTTATATCAATTTTGCTGCGTGGTTTTATCCTGGTTGTGCTTTTTATACTGTATTTTGTATTTGTGTTTTTAACCTGTTGGTTGTTTTATTATGGTTTTATTTATTAATTTATTATTTATTAATTAATTACATTTCTATACTGCTCAATAGCCGGAGCTCTCTGGGTGGTTCACAAAAATTAAAAACATTCAAAGTATAAAACAACAGTATAAAACCATAATATAAAATACAATATAAAAGCTCAACCAGATAAAAACAGTAGCAATGCAAAATTAAAAATTTAAAACACAAAGTTAAAATTTATTTATAGACTGTTAAAATGCTGGGAGAATAAAAAGGTCTTCACCTGGCATCTAAAAGCATATAATGTAGGTGCCAAGCGAACCTCTTTAGGGAGCTCATTCCACAGCCAAGGTGCCACAGCAGAGAAGGCCCTCCTCCTGGTAGCCACCTGCCTCACTTCCTTTGGCAGGGTTTTAATTGTTGTGAACCGCCCAGAGAGCTTCGGCTATTGGGCGGTATAAAAATACAATAAATAAATAAATAAATCCTGCAGTGCACTTCAATAAAGCAGTAGTGTGGCTCCTGCCGTTTATATACCGCTTTCATAGTGGAATATCCTGCTTGGTGTAGATGAGGTCTTTATGTCAAGGAACCCAAGGCCATCTTCAATTTTTAAATACTGAAATGAACAAATGTTACCAAAACCAAAGAAGCATCAGAATACAGTTCTCTCAGGCTGATTAAAGGTTCCTTCAGGAGCTGATTGCATGAGCTCCCTGGCCTGGGCTTCTGCCTTCCCTCAGAGCACACAAGCCTTAGGTAGTCCCAGGTAAGGTAGGGGAGAGGCTGCCCTAAGTCTTCTCAGGACATTGATGGTCCTTTCAGAAGTTGATGGCATGAGCTTCCCAGCATGGTTTTATACCAAAAAGGCCACATGGATACAGAAGGGCTGTGGAGCTGCTTAAATTCACATGATTCCTCCCAGGACCTCACACGTTGAGGAATAATTTATGCAGTAGGAAGGGCTTTCTGTCTGTGGAGGCTCCCCACGTGACTCAGAACCCTGGAAAAATCACATGGGGGCTTCCTCATATAGAAAAGGCCTCCCACTGAAGAAGTTTTCCCCCAACGCATAAAGGCTTGAGAGGAATCATGCAATTTTGAAGGCAAAGCTAAATACATAGCAGCACCCTTGTAACCATGTTGCCCTTTGGACATGTGATGCCTGAATAGGAGGGGATCTACACTAGTATATGCAACGTTGTTTTTACAGTCATTGAACATTTTGTTTTTGAACGATTTAGAACGTAGCAGTTTTTAAAACGTTTACTTACTTTTTTCTTTCCGTGGGAATGTGTTCCTTTTGGCCACACTAAGAAAAGAAATCTGTTTGTTCTTTTTCCCCGTCTGCCAATTTCCCCTCCCACTTCCTCTTCTCTCCGAGAATCCTCCACTTACAAACGATCCAGCATGTAGCCTCCCAAAAGTGAAACTAAAAGTGTCTGCAAAAAAGAGGCTTGAAAGAAAAAAAAACAGTTCCAATTTTGGGCACAGAAATTACATAAACATGCCCCCAGGAATGTGATTGGCTAATTAAGAACTACAGGAAACCCATTTAATACGTTGAAATCGGCCACATCATACCAAATAGAATGACTTATTTCAGAGAAGTTCAAAATAAAAACTGGAGAACAGACAACAATAAAACATCACAAACTGAATGTCATGTGGCGAAATACTACCAAACACACACTTAAAAATGGTAAGACACGTTCTAACTTGTCTAGTGTAGATCCCCTCTAGGACTGAAGCGTGAAACAAGGGTGGGGTTGTGTTGTTAAAGAGGCAAATCTACGCAGATTGAAGGTTCGATTCTCAATGACCAAGTTCGCACAACACACTAACCCACACTCAATGATTGAATGTAGGTTGTTATTGAACCATAGGTTGTTTGTTTAATCCTGGTTTAGTGTGTTGTCTGAACCCAGGATATTTTCCACAGGGTGAGTTGTTTTTCTCAAACAAGCCACCTTGAGAACCCATGGTTTCTTGTTGGGTTGATCAGAGTGGTTAACAACCCAACAAGAATCCACATTGAACAGCCCATGTTGAACAGTCCCAGTAGTTGAGATCACCATGGGCAGAGGGCATGTTTAGCTTCTTCTCCATTGGTATCCCAAAGTGTACCTCCTCTGTTTTCTCCTATGTAATCGAGTGGTTGCCAGTCACTCCTAGGGAGAAAATGCACTCTATCTGGGGACACTGTTGCCCTGCCTTTTGTTCCTGACACTTACAACTGAGTAGACAAGTATACTGTATTGCTCTGTCTGGTTTTGGCATAGTTCTGGGCTATTTGCTATTGCATTTTCATGATATTAGTCATCTATATACTAAAACAATAATTTCCTGATGGGAGATTTTCTCAATTAACCCATTCTTTCTGCTCTTCACTCTTTCATTTTGCACAGTTAGCAAAGTACTGGTTCCAAAGTGCTAATGATTATCCGCCGTTTTGTTTCATTTTCAAGCAGGTTTACAATTTCAATACACATGGCATTTTGAGAATACAGAGTGAAAAAAGCAAGAGCTTTACTTGATTAAATAACAGATAAATATTTTATCATTTGAGAAATGAGGAATGCATTTCCAGAATCAGAAAACAACAAGAACCTTGTACTTGTTGTTTACAAAAATTTAAGGAACTTTGTACAAGTGTTCAGTTTTGTTTAAAATCCAATTAAATATTTCATTATATTTTATGTCTGCATACCTTAAACGAGATGCAGTGGTGGGCGGGGAAGTTAAGAGGATAAGATTGTAAAACAATAATAATATTCTACTGCAAAAATAATTAGAAAAGGAAAACATGAGCTGAATTCCCATACAATTTAAGAACATAAGAACTTAAGAAGTGCCCTGATGCTGGATCAGACCAAGGGTCCATCTCGTCCAGCACTCCGTTCACACAGGGGCCAACCAGCCATCGGCCAGGGATGGACAAGCAGAACATGGTGCCACAGCACCCTCCCACCCATGTTCCCCAGCAACTGGTGCACACAGGCTTACTGCCTTGGATACTGGAGATAGCACACAATTTGCCAAGTAAACATCTATTCTAGGTAGGTGGATCAAGGTGGATCAGATTATATCTCCCTTCTGGTGGTATGCTTGATGGATTAGGATTTTGTGAATCTTGCTGCCTGGTTTTTCTCTTCTCCAGAAGAGAAAAATGGGATTGTCAAAATACTGGAAGAATGGTGTGTTTCCTAGTTTGAATGAAGGGCTGTGGGTTAATCTAGATCCAACAGCAAGAGACCTGTAAGTAAATTCCTGCATTTTTAAAAAAAGTGTATTTATTTATTTATTTATTTATTTATTATATTATATTTATATATCGCCCCACAGCCAAAGCTCTCTGGGTGGTTCACAAAAGCTAAGTTAAATACAGCCACCACTGAGGCTCCAATTCAGATTAGAATCACAGTTTTAGGGCAGGGCCCCTGTATCTTTCCCCCACACACTGTTGACAGGGCAGAATACGGTTCAAGAAAGTGGTGTAGGGAGGAGAGGAGAGCCCCTTTCCCAACAGCACCATGGTCCAGAGTAGATTCTGAGACATGATAGGTGTGCAAAATTATGCATGGTGTGGTAAAAGTGGATAGGAAAATATTTTTCTCCCTCTCTCATAATATTAGAACTTGGGGTCATCCCATGAAGCAGATTGGTGGGAGATTCATGACGGATAAACGGAAGTACTTCTTCACACAGCACATAGTCAAACTGTGTAATTCACTATTATACAGAGAGCAAGAAAAGGTGCAGTCCTTAACAAACAAAAATACAATGCTCAACCAAAAGGTAAGGGTATATATACAATGAAACCATAATATTTAATGTACAAAAAAGTAAAATAAATATTGACAATAATATCACATTAAAAGTACAATAGCATATTGCACAGATCACTGTGTGTCTAAAACTTCAAAGAAAGAGGCCAAACGCGTTTCGATGGAAAAAGTCTTCGTCAGTGGCCAATACAGGCTGCTGTTTACTCCCTGCAGGTTTACTGGGGCTAACTTTACAATTCTCACACATGTGTGATATAAGATATAAGATGTCACTCACCTTTAAAAGTATGTCGGGATTCAGCCTTTTACACCGCCTAGGTCTTTAGAAGAATTATGAAGACTTTTTCCATCGAAATGCATTTGGCCTCTTTCTTTGAAGTTTTAGGCCATAGCGAGACCTAAGGTTTATCCCTGGATCGTCCAGGGGTCAGACCTGTTCATCTAGGTGACACACAGGGGATCCAGTGCTCAGGCAGGGGCGAACCCTGGATGATCCCAGGATAAACCTTAGGTCTAGCTGTGGCCTAAGTCAGCCCAGCCCAAATAGCTCAGAGTTCCAAATCATGACCAAGGCTATAGTTAGACCTAAGGTTTATCCCAGGATTGTCCTAGGGTCAAACCTGTTCATCTAAGTGCCACACAGGGCATCCAGCGCTCAGGCAGGGATGAACCCTGGATGATCCCAGGCTAAACCTTAGGTCTAGCTGTGGCCTTAGACACATAGTGATCTGTGCAATACGCTATTGTACTTTTAATGTGATATTGTTCATCTTTATTTTACTTTTTTGTACATTAAATATTATGGTTTCATTGTATATATACCCTTACCTTTTGGCTGAGCATTCGCTATTATACAACATAGTGATGGACACCAATTTGGATGGGTTTATAAGGGGGTCAGACAAATTCCTGGAGAAGAATGCTGTCAATGGCTACTAGTCCTGATGGCTAACTGCAGTCTCCATTATCAGAGGAAGTAAACTATGTACATCAGTTGCTGGAGAACATGGACAGGAGGGTGCTGTTGCACTTCTGTCATGCTTATGGGTTTCCCGTCAACATCTGGTTGGCCGCTGTGTGAACTGAGTGCAGGACTAGATGGACTCATGGTCTGATCCAGCATTTCTCTTCCATTGTTGTTATAAGTCCTCCAAAGCTGCATGTAGCCTTCTAGAAGACCTCAGGCAGGACTACCCCTGCCATGCAGCAGAATGAAGTGAACTACTTCAAGTGGCGCCATGTGTGTGGGCAGGGCGGGGGGAGTAACTGATGAAGGCAGGACTTGATCTCTAAATGGTACAGCAAGACTCTTTAAAGTGTTGGCCTTAGCTGACAGGGAGCAGTTGGGGTCCACTGTCACCACAGATGCCCTTCCATTAGGAAGAACCTGCCACTGTCTTCTGGTTTTCTCCCAAAGAAATGACATGACTGCTATAGACTTTATTAACCCTTATTACAGCACAGGATCATTCAATTCAGTTCAGACTCTCTTCTTAGGAACTCGGATAAGTAGCTGCAAGATAAGATGGAATGCCTTGGAACAATACTGGTAAGTAGCTGTAAGTTCAGGCTGAAAGCCTACAGGGTGATCCACAGGAACAGGATAAAGGACTCTGATATGGGGTAAGTAGCTGAAGGTGAATGCAATACATAGAGCAATACAGCTGGGTCTGACAGAACTCCTACGTAGTGGTGCCAGTTGTAGACAAGTGTTTGAAGAATCAGGATTATCTGGCACTGAGTTTTCTAGGGAAGCAGTAAGTCTTTTTCTTGTCCACATCCTGAGTTTGGCTGTCTGCACTAGAAGGTTCCTCCTACATTCTGCATCAGCTCTTTGGTCTTCTAATGAGCCAACTGGCCTTTTCCCTTTCCTACCACTCCTTTTGGTATCGTCTGTTCTTTTCCCCCTCTCCTTTTCCTGCTCCTTCAAGCCGCTGCTTCTGCACCTCTTTGCTCCTGCTTCATCTTTCTTTTATCTCCCTTGAGCTTCCAGCATTTAGGCTTTTATCCTGTGCTTCTGCCCTGCCTCCTCCCTCAGAGTCTTTAAAGAACCCTTGTCCTGACGCTCTTTCCTTCTATTTAGCCAGCCGTAGTCCTGGCTGGCTAGTGTTGCTTTGCAACCAGGGAAACCCGGAGGGTTGTGCAATGACACACACACATGGCTCCTCACAACAGCAAAATGCTCTGGCACTAACTACAGGAGGTGTAATCACAGATTTCTCACCCCCTCATTTAATTTGCCCCTAAACTAACATATGTTACACTGTAACCTTAAACATACCTGCTAGGGCAGCCTTCCTCAACCTGGGGCGCTCCAGATGTGTTGGACTAGGAGATGCAGTCCAACACATCTGGAGCGCCCCAGGTTGAGGAAGGCTGTGCTAGGGGGTAATGCTCCCATTAAATGCAGTGTGACTCCTTCTGAGTATATATGAATAGGATTGTGCTGTTAAGCATTGTGGGGTGAAAATAGGGTAACCGTATGACAAGGAGGACAGGGCTCCTGGATCTTTAATAGTTGTATTGAAAAGGGAATTTCAGTAGGTGTCATTTGTATTCATGAAGCACCTGGTGAAATTCCCTCTTCATCACAACAGTTAAAGCTGCAGGTGCCCTGCCCGCTTTTAAATCTGGTCACTCTAGTATAGCTCCTGCAGCTTTAACTGTGGTGGTGAAGAGGGAATTTCTCCAGGTTCTCCATATATACAAATGACACCTGCTGAAATTCCATTTCAATACAACTGTTAAAGATACAGGAGCCCTGTCCTCCTTTTCATAGGGTCACCCTAAGATGTATGCCTGCAAGGTAATCATCTTAAAGTAGTAGGCCAATGCTAGGCCTGTGAGTTAACTTTTAAACAAATTAAATTTCCCAAGGCATACTGGAAGTTGTAGGCATAAGTTGAGGCTAGAATGGAATGGTGGCAGTTGGAGAAAGTCAGATAGAAGGAGAACAAAGACAGTTAGTGAGAGGTCAGGAAAGTGGGAGATTAGTTAAGACTGAGAGGTAGTGACCTGGTTTGCTAACCAATGCTTTATTTAACATCAGCCACTCTACATGCCAATACTGTACCTCCCAGCATGCCTTTGGTTCCCCACAGATGTCCATGTCCTCTCAGAGACACTTCCCTCCTCTTGTTGCCAATGCTGCTCCTCAGTAGCATCAAGGAATAGCATCGCCATAGAGAGGAGGTAAGCATCTGTCAGTGGACATGCCGAGCTCTGGCCAAATCCTGCTGGGACTGCCTCAGCCTGTGCTTCTCACCCACCAAGTGCTCTATTGAGAGCCTGTACTGAAGGGCCAGGGCTGGCCTGTGTACTTCCCCTTTTCATCAGGACTGTTTCTGGGCATGCACAGAGTGCCTCCTCCTCTCCCTCCCTCCCTCTTAAGGGTGAAGGTCATGTGTGCACTTCCCCCAGATTCTAAGAAAACAGTGATATCAGGACGGGGTGCCTTTGAGCATGTCCAGAGTTTGGCCTCTCAAAGTCACGCTGTTGTATCTAGTTATGATTTTAAAACCACGCAGAGGGTAGGAGGAGGCACTGCAAATGGATGCAGCCCATTTATGTGGGTTGTTTCCTTTTGTGTGGAAATTGGGTTGACAGCTTGAGACCAACCTTAGGCATCTGGGTTGTGAAAGGCGAACAATGGCCACCAGCCTGTGCATTCACAATGGCCACCAAGGCCGGTAAGTCTGGCTTCCTGCCCAAGGCATGCTGGGTGTTATAGGTGTGAGCCTAGTTTTTTTTTATTAAATTCTTTAAAAAATACTTAAAACCCAATAATTTTAGATTTTTCTGGTACATTGTATATACAGACCTATCAGTGTGCCAAATTTCAAGTTTCTTACTCATCCGGAAGTGGGTAAACATTTCTGGACATACATCCCACACACATACTTTCTGCTTTATAGGTAGAGAAGATTGCCCATTAATACTTCAAATGCTTCACACACATTATCTCGGTAGTATTTTCAAGAAACAAGAAAGACATTGCCATATTACAGATGGAACTGTGAGTGAATAGCAGCTTGCCTAAAACTAGGGCTGTGCACAGAACCCCCCCCCCCCAATCCACTCCGCACCTGATCCGCAAATTCCGGATCGGGCCCGCTCTACCCCACATCAATCCGCCTGTGGGCAGCTCTGCTCCACTGCGGAGCTCCGGCTCTGAATCGGAGTTCCGCAGTAGTGGTGGCGGCACAAGGTAAGGCCCCCCTCCCTCCTCCCCCCTTGCCTGCATCTGTCGCGGTCCAGCGGCTGCTTCAACTGAGCCTGAGGACTGAAACAGCTGCAGCCTGGTCTTCCAGTTTGAGTCCTTGGGCTCAGTTGAAGCCGCCGCTGGACTGCGACAGAGGCAGGTAAGCCCCCTCTCTCTGCCCCCTTACCTGGCTCTGCTGCCGTTGCTGCACAGACTGCAGCAGTGCCAGGTAAGCCCCCACTTACCTTTTTTTCGGAGCTCCAGATCAAGGCGAAGGATCCGCTTGGTCTCGATCCTCTTCGCCTCAATCCGCAGCTCCCCTGACCCGCTTCGTCTCCACCTTTGTCGGAGGCGAATCAGGCCGCCTCGCTATTGCTTCTACACTCCGATGCGAAGCGGAGCACAGCCCTACCTAAAAGCACTATTTAGGAGTGAGGTAACATTTGAACCAGGGACTCACATTTACTGCCTTGCAAAATATCCTTATTCACCTAGCAAAACAGATAGCTTTGGAAGTAAAGCCCACTGGATTTCAATGAAATGTGCTGTTGAGTAAGCACGCCTAGGGTCACAGCATAAATATGGATTGTAATGAAAAGTTTAATCTTGCACGCAGATCTTGTTTTCATCACTTTCTCTTCATTTACTTTCTTTTCTTTTTGCAATTGTGCCAAATATTAAATCACCATCTTGCTTATGACATCTTATGTATTCATTATTCATCACAGAATCCAGTTTACATTAGGCTAAGGTTTAGGGTCAGCCAGCAGACACATGGGTAGCCTTAATGCCACAAATGTAAGAGGAAGCGCCACTTGTGTCCCATAAACAGTATCAGCCGAAGCATCTAGCCACAAATTGAACCCACAGAAGCCAGCAGGGAGCTGTTCATTTAATAGCAGGGCCTCACAAGGCTTCAATTTCAGTAGATAAAGAAAAATCCCTAACCCTCTCTTCAATGCAGATGTTGAACTGGAATATTGGTTAATTGGTAATTAACAAAATAGCCAATTTATCTGCTGATGAAACAGCTAAGTTTGTATTTCAAGTGGATTAAAAGTAATTCAAATATAAATGTTTCATCAGCATGTGAAATTGTACTGCCAGAGTAATTCTCTATTAATTACTTGCAAATGAGTTATTTTTTCCCCATCTGAAACCTCAACAAATAGTTTTAATGAATTAACTTATAATGAATATCTTTCAAAAAGCAAATCAGATACCCATTTAACGTTCTTCAGCTGCTGGCCCCTGCAATCCGTTCCATTACCTGTTGAAGGGAAAGGCTGGGAACAGCGATTTCTCCCGACTTTTCCTGTGTCTCCTTCTCTTGCCATCAGTCCAAGCGAGGTAGATGAGTGATGTGTCTATATTGTTCAAAGGTGAGTAGTTTGCCATTGATTTCAGGGGGAGAATGAGAAGTTGAAATCAATAGAGACTATTTTCATTCCATCCTTCCTTCAGGAAGCCTACTTTATCTTCATAGGAAGAAAACCTTGCAAGCTCGGTTAAGCTGAGAGTGACTAGAGGAAAGACACATCGTGAGCTTAATGACTGAGCAGGTATCTGAACCCCAGTCCCCCCTATCCAAATACAATTTGCACTCTATATCATTCTACTGCTCTGGATTAAAATTGCTGGTTTTCGGATGGATTATGCTGTACGTAAGTACACGCTGGGTGATTCTCAGAACCATTCGATCCATTATTGCTTCACACCACTATAGGACTCTGGAGTATTTTTAATCCACTTAAAAATCTTTCAGAATTAAATTATATTAGGCTAATTACTAGGGGTGTGCAAAGTGGGTATTCTCTGCCTCGAAATTTCCGGGTGGAGCTTCATTGAGGCAATTCTCTGCCCCCAGTTTCTGGAGCGGGTCCCTCTCTCTCTACCCCGTTGAATTGAAGAACCGTTCTGTTTTGGGGTAACTGCTACATTATTGTCCTTGGGAATTAACAGAAATGCTTGCTTACAGCTCCCTCAGTTTTAAAGATAAACTCATTAGAATTGGCACCATGACAGCTCTTAAAGATGGCTTTAGGCATGCTAAGTTTGGAGCAGATCCCTGCATGCAGTGATTGATAGGGAATTTTTGAAGTCCAAACTCAGATGTCCTCTCAGGCACCTCTCTTGGCTTGATCTGTATGGTGAGGCAGAGGGAAATAAGGCAGTGGGATAAGCGCTTAGCGCAATAATGAATAAGTAAATATAAATTAAATGCCACAACAGCAGCATACAACTTGCCTATCCTCAGAGAGGACAGGAAGAGGCACCCTTCCCCCACTGTCAGTCGGGCACATTGGAGCGAGTTGAATCAAGACAACAAAGGCCTGAAGGAGGGGGAGGAGGAGAAGCCCTCCCTGCACTGGAAGCTCAGCCAACCAATAGGAGTAATAGTTTAACTGAAATAAAGAGGTGTAGAAGCTTACTCACTGATGATGCCACCCCAGCAGCACTTTCACACTGTGGATGACTTCTATGAGTCTGAGCAGAAACGTGCAACCAACCAGCCCTGCACTCCCCCTCTCCCCACATGGCTAGAACCAGCAGCAATAGTGTTTCCCATGCCTCATGGAATGTGATCAAAGTGTGCTTTATTAATTGTGTACTACTTGCATGCACTGCACAACCCTAAAACACACAAACATACAAGTACAAGAAGATTTTTTTAATGGGGGAAGTAAATCAAACAACAGTCACACAGACAGTGGGCTGGCTTGAAGGATTTCAATTGAAACGGCTTCTCGTTTTCTGATTTTTAAGTTAAAGAGCACAACAGACACATGCACACAGCTGCCTTGAATGGACCTAAAAGAATATTTGAAGGAACAATTCAAAGGAAAGGCTTTTTAAAAGGATTTTTAAAGATTTTTGGATGCGCACACACTGGGGGTGGGTCAGCAAAAACAGCCAAATGAAAAAAACAACAGATTCCCCCCTCTCTCTGTCTCTCCTAAATAAATTCAATTTGCAACAAAAGCTAAACAAATGGTATCTTTGCTATCTATCTATCTGACCAAATTGAACTCCACCAGACTGAGAATCCCAATGTGCATGGAAAAATGATTGGCGTTCCCTCCCCCAAACACTGTGATTTGAGGAGAACATGGACAGTGCTGTGGTAATTCCTAATTGGTTAGCCAATATCAATTATAAAAACTACCCCACCCCATCACCTCATGCTCCTTATTGGAAGGTTTTCAATTTAGACATTCCACACACACATTAAATGGTCAAATAATTTCAGAGACATTAGAAGCTCTGATTGGGCTCCACTCTGAAATTATTTGATGGGTTTAGAAGCAGCCAATCTCCACTTTGGAAGTTCAAATGCCCCATGGATATTTGAAGTTGCCAGAACTTTCCAGTGCGGAGCACATACCCCTACTAATTACTGATCGGAAGGATTTTACCGTTAGCTCCTGTTGGCCCTATTGATGGCACTCTAGTGTAAACAAAAGCTTGTGCAATCTAAGTAACACAATTCGCAAAACTGGTGATTTCCCCCTGAAATTCAGAGCCAGTGCTGAATTTTGCTGGCACCACTGAATGTTGGTGGTGAATAGAGCCTTTTTCCTGTTGCGCTAGTTATGTTGCACAAGCATTAGTTTACACCAGCACATAATTAATAGCACTAGCTGGAGTGTACTACTGGATCCTTCTCCAAAGATGCAACCTTCTTAAATTAAAATTAGTCAAATGCTAACCACTGCACCCTGAAATAGATGCCAAACAGATGTCATCTGACTTCAGACAACATGTATTTATCCAGAAGTGGAATTGTCAGTGGAACATCAAAAGGAAGGGCCTTTTCTTCTTCACCTGGATGAGTGTTGGTTCATATTTGTCAAACCTTGGGGGGCAAGTATAATATTCATTTGATTTAAGTGCCCAAGGAGGAGTTGGTGGTAGGCTGGTTTACCACCGCCTAGTTTTAAATTCTCTAAGGTCGCAAATTGGAACAGGGCTTTTTTTTAAAAAAAGGACAGCCTTTGTGCTCATAAAAAGGCCAAGTTAAATCTGTACAGTAACCTACGTTTGCACACAGAAATAAGCAACAATATTTTTCTTTAAGAAAAGTCAACACCAGTTGTCTCTGTTTCCTTTGCAGCTGCTTCAGATTGTGGTGTACCAAAGGCTATTTTAGTTTCCTCATTCTTTATTACAAATACATGAAAATTTGTCATAAAACTACTACTGGGGCCATAGCTAGACCTAAGGTTTATCCCTGGATCGTCAAGGGGTCAAACCTGTTCATCTAGGTGACACAGAGGGGATCCAGTGCTCAGGTAGGGGCGAACCCTGGATGATCCCAGGATAAACCTTAGGTCTAGCTGTGGCCTAAGTTTTACCTGGTATGCCTGCTTCATCTTATTGGCATCTGCTCTTGTAGTTAGGTCATTTAAAGCTTCTCCCATCTCCAGTGACTTCCATGAAGCTAAGAATATGTCTAAAGGGCACCCAGGTAAAAGGACAACTGTGAAAGAGATGGAAACATGGCATTCCAGGTAATGGGCAGTAACCAACGGTTTCATTCCACAAGCTCAAATAGTATTTTATTTATTTTATTTTATTTTTATTGAGATCCTAGTGATATAGGGCAAGATACAAATGTTTTAAATAAATAAATAAATAAATAATAGTTATTACATTTTTATACAGCTCAATAGACAAGGCGCTCTGGGCAGTTCACAATTAAAACCATAAAATACAAGTCACCAAAAGTTTCCTTTGCACAAGCACTTGCTCATTATCCTAGCTCAAGCAGTTGTTCAGGCAATGGTTGCACCTGTGCAAACATAACTTTAGTTGAATCCTCCCTTGCGCATGGTTCAAAACCTAATTTCCACTAGCATGAATTTGTGCTACTGGCATAACACATTTGGATGATGCGGAGGTGGAAGGTTCTAGGATTTTGAGAGGGGAGGGAGAGAGAGAGAGAGGGAGGTAGGCAGGCCATGACTAGGTCTATCTCACGAGCTTGTTCCCTGAGAGCCAGGAACTCATTACACTGAGCACACAACCATGTTTCTATCCAGCTGGCAGATTGTCATACATGTGGCACTAAATGCAATATATTGAATAACCCCCCACAACCCCTGCTGGCTTTCAGCCTTCATAACTGTTTCTTTTGTAGGGAGGGGGGTATACCTGGAAAGCTAAGTTATTTACAAGAAGGTGCAGAATTTATGTATAGTTATTTATTTATAGTTATTTATTGTTACTTACTGTGACAACCTGTTCATACGTCACGTTAACCCATAGTGGCTTATGCATAGTAGCTTATTTGGCAAATAACCTACAGTGCCCCAACAGACAATCGAACAAATCAGCTACACAGTGTAGTTTGGGGTTTTCTCCCCCCTTGCCCTTCCTCACCTGATAGTCCTCCCGCCCAGCCAGAGAGGTATCCTAGCTTTCTTTGTGGATTTTTAAGCCTTTGCCAGGTTCCCTTTCTCCAACTGTGTGTGAGGTTGTGGGCTCTCCCACACTAGAGGCCTTCAAGAGGCAGCTGGACAACCATCTGTCAGGGATGCTTTAGGGTGGATTCCTGCATTGAGCAGGGGGTTGGACTCGATGGCCTTGTAGGCCCCTTCCAACTCTGCTATTCTATGGTTCTATGAAAAAAGGGGGAGCTCTAACTCCCTGAAAGTTTGAAGAAATTGAATTAAATGAGCCACCACATGCACTACCAGATAAATGTGGGACTTTACATTTTCAGGGGGAAGTTTGGAAACCATGGGAGGTGAACTTGTTTGGACTCAGAGACACAGTTGAATGTGGCAAGAAAACAAGTTTGCTCAGATATCACTTGAAAGGAGTAGAGCATTGGCAGCTGAGTGGAGCTGTAGCCAGTCTCCTAACCCATGCTGGCATGACAGATGTCATGATACCCTACCATAGGTAAAGTAACCCTTACAGCAGACAGTGGGTTTTCAGGGTGGCTTATTTGGGGGAAAGAACCCACCATGAATGGAAAAAGAGCTCACAGATGACACGCTAAGCATTATGGTTTATTTAACCCATCATGGGTTTACGTGTCATCTGAACCCACTCCCAGAAGGCAAGGGAGAATCAACTGCCCTGGCCTCCGCACCATGTTGCTAAACTCTCATGGGTGCTTAACTAGCTTGTGTGCCGACGCTTTGTCACTGGGGCTGAATGCTTCGCCACTGGACCTTTATTGTTTGTTGTTCAAAGCCCATATGACTTCTGCTTTGACCTCAATTGTGCATTCCAAACAGCAGCAAGAAGTTATTTGCTAGTCGCAAGCAAATCAACCAGGGTTAAATGCAGCCTATCCTGCACATTTCATGGAGACTTGCAGGGCAACAACAAAAATGTCTTCACACCACACCATGAACCTCATCTAGTGGCCACCATCTTCTTTATTTCTTTGTATATTTCACTTTCTAATATAATCAGACATCCCAGTGACTCTCACAAGGCTTTCTTGAGGCCTATTACTATGCACACTTTTATGATCTGTGGGGGAAATTGCTATCACTGGTGTTGCTAAGAGAACATTTTATAGATTCTCAACATCCCTTTATTGCCTTAAACAATAATGTGTGTGCGTGTGTGTATGATTTTTTAAAAAAGAATTATGCAGCCACTATTTGCCTCAAAAGGACCCCAGGTACTATGTGAGAAATGAAAAGCACTGAATATGAGAAGCACTGAATTGCCAATAATGAACACTGAGTGCAAAAGCAAATTAAAAACCCTATGCTACGAGAGACCATTAGGAGCAATTTGGCATTTATTGAACAGCAGATGGTGATTAAAAGCATAAAACCTAGAGTGTCATGCTAAGAAGAAAAATAACGGACTCATTCCATTTTCAGAAGTCTAACATTTCAATTATCAACACCCCCAACACTAAGGATGGCTCTGGCTAGGACACAGTTGTGGAGAAAACAGGAAGCTCTCGTACTTCATGTTTCCTGTTCTTCTGTGACTGAGGCCACAGCTAGACCTAAGGTTTATCCTGGGATCATCCAGGGTTCGCCCCTGCCTGAGTACTGGATCCCCTGTGTGTCACCTAGATGAACAGGTTTGACCCCTGGACGATCCAGGGATAAACCTTAGGTCTAGCTATGGCCTATGTGAATGAAGGCAATTGTTTACCAAGCAGTAACTTATAAGGTTGATTCCAATATTTATAAGGATAGTAAATAACAAATATAGTAGTTGTATGTGTAGAGGAGTATGTAGAAATATGTTTTCTTCTCTCATGACAGTAGAACACAGGATCAACCAGTGGAATTCATTGGCAGTAGAGACAAATATTTCTTCATGCAAGGCATAATTAACTTCATAGAGTCATAGAATAGCATAGTTGGAAGGGGCCTCCAAGGCCATCGAGTCCCGCCCCCTGCTCAATGCAGGAATCCACCCTAAAGCATCCCCGACAGATGGTTGTCCAGCTGCCTCTTGAATGCCTCTAGTGTGGGAGAGCCCACAACCTCCCTAGGTAACTGATTCTATTGTCATACTGCTCTAACAGTCAGGAACTTTTTCCTGATGTCCAGCTGGAATCTGGCTTCCTTTAACTTGAGCACCCACTAGCTTGGATGACATTAAATGGGAACTACACGAGTTCCTGGAAGATTCATCAATGTAAGGCTTATTAGCCTGGAAAACTAGATGACACCTCCAGGTTTAGGTGCAGCAAACTTCTGAATACTGGTTGCTGAAGGATGAACAATGTGAGAAGGAAATTGCCTTCATGCCCTGGTTGTGGGCATACAAAGCACATCTTGGGGTCCATGGTGACATCTTGAATGCTGGACAGCTGGTTGGCCACTGTGTGAACAGAGTGCTGGACTAGACGGACCCTTGGTCTGATCCAACATGGCTATTCTTATGTTCTTATGACTAGAGGGAACAGGAATATGTGCTGTAGGACCACCTCCACCACCCATGGTCTTTCAGCGTTTCTGAAAGGTGCTGAAACAAATGTAACTGAGTTCAAGTGAATATGGTCATAGAGCTTTGGACAATGGGGAAGCCGGCATAATCAAGGTTCCCAGGTGCCCAAAGCTCTGTAACCATGTTCACTCAAATATGATCACAGACCTTCCAAGTAAACACAGGATGAGGGGGCAGCCCCATATCACATCTCCTTGCTCCCCTCCATGATTACACCTTTGGAGCAACTGAATAGGGTTTTAGAATTAATGAAATCTTAGCACAGGAGCTTGTTTTGAGTATCAGAATTCAAACAGTCTTTCCATACAAACCCCCAGTCCTGATTACCTCAAGCTTTGTTCATTTCAGCAGTATAATTTAGGATGCCAAGGGTGCGGGGAGTAGAGAGTCATTTTGATGCTATGGTTGTCAAACTGTATCTACTTTCAGTTTTGTTGCAGAATTGAGAACCAAGCACTACATGTGATGCTCTTTCTTTCCTGCTGTTCTGCCACATAACCTCTAGATGGCAGTGTGGTACAGTGGAATAGCACAATTACACAAGAGGAAATCACACTTTTTCATTTCACAATTAAATGCCTAATTTTCTCTGCTCTGAAATTATTTATTTATTTATTTATTTATTACATTTTTATACCGCCCAATAGCCGAAGCTCTCTTCGGCGAATAACCCTCCCCAAAAGTGCTGGTTAGACACAGAGAGGAAACTGGAGGGACACAATGTTGTCTAATGACCCCATAACCAACCATGAGTAGGAACTGATGCATGCATGATAAATGTCTCATGTAGAAAAACCCTGAAAGTCAGAAATCTTTGCTGTTCTATTGCAAACCTACCCAAAATCTAGATTTACCTTCTGGCCATCCCTGCTATACATGATCCTCCTTGCACAGTAACAAGCAAAAAAAAAAAAAAAGAGTCAGGCCCTTGCCTTGTGAGGCTGAGAAGTTCAGTTTAAGTACTCAGGAAGACAAAAGAAGGAGGGGGACAGAGTAGGGTGACCATATGAAAAGGAGGACAGGGCTCCTGTATCTTTAACAGTTGTATTGAAAAGGAAATTTCAGCAGGTGTCATTTGTATATATGGAGAACCTGGTGAAATTTCCTCTTCATCACAACAGTTAAAGCTGCAGGAGCTATACTAGAGTGACCAGATTTAAAAGAGGGCAGGGCACCTGCAGCTTTAACTGTTGTGATGAAGAGGGAATTTCACCAGGTTCTCCATATGTACAAATGACCCCTGCTGAAATTTCCTTTTCTATGCAACTGTTAAAGATACAGGAGCCCGGTCCTCCTTTTCGTATGGTCACCCTAGGACAGAGTGAAAGACCAGGATGACAAGAGAAATGAGGGTATGTCATAGCTCTTTTTCTTTCTCTCTGTCCCCTGGCTTGATGCAGCCTCTATAATGGAACAACACCCCTGAAAGTATCCTACTGTGTGCCAGCAAATGTTCTGGCAATGCTGTGACTGTTCCCACGAGGCACTCAGTCCAATATCAAGGTTGCACCAATCCAAGTAAGTCACACCATCACGGGAGTATTCTCAAGATGGAGACATGTAAAACCTCAGCAGCAATCTGCCAGCCTTAATCACTTCTTGAATCTGTGCAGAGTGGCTCTCAGGAAGTGCTGAGAGACCCACTTTCCAGGCACTTGTGCGTGACAATGGAAACTTTCATTGTTAGCATCCTAGTTTCAATTTTCTTAGTATTCCCATTTGTACGCAGGAGGTGCTGTTCCATGAGTGGCAACCCACTTAAAAGGCCAAAAGGAACAAAACTTCTTGCCAAAATTGGATAGAGTACAAGTAAGATGTGAACTGATTGTGCACTGGAATGAAACAACTGCTAAATTACATGTAATTAAATAAAAAAAAATGGCAATAAGGTAGACTGAAGTCAGAGGTTCTCTGAACAATGAAAAAAGCAACAGAAAAGTATTGCAGCATTAACATAGTTTTGTAAATCATTAAATTGTCATGTAAAGTAAACAAGTCTGCGATAAGCTGGTGCTGGTGACCAATGCAAACGGTGCATTATCAAGGGAAATAAAAAGCAACAGACCGCTGCCCCAGGGAAAACTCAGCAGAGTAGGAGATGTCAGAGGGAAAAACATAGAGAGGTCGACAGAAGCAAATATAACAAGGAGAGAATAATGGCAAATGCAGTTATATGCACTAAGTCTTAGAAGCAAACTACATACGATGGCCTTAGACCTTAAAGAATGGGGAAATGGAATCCTGTTGTAAGGGTAAATTAAGTATGTAAATAAGATAGGGAGACCATATGAAAAGGAGGGCAGGGCTCCTGCATCTTTAATTGTTGTGATAAAGAGGGAATTTCACCAGGTGCTGCATGCTTACAAACAACACTTGCTGAAATTCCCTTTTCCATGCAACTGTTAAAGATACAGGAGTGCTGTCCACCTTTCCATATGGTCACCCAAACACACACACACCTCCGATTCTGCGCAGGGGTGGATTAAGGTAGAATCAGAGGGGTGGGGGTGGGGGTGGGGGTGGGGGTGGGGGTGTTCAATAGAGCTTGTTTATTGCCCAGGTTTGATTCTCTTATGTTTACATCCTAGTCATACTAAAATCCCATGCATGCTTACCTTTGAGTAAACCCTGTTGAATAGAGAGAGACTTACTTCTGAGTAAACAGAAGTAAGACCTCAGAAGTAAGCATAGAGTTGCAGAGCACTTCTTTCCAGTTTGCTGTTTTACACTTTTTAAAAAAGTTTCTGAGTGACCACACTATTAAAAGTCAGTTCTATACATGTTTAAACAGAAGTAAGTCACTCTCAATATTTGGAAAAGGCTGAGTGGGATGAGGGGTAGCTTTGATATTGACATATGTGGCTGACCAAAATGCTTACATCTGCATAATTTTTAAAGATCATAGAGTCATAGAATAGTAGAGTTGGAAGGGACCTATAAGGCCATCAAGTCCAAGATAAAGAGATCAAACTTGGCACTGTGATAGCTCTTAAGAAGGGCTTTAGCCATGCCAAGTTTGAATGAGATCTGTTCATGCCTTGATTTTTAGGGGGGTTTTTTATTTCCCCCCCCCATAAAAAACCATTCTCCTAATACTCCACCAATGTGGAATTCCACCTGTTTGCATTTGTTGGAGGTTCAGTTTTCCTTTACTTTGATAATGCACAGCTATCCATTTCCAGTTCATAAAAATAGAGATCGGTCTAGGATCCTCAGGGATGTGGGCAATTTCCCCTCTTGCACTGGCTTTGTTGTCTAGCAATTTACTGATTTAACATTTCATCAGCTGGGCTCCATTACTGTGGGCAATGAGGGTGAGGTTGGAGCAGTAGAAAGTCCATTCAACAAAATAAGCACAAGTCCATTCGTTCAACATGGCGAGCTGGAGGAGGAGAACTGCCCCACCCTCTGCTTTCATCAGCAAGACTCCATTCAAAGCAAATGCCCCCAACAAAGGAAAAAAATGACAGGAAAGCAATACATGGAGTCTTAAGGGCACATTAAATCTGCTTGGGGAAAATAATCCATACTTTCCCTGCACCAAAATAATATGCAAAGCAAAGAAAAAGAGGCGAGATGGGTGCAGGACAGGGACAACGTTATATGAGTCCCACACTGCAATACCAGATACCAGATGAGTGAGAGTGAATTAAACTACTCGTGTGAAATGATACCTCCTGAAATTCTCTTTTCTATGCAACTGTTAAAGATACAGGAGCCCTGTCCTCCTTTCCATATGGTCACCCTAGTGTGTGTTAATGGGAAGGAATGACTGGGGGGTGGGGTTACGTAGGGTGACCATATGAAAAGGAGAACAGGGCTCCTGTATCTTTAACAGTTGTATTGAAAAGGGAATTTCAGCAGGTGCTATTTGTATATGTGCAGAACCTGGTGAAATTCCCTCTTCATCACAAAACTTAAGCTGCAGGTGCCCTGCCTTCTTTTAAATCTGGTCACTCTAGTATAGCTCCTGCACTTTAACTGTTGTGATGAAAAGGGAATTTCACCAGGTTCTCCATATATACAAATGACACCTGCTGAAATTCCCTTTTCTATGCAACTGTTAAAGATACAGGAGCCCTGTCCTCCTTTTCATAGGGTCACCCTAGGTTACGAATTCCTAAAAAAATCAAGAGATGAACCAATTTCATTGAAACTTGGCATGGCTAAAGCCCTACTTAAGAACTCTCACAGTCCCATATTTCATCTCTTTATCTTTAAAAATGAGGGAGCTGTAAGCATTTTAGTTAATTCTCATAGGAACTCTAATGAGCGAGTGGGGAAGGCTGCCACTTGATCACAATGTCCATCAATGAAAAGTACCAATGAACTGGAGGGGGAAAGAGAAGGGGCAGGGTGGGCACAGTAGCTGCGGGTGTGCAAACAAGTGAAAAGAGAGTTCACTGGTATAGCGACAATCGTGAAAGGGAGGAACGCTTGCCGCACTTATGGAACGGAAGGAAACCAGGGGGCGGAAATAGATGTGATGGCGCTCAAAGATACTGTAGCCCTGTCCTTCTTTTCATATGGTCACCCTATCTAGCAACCACCTCCACTCAAGCTTGGTCTTGAGATGGAGAAAGAGATTGGGGAGGCAATCAAGAGAAAAAATATGATAACAGGCATCTTCAATTATGGTCACATTGGCTGGGTTAACGTACACTCAGATAATAAGAAGAGGAAAAATTTATAGATATGATTAATGTTTGCATCTTAGAACAGTTAGCCATGGAGCCAATATGAGTGGAGGCAATCCTTGATTTAATACAGAGCAGTGCCCAGAACTTGGTTAGTGATCTAAGCATTGACAAATGGCTTAGGAATAGTGGCTGCAAGACTATCAGATTCAACATAGATGGGAAATGGCCTAGAAAATCCAACAAAGTCAGATTTAATTTCAGAAAGGGGAATTTCTCAATTGGTTAAAAGGATAAGGAAGATCCATTCCCTTCAGGGTGCTTGAAAGGTATTTACACACTATAACAGAGGCTCAAAGTAGAAAAAGTACAAACAAGTCCAAGATGATGCCAGCTAGTCAAATCACAGTGTCAGGGAAGCCATAAAAGGCTAGAACACTTCCTTTAAAAAGTGCAAGTTTTTCCCCAATGAAAGACAACAAACTCTAGCAAAACGTAAAGTGAATTGATGATAAGACAAGCAATTTGAGGTGGAAATTGCTGAAGGCATAAAACAAACAACAAACAGCCAGTGAGGTAGCAGGACATAGAATCATAGAATAGCAGAGTTGGAAGGGGCCTCCAAGGCCATCGAGTCCAACCCCCTGCTCAAGGCAGGAATCCTCCCTTAAGCATCCCTGACAGATGGCTGTCCAGCTGCCTCTTGAAGGCCTCTAGTGTGGGAGAGCCCACAACCTCCCTAGGTAACTGATTCCATTGTCGTACTGCTCTAACAGTCAGGAAGTTTTTCCTGATGTCCAGCCGGAATCTGGTTTCCTTTAACTTGAGCCCGTTATTCCGTGTCCTGCACTCTGGGAGGATCGAGAAGAGATCCTGGCCCTCCTCTGTGTGACAACCTTTTAAGTATTTGAAGAGTGCTCTCATGTCTCCCCTCAATCTTCTCCCGGCTAAACATGGCCAGTTCTTTCAGTCTCTCTTCATAGGGCTTTGTTTCCAGACCCCTGATCATTCTGGTTGCCCTCCTCTGAACACGCTCCAGCTTGTTCATGTTAAATGAGTGAATGATGTACAGAAGGACAGGGAGATTACAGAAAAGCTAAATATATTAATTGCATCAGTTTTCACTGTGGAAGATGTTGAAGATTTGGCATTTTTTTGCAGATGCATTAAATAGAGATGACAAACAAAAAACGTTTTAGAGCTACAAATTAAGCAAGTGGCACTGGATGGTACTATTTAGCAAAAAAATGTTAAAAGAACTCAAATGTGAAATTTTGGGACTTTAAAGAGAAATATGCAGAATTAGATCAGCCGGTGCTCAAGTTACAAGGGGACATGGCCCTCCTAGGTATTCTGACAGCCCCACCCTAAAAGGCTACAGAAGGCACGATTTGGCTAAATTTGCTGGATTCAAGGGATGGGGCTTGTGGATTTCATTAAGAGCTACTTCCCTGTGCCTGTTTGCATTCTCTTTCCCTCCTTATTGTTTACTACAACTCTATTAGATTGTAAGCCTATGCGGCAGGGTCTTGCTATTTACTGTGTTATCTGTACAGCACCATGTACATTGATGGTGCTATATAAATAAATAATAATAATAATAATACCTTTCCCTCATAATTCATATACTGTACTCAGCCTCTTTGCCAGAAGATCGGAAAGTAGCCAGTGTAGCCACATTTTTTTCCTATAGGAATCCAAAGGTAATTCTGGAAAATTACAAAGCTGACAACCTATCTTCTGTCCCAGGTAAATTAGTAAAAAGGATTGTAAAACTAGAAATGTTGAAAAATAGAGCAGAGGAAGCCTTGCTGAGAAATGAGCATGGCTTTTGCAAACAAATGTCCTGGCTCATTAACCCTTTAAAGCATTTTGACAGTGTCAGTGATATGTAGACAACGGCAATCTAGCAGATATTATGTACTTGCATTTCTAAGAAGCTTTTCAGAAAATCTCTTACAAATACTTCTGAGCAGACATGGGAGAAGAGGAGAAGCCCTGCTATGGATTAATAACTATTTTTAAAAAAGAGGAAGCAGTACGTAGGAATACATGGATAGTTCTGTTAGGGAAAGAACAACTTCAAAACCAGTCCAGACACAGAGACTCTTTATTTACTACGCGTGTAGGAGAAAGCAAATGGCGAAGACTCTCTGCCTATCATCCACATCAGCATACTTTTATACTCATCAAAGTTGCTCTGTTGAAGTTATACTTTTCCCTCCTCCCTCCTGTGACTGATCGCAAGTCCCATACATGTTCCATAAACAGAAACCCATTCTTACATAAACAATGCCATATTTTGGCAGCCTATGACCGGTACAAAATGTTGCATTCTGTTCTTTGATATGCACCTCAAGGAGAAGTAATAAGTCCAGAGTATGCTCTGACCCTTCAGAAATGCCTAGTGAGAAAGCTTTCGACGGTAAATAGATGACACGATGCACCTTTAAGTCTATGTTGCTCAGCCTGGTTCCTAAACACAAGCAGACATGTCTTTCGAAAAGTAACATGTAACCCTGGCAGATAAGGAGCCATGAGATCAAGGCAGCCTTGAGGCTTTCTGTGCCTCTCTGTTTTTAGAGGTACGAAGGTGGGAGCTAGAAGGAAAGTGTCAGGAGTGTGTTTGAGCAATTTATTCACATCAAATTGAGGGGCTTCAACAGGGGCATTTTCAGGTTTCCCTGTCAGTTCTCACAGTAGATAAACAGTAGATTCCTCCATTTTGACTAGTGAGTTAGCTTGCTTATTCATAAATCATGAATAATTATCATAAATAATTATTCATAAATTATTCATAAATTCATAATTTTTGTGAACCGCCCAGGGAGCTCCGGCTATCGGGCGGTATAGAAATGTAATAAATAAATAAATAATAAATAAATGGGGGGAGAAAAATAGAAGTCAATTTGCAGATGACTCTAAATTACTCAGAATGGTAAAATCCAAAGCAGACTTAAATAAGTCCAAACATATCTTGCTGGCTACTGATGTAAGCAACAAACTGGATGGGGCAACCCAGGGGATTCCTCTAGCAATTCAAGATGGCTCAGATGTTTAATAACACTGCGACACAGAAGCAGGACAGTGTGGAGGTATCTTTTTTGGTTCTAGTGCTCCATCCTCCCCATCTGGATATTAGACTGAAAGACACAGGGAAAGTCTTGGAAGGTAAATTGAAAGCAAGCACAACTTGTGACATTGTACAGAATCCTTGCGGGTGTTAGCAATGTCTGTTAGCTTCCAATTTCATGGCTTTGCAGAGCTTGAGCCAACATGAAACAGCCTTAGGAAAGGAAAGGAACCTCTCGTGCAAGCACTGAGTCATTACTGACTCTTGGAGGGACACCAGCTTTCGCTGACATTTTCTTGGCAGGCCTTATAGCAGGGTGGTCTGCCGTTGCCTTCCCCGGCCGTTATTCCCTTTCCCCCAGCTAACTGGGTACTCATTTTACCAACCTCGGGAGGATGGAAGGCTGAGTCGACCCGAGCCGGCTGCCTGAATCCAGCTTCCGCTGGGATCGAACTCAGGCCGTGGGGAGAGTTTCAGTTGCAGAAACTGCTGCTTTACCGCTCTGCGCCACACGAGGCTTAGCCTTAACTCAGGTCTTAAACCAGCCAGGGTTTTTTTTTATAGTTGAATTTCACTGGCTTTTTAAAGGGAAATGTATCATTACAGTGTTCTGAAGAGAACAAAACATACAAAGGAATAATTAACTGGTTAGATGTGTACAAATGTTCAAAAAGGCTTACTTCTGAATAAACTGCCCAAGATTACAGCATACCTTTTTCATTTCCCTCCCTCTCTTCATCAATGAACAGTGAAAAAGAGTGACTCCCTCAGTCCTTAAACAGTCAACTGAGAAACTATTTTCTCATTTAACCATTTCTTGCCTCCTAGAATGCTAATGGGCGAACTGCACATGATAAGAAAATTCCATTGACTTGAATGGATGGGGCCACATAACAACTAATAAAGCAGAAAACCTGAGTTAATCTAGCCTCTTTACTGGCTAAGCTCTATAACATTTATCTCCAAAACCCCAGACTTCAGCACACGCACACACAAAGAGCTTAGGGTTAAATACAACATTGGTCCTATTTTGATTAGACCTGTTAAAATGAATGGGACTTCAGTTTGATTAACATTGGACACAGCTCTTAGTATTTATTATGGAGAAACTCCTATGGCAATATACATTTGCCATACATGATGTTTTATTTATTGTCTTGCTAGTTACCAGAAGTGGAAGGAAGCAAAGCAACCTGTGTGGTTTGCTGCTTCTCTTGCTCTGTACATGCATTCTGATTTAATAGCTCCTTTTCAGAACACTGAGGAACTCTATTGGGCAACCTAGATTTTAAAGGAATAATTATGGACCAGGAGCTATTAAGTACAGGACAAAAACAAATGTGTCAAGTATGCAGACAATAAACTCATTCTAAAACTTATATTTTTATCCCACATTTCTTCCTCAAGGAAAACTCCTCAAGGCACCTTACATGATTCTCATCCTTTCCCTGTTTATCTTCACAATAACCCAGTGGTGTAGGAGAAGCTGATAGAACAGCGATGTTCATACATGCAATCATGGAATCATAGAATAGTAGAGTTGGAAGGCCATCGAGTCGAACCCCCTGCTCAATGCAGGGATCCACCTTAAAGCATCCCTGACAGATGGCTCTCCAGCTGCCTCTTGTGTGGAAGAGACCATGACCTCCCTATGTAACTGGTTCCATTGTCATACTGCTCTAACAGTCAGGAAGTTTTTCCTGATGTCCAGCTGGAATCTGGCTTCCTGTAACTTGAGCCCTTTATTCCGTGTTCCACACTCTGGGATTATCGAGAAGAGATCCTGGCCCTCCTCTATGTGACAACCTTTTAAGTATTTGAAGAGTGCTATAATGTCTCCCCTCAATCTCCTCTTCTCCAGGCTAAACATGCCCAGTTCTTTCAGTCTCTCTTCATAGGCCTTTGTTTCCAGGCCCTTGATCATCCAAGTTGCCCTCCTCTGAACATGCTCCAGCTTGTCTGCATCCTTCTTGAAGTGTGGTGCCCAAAACAGGATGCAATACTCAAGATGAGGCCTAACCACGGCCAAATAGAGGGGAACCAGTACCTCGTGCAATTTGGAAGCTCTACTTCTATTAATGCAGCCCAAAATAGCAGTTGCTTTTTTTGTAGCCACATCACACTGTTGGCTCAGATTCAGCTTGTGTTCTACAATGATTCCAAGTTCCTTCACATTTGTAGTATTGCTGAGCCAAGTATCCCCCATCTTGTAACTGTTCATTTTGTTTCTTTTTCCTAGATATAGAACTTGGCAATTTAATTTCATTCTGCTCTTAGGAAGGGCTTTAGTCATACCAAATTTGAAACAGATCCGTTCATCCATTGATTTTTTAGGATTTTTTTTAAAATTGAGGTTTTAAAATTATTATTTTTAAAATTGTCATTTTTAAAGATAAAGAGATGAAACTTTGCACCATGAAAGGATTTAGGTAGAGCTTTAGCCACACCAAATTTGAAACAGATCTGTTCATCCATTGATTTTTTTAGGAATTTTTTAGAAATTGATGTTTTAAAATTATTATTTTTAAAATTGTAATTTTTAAAGATAAGGAGATGAAACTTTGTACCCTGATAGGATTTTGGTAGAGCTTTAGCCACACCAAATTTGAAACAGATCCATTCATCCATTGATTTTTTAGGATTTTTTTTAAAAAAATGAGGTTTGAAAATTATTTTTTTAAACTGTCATTTTTAAAGATAAAGAGCTGAAAGTTGGCACCATGATAACTTTTAGGTAGAGCTTTAGCCATACCAAATTTGAAACAGATTTGGGGCCAGTAGCAAACCCTGTTAACAATAACAGCAGCTTGCAATGAGTGAAGATGCAGTCAGAAAAGATATTTGAGGGAAGGGGAGAATGTAACACACAGAGTATAGCAAAAGCTTCAAAGTACAGCAAAACCTACAAAAGTAGGAGTGAGTGAAGTTAATTTCAGATACACTGAATCTCTCACTTGTTCTTTATTTCAGTGATTTTAACATTAAGATGTTATGTAGAACAGATTTGTCTTAAATGTGTGCTGTAAAATCAGACATGTGTCCAAGGCTATGTTTGGGTGGGCACGCCCCCTTGGTGCTGGACATGCCCCCTTGGGGGCCGACCATGTTGTCCTCCTTTTTGGTTTCCAAAATATGGTCACCCTGGCTAAATAAATAAATAATAATAATAATAATAATAATAATAATAATAATAACAACAACAACAACAACAACAACAACAACAACAACAACAATAACCATGCAAGCTTCTTGATTAACAAACAATAGAAACAAGAAGTTTGGGGGTCTTGAGTAAATGGGTTACTTCTTTAATTCAAGTACTGCTAGTGGGGATTGTTGTTTAGTTGGGATTGCATTGGATTGTCTCCAATGGAAAAGTTACTAGTCCTGTCCAAACCATTATAAATATAAGTAATCCGGGGGCGGGGGGGTTGTGCATGTGTATAACATTTTTGTTTAACCACAAAAATCACCAATATGAAACTTTGAAAATTTAATTAAAAAATACTAAGGAAAAACTGATGAAATCCACAGTCACAGAATTTGACTGATGGCCACTACCTTAAATAGCTTTTCAAAAGAATTAGACTTAAAACAGTGGGAGTTTTAAGGGCGTGGAGACAGACAAATTAGTGGAGGACAGATCTGTCAAAGGATAGATCTATCACCAGCCATGATAACTTCCCAGTGAGACTTCTATGTTTGAAGGCAAAGTATCTCTGAATATCAGACACCAATGGAGGTGGGAGTTAAAAACTAAAAGCAAACCCCCTGTGTGTGGGAAGGTGCATGGAATTAATGTGGCATGTAGTTTGATCCTGACTGTATAATTCTGACAAGGAATATTCTACAGCTCGGGGAAAGTGAGGAGCACAGGATCTTGCTTTCATCACAATTCCCTCCACTCAGTGCCATAACTGTGATTCAACTCTCCATAAGCACACAGGACTCTTTCTCCTTCCTCTTCCATTGCCAGTTATAGAGCCCTGGAGCTTCAAAAACTATTCTCTGCACAGTTGGCAACCAAGTAGTTAATGCGATGAGGACTGGGAAATGGACTCGCACAGATCCCAACGAAAATTGCCATTTTGTACCTGACACTTTCACAATTCAGTGTTCATTTGTGGCCGCATTGTGCTATCAATCCGTGTGCATTCCGTGGAGTTTCAGCTGCATGACTCCTATTAATTTTAATAGAAGTCAGGAGAATAAAATGCTGAGCAAAGCACTTTGAAAATGTGCTCCCTTCTAGAGAATGTATTGCTCAGCTTTGTGCAGTGGGACATCTATAGAAAACAGAGCTGAATGCTGCATCATTTCAATAGCACAGGCTTTTTGTGCTGACTGTTAACAGTGTGGATCCCTGGCTAGTCTACACTACCATGGACAATAGTCCTCATTACTGAATAAATGACTTCAGAATTTATCGACCTGGAGCAGACAAAAATCAGGAGATAATCACGTTATAACATTTGCATGTGTATAGGTTATTCGGGGTGGGGGGAGTATATAGGAAAGTGGAAGTGTGACAATGTACTCCTGAGTAATCCTAAACATATCGGTACAATTTCTGTGATTTACCAAGTCTTGTAGACAGTGGCCACTGGGGCAATTCAGTGAACAAATCTCCTGTTGACTGGTAGGTATATGAGACAGAATTAAATTTGAACAGTCTGTCTTTAACCTGAAGGAGGCACCATGACATCAGTTGCTGGTCAACCCCACCAGCCCCTGAGCTAGTTCATATACGTACATACATGTGCATCCAAAACTGTGCTAAGTTGTCGTGAAGTCTGGGTTTCACTGCAAAAAGGGTGTGTGTGTGTTTTGCAAGGGGTAAAAACGTTCACCAATGACCATCTTCTCCTCCCAGCCATTTCAGCCCAGCACTACGTGCATCCCTTGATTTCACTACATTTGATTACTGTGCACTTGAACAGGCTTCACACATGTATGGGCATCACTTGATGACTGAAACATCAAGTGGTGATTTGCAGGTATGAATGGACCATCACAGACAGCAGACTGCACAGACACAACTTTTGTGTCTCATGGCAGAGCCGAGAAATCCTGTGATGGACATGTAGATGTGAACTAGGTTTTCATGAGCTATAGATGAATGTGAGAATGGAATCCTTTGAAAAGCATGACATATGACACAAAGTAACCATTATTTTTGTGGTCAAAGTCTACCTCATTGTTTCAACTCCCCAGATGCTTTGCCAGAGGGAAAGAAAACATGTCTGGGTTATGCAAAATAATAATTATAGATGCTCTCTAGCTTCTGTGTCATTCCTACAAAAACAGTGAGGGCTAACTCTAGTTGCAAGATTGTACCCTTCCGTTTGTACCTCAGAACAAGCTTACCTGGGAGGCAAAAGCATAACTCTAGAACTGATCTACAAGGAGAGGATCCAAGAGACAAGTATGGGATACTAGCAGGCACCCATAGGGTCAGGTATGAAGCTAATGACTTCGGTGGATGTACATGGCTATTGACATGTCACACTAGAATTCTCTCAGAGCAAATCAGACATTACTTTCAATGTGTATCTAGCAGCTGTGTCTTCTTTTCATTTTTAACCCAGATAGGATAAAAGCCCCCCAATCCCTGAAATAGGGATCCCATAAAGATCAGGGACCCTGCACCAACTCTAGAGTAAAAACGGGAAGGAGAAGAAAAACAGATGTAGCTGCAAGATATGAATTTAAAGTCAATAGTCTTTTAGTCCTTATGAGACTAATCCTTCTCACATGACCTCTTAGCAAGTGTGAGACATAGGGGGCCTCCCTAAATACTGTCTTTTATGTTTCTGTCTTTAGCTACATTTCCCTCAAACTGTGCTATCCACAGGGTGTAACTGAACCCTGCCAAGGCTCCCACTTACTATTTTATGCTGACTGCTTGTGCACTTCAAGTCTTACTCATACATTCAGACAAATGGGAGTCAGAGCAAATGCTCGGATGGCAGACTTTGCCACCATCCTGCTTCCTCTAAGCACGTCCTTTCTTCTCTTGCAAGGGTTAGGGTTAGGAGACCCAGCCCTCATCTATACGACAACAGGATTGCTCCTCATTAAATATAAACCCGAATTTTTGTTGATTCAAATGTAGGTAAAGAGCATCACACTGCAGCAGCCACATTCATTATTTATTATAATGAGTTATAAATGCGCACATGTGCATTATTGCATTACCACATATAGGAAGCTACAGAGGTGAGAGGAGAGAAGCTATAAATTTTATATGCGGAGCTCCGCAGATTCACAGAACACACAAACTGGGAGAGGAAGAGGGAGAAGGAACGAGGCTACAGAGGGAAAGGAACGAGGCAGCAGAACACGTCTCCTTCATCTGGGTGCCCATTTCCGCCTCTTTGTTTTTGTGAACCGCCCAGTGGTAGCCAATTGGTGGGAAATCAGCCAATCATGTTGTCCTACCCTCAAAGCTCCACCAACATGTCAAAATCCAATTTAACTCCCCCAAAGACAGATAGCCATAATGCGGTGCAAACTCAAATGTTGATCAAAAGTCACTGCAAATGGACGGCTGCATCATGTAACCTAAAATGCGGATGTGCGCATTTAGGTTGGGGTAAACAAACCGTATAGACATGCCCTCAGAAAGGGATAGAAATTACAAAAGGGTGATGTGCAGGGGTGCAGGGGCTGCTCAGACTTTGGTTTCCTTCAGGTTTTTCTGTACCTTACCAGTAAAAAACATGCTGCCCTAAACTATGGAAGAGGCTTTCCTTCTTTCTTTCCTTCTTACTTTCTTTCTTTCTTTCTTTCTTTCTTTCTTTCTTTCTTTCCTTCCTTCCTTCCTTCCTTCCTTCCTTCCTTCCTTCCTTCCTCCCTCCCTTCATCTCCCATCCCCTCTCATATATAATTAAATAAGTATTTATTGCATTTTATTGCATTTTTGTGAGAAGGTTCCACCCTTTAAAGATGGCCTAAAATTATTTGGAAATAAATATAAGTGTGTGTGTGTGTGTGTGTGTGTGTGTGTGTGTGTTTGTAAAATTTGGTTGCTCCTTAAAATGAGCATGGAGACAGAGCCTGGAAAGCATTTAGAATGCTAAGAATAACCCGTTCCCATGAGCCTCTCGCTCTTCCACCAGATAAACAATAATTCTTCACAATCACAATGCTTTCTGAGCATTCCATGCTCACATTTATTCACACTAACACATATGGTAGCTGCGCTATTGATAAAAATGTTTTTTTGTTTGTTTGTTTTTGTTTGTTTCCCGGCTTTATCTCGGGGATTTGGAGGAAATTGAGGCAATCTGCATTACAATGCATTGTTACTACAGCGAGGGATCACACAGATATTTTCTCACATTCAGTCTTTCTTAGCATAGCTCATGCAAGAGAGTCAACGTTTGAGCATCATTTGAGTTAATAGCACATTCTTCCTTCTGAATGTGTGTAGGGGGGACATGTTTGGGGGGCCAGGCCTATAGGCTGCAGTCAAGGCTCAAACCTGACCTTCAATTAAAGTCTGAAAACTCAGGTGACAACCTACTTTATTTCTTTTTTGCTTTTGCTTTTTTTAAATACATTTACATCCCACCTTTCCTCCAAGGAACATGAGTAGGATATATCCATCCCCCACCCCTAAGTTTTATCCTCACAAAAATCCTATAGGGTAGGATAGACTGAGAGACAGTGGCCATAGCTAGACCTAAGGTTTATCCCTGGATCATCCAGGGGTCAAACCTGTTCATCTAGGTGACACACAGGGGATCCAGTGTTCAGGCAGGGACGAACCCTGGATGATCCTAGGATAAACCTTAGGTCTAGCTGTGGCCAGTGACTGGTCCATGGTTGAGTGGGGATTTGAACCTGGTTCTCCCTAATCCAGCACTCTAGGCACCTGACCACATTCTTGACGTAACAGAAAATTGTCTTCGTCTAGTGGCACGTTCCACCCTGGATTATCTGGGAGGGCAGGGAGCCTGGGGGGTGCCAAGGGAGTGCCCTGTCTTGGACAGGCATCTTTTTAAGACTCAAACTATGCTATGCTTTTGCTATGATCCCCAGAATATTACCAAAAGGGAGAACCCCTTTTGTCACACAACTACCACCTCTATTTCAGCACTGCGTTACTCACCACATCAGACCTATTATGCTAATAGGCTATAGCTAGTGAGAATCAATTTCACAGGGCAGATATGAGCATCTTCTTTTTACTGCTGGTAATATTTGGCTGGGCATATGAGTCACAAATAAAGATGGTAAATTCAAGGTTTAAAAGGGAGGAGGAGGAGGAGGAGGAGGAGGAGGAGGAGGAGGAGGAGGAGGAAGTTCCTCTTTCAAGCAGGCATTACACACCATGGCTTTTTACAAAGAAGCCTTAGAAAGCACAAAGATAGGCTTGGTTTGTACCAATTCTACCCTGATGCACCACAAAGCTGGGTGCAGACGCTCTTCTTCTGTTGCATTAGTCTTCTGTGCTAAACTGCACTGTATGAAAGTCCTGTGGACTTAAGCCATGAAAAAGAAGAACAAAATCGATTATGTAGATGTGCTAGAAAAGACTTCTCATCTATATTTTAAATTTAAGGAATTTAAACCTCACATTATGCGACAATAACTATTGAAAATGCCATTTCCAGCAGAATGTTTACCCAGTTGTCTGTGAGCGTATTGTTTGCCCACCGTCCAAATAATTTTTCCCCATTCTACCCACGTAGCAGCAAGCAGAAAAATCCGCACAAAAACCACAGATGCCCCAAAACTCAGAGCCTGCTTCTGCTGTTGCTTGCTGTTTGATTTAAAAACAGGACTTGAGGGGTTCTATCTGAGGAGACCAGTTGTGATGGATGATAGGAACTGATAGAAAGCATGCAAACCCTACCATCATCGTGTGCTAAGGGATAAATATATTTAAGAGCTAATCAGAAATAATGAGAAGAGGAAGGAGGCTGGTAAAACTAATGGGAATATTACACATCAGCCTCGAAAATAGGACTGAATTCTATGGATCCATAGATCCACCAATTTCCATAAGACTGAGAGCTCAAATTATTATGGATTATCATTTCCATATACAGATGGAGAAAATGAAAGGAATCCATCCAAGTCCACATTGGGAGGATGGCCACTCATGGATCACCAAAAAAGAGGACCAAAATGGGCAGCAATTTGCATATGTGTATAGATGCTCATTTAGAAATAATTGTTATAATTTCATTAGAAATACACTACGTTTCACTATAGTATGGACAGCTGTGACCAGGTGGCCTTGGTGCCTATCTGTTCAGTCTGCTGTCCAGGTGCTAACTGTCGATGGGCAAGAGTGTTATCATTCTCTATTTTTTTTTAAATAATTTTTTATTTTCTACAATACTTAAACATACACATTACATTCACATAAAAAAAACAGCAACAACAACATACTACATAATGTTCAATTTTGAATACAAAATATCTTATCTTAATAACATAATCAAATAAAACCTACAAGTGCACCCCCCACCTCGGGATCTCATTCCTGATTCCAGAATCTCATACTTTCTTCTGCTGGTGGTTCCCCACTTCCCTTAGAAAACACAAACACTAGGAACTGTTTCCAAATTCCTTCAAAATCATTTGATTTAGCTATACCTCTTCTCCGTTTAATATTACTTGTTAATTTATCATTAATAGCTATATCCCATACTTCTTTATACCATTCTTCAATAAAATATTCCCCTTGAATCTTCCAGTTCCTAGCTACAATTAATCTTGCTGCAATCAACAAATTCGTTATCAGTTCCTTAATTTCCTTTTTACATTTAAAATCTTCTTCAAATAGTGATAGCAATGCAACTTTTGGTGTTCTTTCTATCTTCATTTCCACAATTTCTTCAATCTCCAAAAACACCATCTTCCACATCATTCTCTATTTTTAACCAGCCTTGGACTGGACAGCCCATCAAAACGAGGACACTTCCAAATCGAGAATGGTCCTGTGTTAGTCCAAACAGGAGATGGTCCACTGTAAAAGCGGGCATATGACTGTACTATCGAGAGAGCAGTGGACAGTAGGGGTGAGCAAGCCAACACCAAGGGCCTAACTCCCTCTCCAGCTGTATGGCTGTCTGCTGACAAAGTTCTCCCCCTCTCCCTTGTGATATGTAGAGACATTTACACCCATGTCATTTTGAGCTTCCACATCAGTGACAAAAAAAATCAAAATGTGTTAGCATTCCAGCTTACGTGTTATGGGGGGAAATGCAAGAAGACAACAGAAGTTGCCATTCTCAATGGAATCCCCCTGGTGAACATGAAATGTAGTTCCACTTTTAGAGGGCATTCCGTCCAAGGTGTCTTGTAGCAGATGGCTTAAAAACAATTGGATGATGTGATGCCCAACCCGTCAGGGTAGAGAAAAGCAGGTCTGATGCATAGAACACAGAACTTGTTCAGCCTCATAAGCTAGGAAAAGCTAGGAAAAGAAGGAAATCGATAAGGGCAGTAAGACTGGAAAGCAGCTAGGATCAGCAAACCAGTGCTGACATCATCAGACCATGCCTAGGCTATGGGCAACTCAGTGTATAAGGCTCCACTCTTGACTGTTGGTCAAGAAGCTCTGGAGACAGGAGTGGCAGGGAAGCGAGATAGAAGCAGCATCTTTTCACACACCTATCCTTCCAGTTTGAGGCACCTGCCCTGAAGCCTAAGCCCCTGTGAGTCAGAGGGAAGAGGTCAGCCAAGCTTCTGGCCTTTGGCTAAGTCTTTATTCCCTAGGTCAGGGGTGTGGAAGCTGTGGTCCTCCAAATCTTGTTAGACTACAACTCCCAATATCCCTGACCTTTGGTCAAACTAGCTGGTGCCTATGAGAGTTGAAAAGCAACTGGAGGGCCACAGGTTCCCTGCCTGGGTGTTCTCGTTAAACATATAAAATCCATAGATCCCTAATAATAGCCTTTCTTTAACCCAAAACAGGACCTTCCTTGTAACCTGGTTTGTCACAGGGCTCAGATTCACATCTACCACCACTCTAGAGCGGGAGACAAAGGCCACTATCCCCCTGGAACCAGCTTTTGGTTCCCTTTCCAAGGCTAGCAGTTGATGTGCTGAACCACAACCAGATGGCAGCCTCTAGTTTTCAACATTCTTCTTCCCCACTTGTCGATCTTATCTGAAACCATAGCTGCAGGATACTTTGCACTGTTGTAATGCACCATGCGTCATTCTAGATATTTGTCATGCAGAGTGTTTCTCTCTGGGCTTCAAGTTCACAAGAACATTCACATATTGCTAACTTTTCTGTTTGAGGGCTGACCCATGTAGCGGTGACTATATCCATGGAGGTCCTGGTTTCTTTATACACACACACACACACACACACAGGGCGTTGCTAGACCTACCGGGTGTTCCGTCGTTGAGGAGCGGTGAAAGCGGCTTTTCCCGTTCAGCCGTGACGCCTCATGCTCCACACCTGCCTTCGATTTGTGGCGGAAGTTTGCGCCGGTTGTGCTGCTGCCGCCGCGAGAACGGTTGCGCAGCCACACCGGCCTGATTGCCGCGGCTTTTTTTTTCGCTCGCTGCACGGTTTGCGCACGTCCGAAAGACCGCAAACTTGCGCAGCCGTCAGCGATGCCGCCGCCGGCCCTGGCGGCGGCAGCGGCGGCAGTGCCAGTGCCAGCTGAAGTGCTGCTGGTGCTGTTGAGGGTCAACATTGATGCGCTCACTTCCTGATGGGGGTCGTGGCGGGTGTCATATGACCCGAGGTCAATCGTCTGCATGGCCACTCTGTGCCTACATCTCCCATCATGCCTCTGAGGTGTCGGCGGCGATGATCGCCTCTGTGCCCTCTGCCCCATCCCAAGGAGCCAACCCACATCTGGCCGTAGCCATGGCAGCAGCCCACAAACAGCTCTGCCCTCTGCCAGCCTGGTACCCACACTAACAGGCAGCGTACAGCACCGCCATTATGCGGCCACGGTAGCTGCCCACCGCAAGGAGTCACCAGCCACTTTTCCGTTCCTCCGGTCCTGCGCAAACTGTCACTGGGGAAATAAAAAAAAAAAGCCGCTCCGCCGCGCTGCCCCAGCTGGCGGACTGCGCGCAAATGGCGGAGGCGGCTTGACCGAAGCCGCTGACCACTCCCCCTTAGCACGCCTTTTCCTGACCAGTGCCGACCGCAGTGACCTCACATCCTCCCACACGTACTCCGAATTACCGCGGGACAGCAGGAAAAGGCGCCCTAAAACTCACTTTTTTAAAGTCGGGAGAAAGAGGCTTCACCGCGGGATAACGGCGGATCCTCGTGAACGTCATCTGGAAGCCTCGACGTGACTGCGGAAGGTAACGCGCGCTAGAGCCTCGTCTAGTAACGCCCACACACACACATTCTAGGGACTCTCATGGAACATCACACAAAATCAAATTTGGCTGTGTGTAACCTGGCCCCTAGATGTGGTGCACAAGAATATAGTCACCTGGGAGTCATTCATCAGCGGACTCTTGTCTGCATATATTTGGCAAGTATAGCTGCTTCAGCTATGAGCAGGAAAGAAGATGTAATTTTCCTACGATTGGAATAGAAGATGCTGTTTTCCTATCATTAGTTTTCTTCCTGTGTGCTCAGAACCCAAAATAGAATGTGCATTATTTATTTATTTATTTATTTATTTATTGTATTTCTATACCGCCCAATAGCTGAAGCTCAGAACTCTACCTCACACAGTTTTGGAGAGGATAAAAGAGACCATTTATTTATGTAGCATTTATTTAAGCACATTTGGAGGATCCAGGGTACTTCACATACATTTATTTTATCTATTTTATTTATTTGTTCCATTTCTATACCACCCAATAACCAAAGCTCTCTTGGGGGGTTAACTACAATTCACAAGATAAACTATAGCATAAAAAAATTAAATATGCAACATTTAAAAACAGCTAAAAACAATTTAAATAAAATAATAGATCTGTTCAAACTGTTCATAAATGTCCCATCATATGCCATTAAATGCCCAGCGGTAGAGGACAATCTTAACCTGGCACCAACGCGAAGACAATGTAGGCTCCAGGCAAGCCTCAGAGGGGAGATCTTTTTATAATCGGAGGCCACCACTCACTGTAAAGGTCCTCTGCCTTGTCGCCACCTTGGAGGTGGCACTCAGGCAAAGGCTGCACGTGTTGATCATGGTGTCTTTCATACGCATTTGCCCTCTGCAGGCATTCAAAGAATTCACGTGAGCATAAAGCATGGAACAAGGGTGGAATGGGTATGCCAGCTGCACCCCAACATTTCTGCCTGTGCCAGAGCCACCTGCCTGAAGGGGGATTCTAAGCACTTCCGGGTGAAAATCTCACCTGTGGTTTTGGGAAGGTGGCAGGTGGACCCAGCAGGAATGGGAAGGTCGATTGATGTTATTGTCTCTGCACCCCTCTTTGCTTTACACCCACATGGATGCTCTTTGCATGCTTGCACAGAGCTATTCATGTGTTGCAGTCCTGTCAGGTGGGTCCCCTAATTGCAGAAGTGGGATTGAGGCTGAGGAGACAGCGGTTTGCCTAAAACCGCCTTAATGAATTTGCAATCCTTAGCTCCAGTATGATGCAGTACATAGAAGAGCTTTCCCCAACTTGGCACCCTCCAGATGTGTTGGAGACTCTAATGACTGGGGATGATGGGAGGTGCAGTCTTTGGAGGACAACAGATGAGGGAAGGATGGCGCAGAATGACTGACTAGAACCAGGAATCCCTGGGTTCATATCCCTGCTCCCCCAGGCCATTTCCTGTGTCACCATCTCTCATAACTCTCCCTCACACAGTTTTTGGGAGGATAAAAGAGACCATGGGTAAGGGGTTACACCATGGCCTCATCTACACCAAGCAGGATGTAGCGGTATGAAAGTGGTCTATGGTCTGTGTCAATGGGGCCCAACAGTTGTCAGTGGACCTCAATACCGCTATAAAGCAGTCATAGATCATAGAATCATAGAATAGCAGAGTTGGAAGGGGCCTACAAGGCCATCGAGTCCAACCCCCTGCTCAGTGCAGTAATCCACCCTAAAGCATCACTGACAGATGGTTGTCAAGCTGACTCTGGAAGGCCTCTAGTGTGGGGGAGCCCACAACCTCCCTAGGTAACTGGTTACATTGTCGTACTGCTCTAACAGTCAGGAAGTTTTTCCTGATGTCCAGCTGGAATCTGGCTTCCTTTAACTTGAGCCCGTTATTCCGTGTCCTGCCCTCTGGGAGGATCGAGAAGAGATCCTGGCCCTCCTCTGTGTGACAACCTTTTAAGTATTTGAAGAGTGCTATCATGTCTCCCCTCAATCTTCTCTTCTCCAGGCTAAACATGCCCAGTTCTTTCAGTCTCTCTTCATAGGGCAGTCGTGTGGCTCCTGCCTTTTATATACTGCTTTCATACCGCTTTCATAGTGCTAAATCCTGCTTGATGTAGATTAGGGCCCTTTCTGTAGAGGGAGGGAGGGAGGGGGGAGGATCGCGTACTGGCCTCCTTCCGCAATCCTCTCTGGGCATCCAAATGGACCCATGACGTCCCAGAAGGGAAGAGGGACGTCACGCCCATGATTTTTTTTAAAGAGGTAGCAGCCAGGAGCACAATTGCACTCCAACAAAACGTGAGTAAAAAAAGGGGGGCCTACCCTGCTCCCCACCTCACTCTTGATGCCCCTAGATTCCCCCCAGCCCGGCTCCTTCCCTCTGCTGAGCCCCGCTACTCGCAGGGAGGAGGGAAGAAGCCAGGACGTGCGCTCACACCGCCAGCAGTCCTCGGGATCGTCCCAGGACCACAGGTAAAATTGAGATAAATGAGGTCTCGGTTATCCCACGAAATGCACAGGGGATCCCGGGAGCAGACAGGGATGACCCCTCACTTGGATGCACAGGGACAACCCAGGGATGACTCCAGGGAAAATCCATGGTGTATAAAGGCCTAGACCTAGGTATGAAGGAAGGGCATTTTATTAATAATAAAAAGGTAACAATAGTTGAGAGACTTGAATCTTGAATTCGCACACGCTGTGTTCATAGCCGTAAGAACTATGATTTTCTTAAGAGCAGTCCTGAATGAAGCAAATGATACAACAGCCCATTTCAGATTAGTTCCATGGGTTTTTAGTAAATATACGATGAGGGTCAGTGCCTCCCTATCCATATTAAGCAAAGCTCTCACTGAGGTAAACCTGTGCCTAAGCTGTACCATTTCAGATCGAGCAGGTAGGGGCTCAGATAGATTAAATCATGCTGTTTCATGCAGAAATACTCCCTCATGATAAGAAGGTTAACCTAGAACTCTTCCCCCAACATCTAATTTGCAGTGTGGAAGAGGATTTTTGGATGGAAGAGCCCGTGAGCCTTCACCCTCAGTCCAGACACAGATTTACACCTCAGTGAGAGAACTTAGGCCCAAATTACCAGCTGAACAGGCCTTCCCAAGATGCCCATGCAGGATTCAGGTGGAACATATTCATCAAATTAGCTAACAGATTGCACTGTGTATGTGCTGACAGGTGGCTACACATCCATCTGTGGGTTGTTGTTTTTTTCCAGGAGTCACTTTAGCAGCTATGGCCAGAGGTGTGTAAGCATCAGTGCTTCAAACACAATTTGGCCAAGCTGGCTGCCTGTTATTTCCCAGACCAGCTGTCAGAAACAACTTCACCTGTTCAAGAATTCCATTTCACATTTTTTTTCCTTCTAAAAATAGTTTATTGCAAAACAGAGAAAGAAAAACCTGACCAGTAGTATAGCTATTCATTTCCTATAACACAGAAATCCACATTCAGTGCCAAATAAATACAAAAAACTGCATTCAACATGAATTATGCAAAGCATTACATTTTATGCAAATGCACTTACATTTCCCAAGCTGACACAACTTCTGTGTTATATTATGAATCCACTTTTGAATTTTGATTTATTTTTTATTTTTTAAAAAACCATTCAGTATTTGGAATATCTGTTAAACGGAAGTGTGCTGGAAGGAGCAATGGAAGGGAGGAAAGAGAGGTAATGGTGGTGTATTAAATAAAGGCATATAACCAGAGGTCATCCAGAAAGGACAGGTGGCCATTCAGGGATGCAGTCTACCCACAAAACAGTAGAAACTTTTGCAAACTCTGTGTGTACCTGTACAAAAATATCTCTACAGAAATGAAAGGTCAGAATGCACTGGTTTGAAAAAGAAAGCAGAGTACAACTAGAGTACAATCTCTGTGCTAGGTAACTGCTTTTGTGCAAAATTCCAAGCCCTGTTCAACACTGGTGGTATTCTTGGGTAGTTCCCATTTGTTTAATTGGGACTTTCACAGGAAAACTTCCAGGACTGAGTCTGAAGTGAACTGGCAAAGCAACATGCCCTAACTGCATGTTTCCTTTGTGATCCTTCCACAAAGTTCTGAGCACTACTGCCACACATCCTATTTCCAAAGGATGTGGGAGTGCTGCCCTGGTCCAGGCCTTGTTGCCTGTGCCCTCTCTTACATCTCAAATAAAAGGAGGGGCGGGCTCCAGGGCTGGAGAGAGGTAGTGTAAAGGCCTTTTCACAACACCATGAGGAAGGTTTGTAAGTTTCATTCTTTACTATACAAACCAGTTCAAGGGAAGTGAAATTGACATGCTCAAAAGAAGCCTACCATACCATACACACAAAAATTCTCTCTCTCTCTCTCTCTCTCTCTCACACACACACACACACACTTGAGGTAAAACCACATTTCCCAGCAATGAATTATTGAAATTTGAATGTTGGGGAAATGCAATAATAGGTGATGCCTTAACAGAAGTTTTAAACCTGTACAGCAAATTTGCATTTTTTGTGCCCCATTCCACCGAAAATGGACAGAAACCTCCTTAGGGAGATATGAATGTATTTTTTTCTTTTTTCCAATACTTCTGGACTAGTAATAAATGTACACCCCAGATACAGAAAGAACATTGATCTAGATCAGGGTTTGACAACCTTTTTGGACCCATGGGCACATTTGAAAATGTGAGGAGCTGTTGTGGGCACCACCACAAAATGGCTCCCATGGGGAAACATCAAGGCTGCCACGGGGGCATGGCTCGTCAAAAGTGAACTAAAGGGGTGGGGAGAATTTGAGGCTAGGGGTTGAGAGGGAGGAGGCATAGCAAGATGGAGTAGAGGGGTGAGAAAGAGGGAGGATAGAGGCGCGGAGGGGAGACCAGGTGAAGAGGTGTAGAGAGGGAGTGGGAAAGTGCAAGGCAAGAAGGAAGGCTGCCCTAGCATTTTTCAAGGAGGGAAGAGCTCATGAGCACCACTTGAGGTCCCCTGCAGGCACTACATTGGGGATCCCTGATCTAGGCAGACAATTGGTCTGATGCAATGAGCCATGCTGATGGGTACAATCTAGCCAGACTTAAGCACTTTCAAGTCTTATTGGTTTCAATGAAGGAGTTAAAACATAGGTGTAATTATCTATTATTACAACCACTGGAATTTAAAAATGCTTAATTTTGCTTGTTACTCCAAGTCTTCAAAAGTGATTAGCAAGGATAGAACCTGCATCATGTAATTAATGCTAAATCTCCCCAAAATGCGCCATTAGAGAACCCTTACAGTCAGACACATTGGGCCTGTTCAGATATGCCACTAACCCTTTTGCAGCAAATGGTTAGTGGGTGTGTTTGAACCATGATTATGGATCCAGCATGGTTAGGAATGGTTCGCATGGCCCACTAAGCCATAATGTTTAGATAAAAATGCTTAAATATTGTGGCTTAGCTTGGCATCTGAACATGGTCTACACTATGATTTATAGATGGATCGGCTCTCTGCTTGCCTGCCTCCCTGTGTCCCAACATCCCAGTCTGGTGGTTTCAAAACACCAGGGAAAACTATACTTGTGGGGAAAGAGGCTTGAAAGTCAGATCATATCGAAGAAGGTAGCCATCATTGTACACATACAATTTCCGGTCAATGGGGCAGTAGTTGATACTCTGAACGGTTTCGAGCATTTTGTCCATAATGATGCTTATTCTGCCTGCCTTTCCAGTGTTTGTGTCAAAAATGTAGAAGATTTCCTCTTTCCGTGTATTGACAGGCCTTGTGGCATACAGCACCCCACATACGATGAAAGCATTGGACACGGATGGCTTGTACTGCCGTGTTTCCCATGTACTGAGCACCTCGAGAGATGTTTCATTAAGTTTGCTGATCACTATGTTCCCTGTGCTGGCTTCTGTGGAGTAAATGACCCACATCCCACTCTCATCCACCGCAAAATCAAAATCCTGCCATGATATACCCGCATATGAGAAGCGATTGTTGAAAACGGCGCCTGAGAGAGTTTTCCTCAGAACCATTTGGTTTGTGCTTAAATCTATCTTACCCATATCTCTCGAACTATATACATTATAATACATGTAGTTGTTGTAAACAACGGTGCCGCTGCCCTCACCGTATTGAATTCTATACTCCTTTGAGTACTTGAAGAGTAATAAATCATCATAGGAGCCATGAAGTCTATAATATTCCAAGAATCTTCCTTCAGGATTCAGTGGTGCAACCCAGTAGAGCTCCTTTTCAGGGGCAAGGGGAGAGGAATATCTTCCCCAGGCACCATATTTGTAGGAAAATCCTCTCCAGTTCAGCTGAATCATGTAGGGCTGACTGATGTTCGCAATTTCACCATGACCACAGTAACCTGTAATCAACCAAAATAGAGTGTTTACATGTATTCAGGAGGCACTCAAAGATTATAAATATCTCAGGAAAAGAAAGAACTGTTGCCTCCAAAACATTCACCACTCACTAAACTTCTCTTCAGTCTTGAGACCTCAGTCACTCACCACTTCTTCACCCTTTTCCCCAACACTCCTCCAAATATTGGCTAGCTCCTCCTGCCAGTCCTCATAGGACCTTCTCTTTAGACCAGGTATCTGGCTAACGCATCAGCCTGCTTGTATTGAGAGAAGCTATTGCAAGACGGTTTTCTTTTCCACAGATTAAATTAGTAATTCTAAGTGAAACTCACAAAGAGTGTCACGTCCAGAATAGAAATCGATGTAGAAGAATCTCTATTGTCCTTTTTGTGTCATCCAGTAGATTGGCTAATAAAGGAAGAATTTCTTTATTAGCCAACGTTGTTATCTTTTCGGTGCCAGGTCAAGACTTTTCTCTTCTCCCAGGCATTTTAACAGCATTTAACAACGTTAAGTTTGTTTTTAATGGACCCCAGAATTGTTGTTTTTAACTGGATACTGTTGTTTTTATACTGTTTTTATATTTTTTAAATTTTTGTATACTTTTAATGTTTACTATTTTTAATTGTTGTAAACTGCCCAGAGAGCTTCGGCTGTGGGGTGGTATATAAATATAATTAAATAATAAATAAATAAATAAATAAATAAATAAATAAATAAAATATGGCTATCGTTTCATAACTCTTCTTGTGACCTGTTCATAAGGCGAATTTCTGACACAAGATGAATATGAAACAAATGTGCCTTGGTTTTAAAATCAGGACAGTACTTATTGCACAGTTTGATTTGTTTGAGTGTTTGTTTTGAGGATTTATAGCCTCCTTTTCTGTGAAATAGTTAGAAGTCCACACCTTCTTCCAAGAGCGTCATCACACAGGGAAAAATCGTGTTTCCTTACCGTTGCTTCCTCTATCAAAAGAGGAAGTAAACAACATGCAGGTGGCCCATTCAGTGGGGCATTTTCATCACGCTGCTTCTCCTGCACACAACAGGAGATAGCAGCAACACCCATCTCGAAAAATAAGTCAGACTTACTGGGATGTTTTTGTTGTTGTTGTGCAAAGAAGGCTAGAAGGGGAGGAAGGCACCTGGGAGGCAGACGACGTCGTGACAGGGACCTGCAAAAATCTGTGAGTGCCCAGCAACGAGCACGCAATAAAACGCTTGCTTGTCTGATGATGCCCCAAGTCACAGTATTGCTCATTCTAGCCCCCTGGTCAGCAACCAACTCTAACAGAAAGCCACTTGAAATGGAGAGTTGTGAGTTAAGCTCCAAAGTAGAAGGGCCATGGCTCAAAAGTACAGCATTCAGTCCTCAGCATCTCCAGGTAGGGCAGGAAAAAACCCTGCCTGAAACCCTGGATATCATTTGCCAGTCGGTGACCAGGTTTGCATGATTGGCAGGTAATTAACAAGCCGCAGTAACTCCGGTGGTCACATGTCGGGGGAACTTGCATAATTTCTCTCGGCAGCATTGCTTGTCATGTCATACAAACCTGGCCAGGGTTGCTTGTTGCCATTGGTTCTGGGTGGCTTGTTACCCATGGCAACAAGCCCCCTGACTGGGTTTGCATGACACAGCAAGCCATGCTGCTGAGGGTAATTATGCAAATCCTCCCCCAGCATACAACTGGCATGTGCAGTGTAGTAAATGCCTGCCAATCATGTGAACCAGCTCAGTGACAACAATACTGGGCTGGATGGATCAAGGGTCTGACTGAGTATGAGGCAGCTTCCTATGTCCCTAGTCGGCTGGCAAATCCTTTGACTGCAACTAGCACTCCATCTAGATAAACCTCTTTCTTCTGGGTTGACATTTGACAGAGAAATAGATGAAGAAATAAACCTCAGAAAGCTAAATGCTCAAGGCCTACCAGTGGCCTAGCCCTATTCTAGCCCAATAGTATCAACTCCAACTGGCACCAGGTCTCAAATTCAGTTGTCCGAGTCTCAAAGAGAACTACATTTTCAGGCCTGCTACCTAAGATCCCTCAACTGGGAATGCTGGAGTTCAAGTCTAGGACTTCATATCTGGCATCCATGTACTCTTCTCCTGAGCTGCAACCTTACCCTAATATCAAGGGGAAAGCACAACTGTATGGCTGCTCTTTATCCGTGATCACCTGGGCTCATTCAGGATGTCAAATTGCTTAAAGCCACAGATATCCAAAACTGAGCCTGAACTGGAGTGGACTTTCACCCATCTGTGCAGCCGAGGAGGCTAAAAGCAAGCATATTGAAATGGTCCTGGTACAGTGCTGGGATAGAGTTCTCCTGTGCCACAAGTTATCGCAATTTCTAGGCAACTTGCCCCATACATTAAAATGCCTGTCAGGAGAAGAAGCTCTCAGATAGATGTTCTCTGGCACTACAGAAGGAAACATGGGCAGCTTTGACTTACATATCAAAATGACAAGTACATTGTTGGCATTTTATTGTTTTTGCATACATCATAAATAAGACTGTCAATTTTTATCCTCAAGGTTTGCAAGTTTGAGGTTCTACGGCAATTAAGAAACAGACTTTTTGCATTGATCAGAACTGACCCCTAGGAAGAATGGAAGTTAAAAGCACACACCCAGTCAATGGGTTTTGTAGTAAGTTGCTTTTGAAGTAAGCAACTGAACAGCAATTTCTGAACAGCAATGAAAGCTGGGCTGGGCTGCATTGTAGGTACAGAAGCCAACAGGTACATTCCAGAATTACTGGCATGGAAAAGTCATCAATGAATTATTGAGGAATTAGCTGAAGGGTTTTCTCCATTTCTAGTAAGTATCAGGTCAGTTTATCATACTATGTTTAACAGATATCTATCTTAGCTTAAAGGGTTAGGAAACCAAATGCAAACGCACTTTCAGAAAGGTTTATGTCTCTGTACTCAGAACAGGGAGACAGATATATAATCTAAACTATGTTGCATTCTGAGGGTCAAATTACACGTGATATTTAATATGTAGCCTGCAGCTATGTCTCCACTGTTTCTGTATTTAACTAGATATGTGGTATGGCCAAGGCCATAGCTAGACCTAAGGTTTATCCCTGGATCGTCCAGGGGTCAAACCTGTTCATCTAGTTGACACACAGGGGATCCAGTGCTCAGGCAGGGGCGGACCCTGGATGATGCCAGGATAAGCCTTAGGTCTAGCTGTGGCCCTAGTCTTATCTACAACACAAGAGGCAGGAAGGGAAAGCTTATCCTTGCCTCCCCAACTTCTTGGCCCCAAAATCCCCCCATGCATGTTAGAACTATTTCTCCCATCAGCATGCCTCATTTTTCCTAACATATTAGCTAAATAAAAAGTGGAGATGTGCTGCAAGTGTGGAGTTTATCCTTGAGTCTCCCCTTCTTGTCATTGTGAACAGTCAAGAGACACAATTTGACAGAACCCAATTTTTAATTTTCTCTCAGGGCCCTATTGAAAGCAAGGGGAAAGGCCAGATATATACAGCAAGCTAACTTGTTTTGTTTTCCATGTTTCTGTGTTAGTTTGCTTTGTTCAATGTATGTTTGTTATGTAGTTATCACTTTCTTTCCTGACTTCCATCTTTGGTATCAATCCCACACCAGCATTTATCATGAATGATTTGCCAGTCTGGGGAGAGGAAGCATCTTGTGTCAATTCAGCTCCACTCTTTACTCCTATTAATCATTAAAATGGGTAAGAAAGAGCATGTTGGTTGGCAGCTATAGGCCTGGTAATCTGGAACTCATATTCATCACACTCTGCCCTTCATCATAAACTGGAGGTCAATTTCAACAATGGTCCCAAGCTAGGGTGACCACATGAAAAGGAGGATAGGGCTCCTGTATCTTTAACAGTTGCATAGAAAAGAGAATTTCAGCAGGTGTCATTTGTATATATGGAGAACCTGGTGAAATTCCCTCTTCATCACAACAGTTAAAGATGCAGGAGCTATACTAGACTGACAAGATTTAAAAGAGGGCAGGGCACCTGCAGCTTTAACTATTGTTCTGAAGAGGGAATTTCACCAGGTTCTCCATAAATACAAATGACACCTGCTGAAATTCCCTTTTCAATACAACTATTAAAGATACAGGAGCCCTGTCCTCCTTGTCATACGGTTACCCTATTTTCACCCCACAATGCTTAATATGGTCACCCTATCCCAAGCAAGCAATTTGCAGACAAGGACACATTGCTAGAGGAGGAAACTCCTTCCTAGATGAAGCACACTATGGCCCTTTCTACACCTAAAAGTTATCCCAGGAAAATGGAGGGATCATCCCTGCCTGCTCCTGGGATCCCCTGTGTGGCATTTGGATCCACAGGAACAATCCAGGGATGATCTTGGGGGGAAAGGCAGATGTAGAAATGGCCAATGAAGCAATGGCTATTAACACAACTACTACAACAATGTTCATTTCTATAGCACTCTTAACAAAATATCATCATGTACCACAACTGTTTCCAGACTAGATTATACTTTTTCAGACTTCATTTGAAGGAACTGCATCATGATTGATTGCGCTACCACAAAAGGGAAGAAAGAGAGAGAGAGAGAGAGAGAGAGAGAGAGAGAGAGAGAGAGAGAGAGAGAGAGAGAGAGAGAGAGAGAGAGAGAGAGAAGAGGGAAACTAGCATGTCAGGTAGAAAGCTAGATTAGAACCCTTCTCCTTGATATATAGGGAAACATTTAATATGCAGTCCTACACCTGCAGTATGGCGTTGTACCATTCAACCACACAATTATCTGATGGTCTAGAGAGCCTGTAAGAATGTACAAAGTGCTTAATGTCCATTGTCCCAGTCATCGTTACAACAGCCCTGAAAGTCAGGACAGTTTTAATTGTTCCCATATTACTGATGGGAGGCCAAGGCCTCAGCTAGACAAGGGGATCAGAGGGAGGCGATCTCGTGATTTTATGATTGCGAGATCGTCACCCTGGTTGACACACGGCACACAACATTGCGTCCGCCATTTTTTGTTTGTTTGTTACAGGAGAAAGAGCGCACGAGTGCTCGGGCACAAATGACGAGGTGTTGTTGTTGTTGTTTTAAAAAACCAACAACCTCGCCCTCCCCCCCCCACTCCTGAGGAGCTCTGTGCCCCGTGCCTGGCTCCCAGCTCCCGGTTACTCACGAGGAGCTGGGACAAACCACGACACCCACTCACACGTTCCATGATCAGCCCGAGACCGCAGAAAAAGTGGGGTAGAAATGTAGGGCAAGATCCCGGGGAAAGTGAGGGATCATCCCTCCCTGCTCCTGGGATCCCCTGTGCATCATGTGAACACACAGGGACAATCCCGGGGTGATCCCCAGGATATCGCCCCATCTAGCTATGGCCTAAGAGAATAGTGGTTTCCTAAGGCCACCCAGTGAGTTCATGGATAGATCTGATCTGGGGCCTTCCCAATCCCAGCTGACACTCCGAATCACTATCCAATCGACATTATTTCAGCTTTTGGCATACATACACTTCAGTACTTAGAGTTACATATACATCTATAAGCACAACACAAGAAAGCCAATACTGATTACAATGGTTTTATGAGCCAGGTTTACTACTAAATGCCTTGCAGCTTATCAGCTCTCTAAATCAATGGGAGCTCTTTACACAGTGGGGATGTAAGGTAATGTTGCACTGTAATTTATTGTTTGTCCTTAACTGTCAACACATTGACTGAGTTAGTACACCTAAATCAGTAATGTTAGCTTCAAATTAAATGCTTATTAATGGCTTGCATAAATCTGCCATTTATTTATTTATTTATTTTAAAAACTGTAACAAACTATAAAGGTATAAAAGTGTCACAGCAAGTCACATAGATTTAGCCTGAAATAATTTGTCATGTTATTACGCCAAGCACCGATCTAGCTCCATTTTAATAATAAATGCATTGTTTCATAATTTTTTTAAAAAAAACAATCATGTATTCAGCCAAGAGGGTTTTTTTTATTGTACAAAAGAAATAAGAAATTCATATATTTTTTCCCTTAAAAAAATCTTTCTCCTGAACACTTGTTTGTTTTTTATTTATGAAGTAATCCATGAATTATTAAAGTTAGAAGTGGGTTTGGCTAATAATATCAAAAAAACATTTGAGGTTCAATATCCCATATAGGCTTTTTTTTTATAAAGGAAAATTAAAAATATCTCTATGAAATACAGTTTTTAACATACACAAAACAACAGAACAGTACTCAGGGTGGATTATCCGTTTCCTGTAGAAGTTCTAAAGATTGTACTAACGTTGGGTTTGTTTAATGTAAACGTGCTGACTGAAAGATGGCGGGGTGGAGGGGAATAAAAGGAAACGAAGCATTGTCTCATTTTGTAAACATCAGAAGGCACATAGAATAAATGTACTTATTCGGGCTGTTACTTCTTATCACTATGTAAGCCCCTGCTTTTTGTAGCTCCACCCTTGATAGCATGCTCTGCCAGGCTCAAAGCTTGATTATGAGATTGCTTGAATGTTAATACAGGGGTGTAAGGAATCTTCATACACCAGAGGAAGTAGCAGTCAGTGCCTCTGTACTATATACTTAAGAACATAAGAAGAGCCATGTTGGATCAGACCAAGGGTCCATCTCGTCCAGCATTCTATACACAGAGAGGCCAACCAGCTGTCAATCAGGAACCCACATGCAGGACATGAATGCAACAGCACCCTCCCAGCCATGTTCCCCAACAACTGCTATACGAAGGCATACTGCCTCTGATAATGGAGGAAGCATATAGCCATGATCAGGAGTAGGGATGGTGTTCCCTTTTACCCTGCTTCACTGCCCCCTACAGGTTAGAGGGCCAAGGTCTGAAGCAGGAAGCCCTGCTCTGTGTGTAGAGGCTCCCAAGTGATTTAGAACCCTGTGCAACCAACGTGTGTCAAGTGGCACACACGAACCACCATCGCTGTACATTTTCACCCTCCCATGCATGGAGGAGGTTGGGGAGGATGGCAGGATCAATGTGCCTGTCCTCACACCCCCTGTTGCCACCAACTCCCTGCTGTCACCATGGGACTTTTCCCCGGAGCTGCAAATTTAAAAACTTGGGGGACTTACTCAGACTTTGTTGTGGACTCTCCCACACTAGAGGCCTTCAAGAGGAAGCTGGACAACCACCTGTCAGGGATGCTCTAAGGTGGATTCCTGCACTGAGTGAGGGATTGGACTCTTATAGGCCCCTTCCAACTCTACTCTTCTATGATTCTTTTGCTTTGAAGCGAGGTCACCACAGTCCTTCCACCAGGTGACCTCACTTCAGCGTTGAGCTAGGGGCTTTCCAGGGCAGATGGCGACCACCGATAGCTCGGGCAAGGGGCAGGCCCAACGAGCTGAATGGCCGCCAAAACACCTGTGCTTCATGGAGATTTTCCACCCCCACCCCACAGCAGCGATACCGTGGGGTTTCAAGAGGAAGGAATGGCAAAGCAGCACCATGAAAACTCCCTCCTTAAGGCTGGGGGCAGTCTGATCTAGGAAGGGGCTTTCACTACAGCCTGACTAAAGAAATCTATGAAGACCCAGAGGCAAAGACAGAGGAGTGGAGACCAGCCTGTCAGATGCCACTAGCGTATTCTACCACCTTATGCAACAGCTTTCGAGAAATAGGGCAGAGACTACCCCTGTAGTAAAGGCATAGGACAGGACCATTCTGATCCCCGCTGAGCCTCAAAGCTCACTGGCTGATCTTGGGAAATTCACAGGTAAGCATCAATAAAATAAGCATCGTTTAATATTGGAAAATGTTTTTTAGATTAGAAAATGCTATAGATAAACAAACAACCCAAAACCCATAGCAGCCCTCAGCTTACCCTGCAACCTTATCTAGGGCTAAGTTTGCCTGTGCAAACTAGCACCAACGTGGGTCTGCAGGACCCTCCCCTTTCTCCAGTTGGTACACTTGTCTGTGGCATTGTCATTGTGTTTATTCAGTGCAGATGCTAGAGGTCAAATGCAGATCAAATCTGCCTCTATTTAGCACTGGTCTCCAATGAAGTAATTATAGAGACAAGGCAAAAGATTATTTGGAGGCAAGGGGAGGCTGGGTGAATGGTTAAACAGATGGAAACAATATCAATGGGTTGCCAAAAGGTTCTTCAGAAAATGAGAATGCAATTCGGTGTGTGCCAAATGCTTTTTCCACCTCAGAATGAACACTGAGCTAGAAATTTGCAGGCAAAATGGAGGACGTATTTTTGCTTGAACGTTGCTGCAAACTAGGCTAATCCACGCTATTGAGCACAGCCACAGGAGAAGCTTTACAACAGAGCATCTCACGATGTGACTTTCTAAAGCTCTGCCGTAGCTGTTAACTTTATATATTCTCATTAGATTCATAAGCTTAGACAGCCCTGGGATTTCCTTGGCACTCTTCACGCCCACCACAAAATTTCAAGGAAAGAAAGAGAGAAAGCGAGGAGCAAAAGAAGAGTCTGGAAACAGGACAAAAAAGAAAGGGGAAAAAGAAAAAGAAAAACCACCCCGAGTTTAATACAAACATTATAAATATAATATGAACCCAAAGCAAATGGAAGCCAAATGGGCTGGCAAGAGTGCAGGTGCAGCTATGGCTGTTGGGAGAATGTACTTAACTTTCTGCTCACCTGCTTAAATGAACATTAAGGATCTGTAAGCTGTCCAAAGCACCTACTTAGATATTCAGGAGCAATCCCTCCACATCCCTTTCTCTACTCACACTAAAAAAAAAGATACTAATTCAGTGGTGATTGTTGAAAGGAACTTTAGGCAACAGAAGGGAATAAATATGCTGAATATTTTACTTGGACTCTCTGGTATGGTGCTGGAATGAGCAAGCTAGTATACCATACCTTCTCTGCGCAATCTAGCCATGACATGGAATGTGGGGGTGGGGGGAGTCAACAATTCAGAGCAATGAAAATAGATGAGTAGGTGGGTTCACACCAACCAACCCCCCATGCTGAAAGAATACACAAGGGGTGTGTGCAAGCCAACACTTCCACCATCACCCACAGAGGAAATTCTTTGCAGCAGTCTCTACTTTTGGCAATCATTGGAAAAGGCTCTCCACATGGGCTGATGTACGTCCATAGAGCATCTCAACATGAGGAGAGACTCTGGCCTAATCAGGATCCTTCTTCCCATGGAGTTGCTCTACATGCATATATTACTATGTGGGGAGAGTCCTCGCCTATGCCGATCCGAATGCATTAGTCACTAATGCATTCAGTCGGCATGGACAAAGATTAGTGGAAGAGAAGCATTTCCATTCAGGACAGTGGGGAGCAGAGGTGGGACTAGTCTGTGCACCCCCACATCCCCTCACACATAGTTTCAATTCAGGGGGTGTTCATGTGAACCCCCCATGTCTTCAACAAACAATAGGAACCCCCGTGCCCATGCAGAACACAGCAGGGAGTTAGAACGAGCACCCAAAAGTGCAAGGCTGTGCATGCATGTATATTTAGCCTTGGTCATGCCACCAGGGAAGACCAACCACACCCATAACCTATCCTTGCCAGGTTTAGATGAAATGATCATCCATGGCAACCGCTCACTGTGGCTTGAATATTCAAAATGGCCACCAGCACTCACCACAACCCACTGTGGCACCCTCACCTCACACAAATACACGACTCGCAAAACCGCAGCCTGCTAAAGCTGCTTTTCATTCACCTGTTAGGGATTCATTGCGTTCATTTTCATGTAACGTCTAGTTTATCCAAGAGAAACTAGCTTGACAAGTCCTGCTTCTCTCTCACCATCATCATTTCTGAAGAACTAATTGCTAATATTAATGTTGAAGTACTTTTGAAACTGAAAGAGATGCTTCAGAAGAAATAGGAGGTCTCTTTTGGCACTCTGTCACCCCCAATAAATCAAAAGATGGCTTTCAAATACTTCTTAGCTATTCCTGAAAGAGTGCAATGCCCTTTCTAAGGTTGAGAGGTGTTGTTTCTGGTCTCGAGCTCTTCTTTTTAAAGTCTCTTCCCCCCGCCCCCATTTGACCAGACAGACAAAAGGTTTCTTATTCTTCAGAGAAAAAATACAACAGCTGTCTGCATGGCAAGAAAGTTCAAGGAGCTGTTTGAACAAGGAAACTTTGTCTTCCACCATTTCATTTATCCTTTTAGTAAAGAACCTGAAGTCACTGAAAAGAAGGTTGTGACAAATAGATGCTGGCAGATAATAGAATCTAGGGGGGGATCCGCACGTCGCTCCCAGAGCGCTTCTATGCGATCCCAGTGCACCCCGAAAACGATAGTCTGACTTCCCTGTAAAAGAAACGAGGAAGAGCCGTCCATGCCGCCGCCACCGACGAGGAGAGCTCTCCCCCGGCAAGGAGAGCTCGGCAAAAGAAGGAGAGGTGAAGAGCGGAAGAAGCCTCCTCGTCGTCATCCGCGACATGCGGATCCCCCCCTAGATTCTATTATCTGCCAGCATCTATTTGTCACAACCTTCTTTTCAGTGACTTCAGATTCTTTACTAAAAGGATAAATGAAATGGTGGAAGACAAAGTTTCCTTGTTCAAACAGCTCCTTGAACTTTCTTGCCATGCAGCGCCGATGACGACGAGGAGAGCTTCTTCCGCTCTTCACCTCTCCTTCTTTTGCCGAGCTCTCCTCGCCGGGGGAGAGCTCTCCTCGTCGGTGGCGGCGGCATGGACGGCTCTTCCTCGTTTCTTTTACAGGGAAGTCAGACTATCGTTTTCGGGGTGCACTGGGATCGCATAGAAGCGCTCTGGGAGCGATGTCACCATAGAATCATAGAATAGCAGAGTTGGAAGGGGCCTACAAGGCCATCAAGTCCAACCCCCTGCTCAATGCAGGAATCCACCCTAAAGCATCCCTGACAGATGCCCGTCCAGCTGCCTCTTGAAGGCCTCTAGTGTGGGAGAGCCCACAACCTCCCTAGGTAACTGGTTCCACCATCGCACTGCTCTGACAGTCAGGAAGTTTTTCCTGATGTCCAGCTGGAATCTGGCTTCCTTTAACTTGAGTCCATTATTCCGTGTCCTGCACTCTGGGAGGATCGAGAAGAGATCCTGGCCCTCCTCTGTGTGACAACCTTTTAAGTATTTGATGATTGCTATCATGTCTCCCCTCAATCTTCTCTTCTCCAGGCTAAACATGCCCAGTTCTTTCAGTCTCTCTTCATAGGGCTTTGTTTCCAGACCCCTGATCATCCTGGTTGCCCTCCTCTGAACACGCTCCAGCTTGTCTGCGTCCTTCTTGGATTGTGGAGCCCAGAACTGGACGCAATACTCTAGATGAGGCCTAACCAGGGCCGAATAGAGAGGAACCAGTACCTCACGTGATTTGGAAGCTATACTTCTATTAATGCAGCCCAAAATAGCATTTGCCTTTCTTGCAGCCAAATCGCACTGTTGGCTCATATTCAGCTTGCGATCTACAACAATTCCAAGATCCTTCTCGTTTGTAGTATTGCTGAGCCAAGTATCCCCCATCTTGTAACTGTGCCTTTGGTTTCTATTTCCTAAATGTAGTTTTTATTTCCTAAATACTTCCTAGGTAAATACTCTTTCATACTATGGTTTCTCCAAAACATGTCCATTTTGTTCTGACTCACCTCTTAACTTATAAACATCTAATTACCAGAGGTAGCCCCATCATAATGGCAACAGCCATGTCAGGCAGCAGAGTTTGAGCCTTACAAGGGGCAGCAGAGTAGGAGACATACTGATCAGGCCCATGATATGAAGTGTTTCAAGACGTTATCCTAAACCAGCCCCACTGAAATGAAGAGAATCACAGAAAAGCATAGTAGGAGGTATCTACACTACATGGTGGATTAGGTTCAAGTGCAAGGGAGGCACCATTTTGATTTTCCATCCCTGACATTGAAATGTTTGCTGTTGTCCCTCATGATTATGCAAGACTGCTTTCTAAAATTTCCCCTATGACCTAAAATTTCCTCTGTGACCCATATCTTCAGCATACCATAAACATACTGATTGTACAGGATAGCTTCCACAAAGGTAATCCGTGTCTCCCTTATATTTTAGAGTTCTTTGATAATATCACTAAACATATGGACAAGGGTGATCTGGTAGACATTGTTTATTTGGACTTTAAGCAAATTTAGCAGACATGGGAGGAGAGGAGAGGTCCTTTTATAGATTGGTAACTGGATAAAGAACAGGAAGAATAGATTAGGAGTAAATAGACAGTTCCCTCAATGGGGAGAAAATGTAAACAGTGCAGCCACCCAATGATCTGCAGTTAGGCATGAGCAGTAAAGTGGCCAGATTTGTGTTTAGAGCCTTGTGTGGCGCAGAGCAGTAAAGCAGCAGTTACTGCAGCTGAAACTCTCCCCATGGCCTGAGTTCGATCCCAGCGGAAGCTGGTTCTCAGGCAGCCGGCTCGGGTCGACTCAGCCTTCCATCCTCTCAAGGTCGGTAAAATGAGTACCCAGTTAGCTGGGGGAAAGGCAATCACGGCCAGGGAAGGCAACAGCAAACCACCCCGCTACAAGGCCTGCCAATAAAATGTCAGCGAAAGCTGGCATCCCTCCAAGAGTTAGTAATGACTCAGTGCTTGCACGAGAGGTTCCTTTCCTTTCCTTAAATTATTTAGGGTGGTTAAAACAAAAAGGGACACTGAAGAGCTCCAAAGGGATCGCCCCAAACTGAGGAAACAGGCCCCAAAATGGCAAATGTGGTTTAATATATGTGTAAGGTGATGAAACAGTTGACCCCATGTGCAGCTATTGTGAAAAGGCAAATCCATGTTGGGAATCCTTAGAAAGTAAATAGAAAACAAAACTGCCAATATCGTAATGCCTATGCAACAAATATACACTGCGATCACACTTGAAATGCTATGCCATTTCTGGCTGCCACTCTTGAAAAGGAGCATGGTAGGTCTGGAAAAGGTACAGAATTATCAAGGGGGTGGAGCAACTCCCCTATGAGGAGCAGTTACAATATTGGGGGCTTTCTAGCTTAGGGGCGGGGAAAGGCAAGTAAGGAGGGACATGATAGAATTGTATAAAATTACACATGGTGTGGAGAAGATGGAGAGGCCTTTCCTCTTGTCTCATAATACTAGAAGCCAAAGTCATCCAGTGAAGCTACTGTAAATGGTTGGAGAAGAAAGTACTTCTTCACACAGCACATCCTTAAATTATGGAATTCACTTTCACAAGATGTGGTGATAGCCACCAACTGGGATGTCTTTATACAGACAAATTCATGGAGGATAAGGCTATTAATGCCTGGTAGACGTGATGGTTGTATATTAACTCTAGTATGCATTTCCTAGTAGGTATTGCCTCCAGGAAGAAGGATGTATATCAATACCGGTTGCTGGGGAACATGAATGGGAAAGTGCTTTTGCAGGAGCTTGTGAGCTTCCCATAGGCATATGGATGGCAATTATGGGAACAGAATGCTGGACTAGATAGACTCTTGGTCTGATCCAACAGGATTCCTGTTACGTTCTTATCGCTAGTTTCAGGAGGATCAGGTTGAAGGATCTGTGATTTCTTTCATTATGTTAAAGGGTTATAATTTGAATGTGTTAAAGCAGTACAACAATGGAACTAATCACGTAGGGAAGTCGTGGGCTCTCCCACACTAGAGGCCTTCAAGAGGCAGCTGGACAACCACCTGTCAGGGATGCTTTAGGGTGGATTCCTGCATTGAGCAGGGGGTTGGACTCGATGGCCTTGTAGGCCCCTTCCAACTCTACTACTCTATGATTCTATGATTCTGACATCAATCAAACACTGCAGCGAGACATTACTAATCATTGGCTCTTATAACTCCTAACAAATGTGTCCAACAACATCCTCCCAAATTAGGAGCCAAGCAGGAAGATTTGGATAATTTTAACACAGGGAATGTCTATACCATACCTTATCACAGGGATTGCCCCAGGATCATATCTGTGCATCTACATGACGCACAGGGGATCCCAGGGGCAGGAAGGGATGATCCTTCCATTTCCCTGGGATAACAGGGATAGCTTTTAGCCCAGTTTTTCCCACGGTCTTGGGATGGTCCCGAGACCATGGGATGTGTGGGCGGTCGTCCCAGCATCTCGCAAGTAAATGCAAGGAGCAGGGAACCAGGCACAGGACATGGAGCTCTTCAAGCACTCTGCGCCCATCAGGGGTTGGGAGGGGAGCAGGGTTGGGGCTTTAAAAAAAAACAACCTTACTTTTGCACTGGAGCGTAGGCGCGCTCCAGTGCAAAAGTACTTTAAAAAAATGGAGGGCACAACGTCCTCCTTCCTCCATGGACGTCGTGCGTCGCATGTGAATGCAGGGGGAGGATCTCGTGATCAGCATATCGCGATATCCTCCCCCCTCGGCCAAGAGGTGTAGCCATGCCAAAAGACTGAAGCTTCCCCTGCAGAGAACTTCATTGGGGTATGGAAAGGAGTCTCCATCAGGAACCAAGGGAACTGTCTGGCAATCTGTTTTACCAGAAAGTATTTGGTTTTCTTATGGAAGATGTACTCCTAAAAGCCATCAGATGGAGTTGGATACATGTCAGGTGCTGTATAAGGACTAGAAAGTCCCAGCAATTAGATGACTGGCAAGGCATGTCTCCAATCCTCTGAGACATCAGCCCTAGCCATGCTGGTACTGGTGTCTGCCTTTTATAACTACTGGTTACTAGCCAGACTTACATTCTGCCTATATCTCTAGTTACTGCTCTTTCCTATTGCCCATTTGACAGATCTGGGCCCTTGGTAATGGGCCATGCAAAGCACTTTATCATTTGATAGTTGCTCTGTTGTCTCCCCTACGCAGATTTGATTCAGCTGAGCATGCTCAGAAATCACTTGTGTTCAATACACAGAAGGCAGAGTTCTGGAAAATTATTTGTCCTTTTGTAGAGCAGGGGAATTGTTTTGTCCTAACATATTTTCTGCACATTTTACATTCTGCACAGTTCCATTTAAATCCCAAGCCAAGTCTCAGTGAACTTGATGAGTGTTTTAGCATTGTGTTCACACTCAGCCTGGCAAGTTCAGTGATGTTTGTATTCCAGAAATGGCATCTAACACTAGTTCCAAGCATTCCGGAGGAACATTGTGGATATTTCTTAGATTTAAAATAGTCATTTCTTTACTTCCACGAAGAAATAAAGATTGTCTGTTCCCATATGAACCTGCTTGTTTATTAAGGTCTTTAACTCCTCTAGATGCCCCCCAGCTTCTGAGGGACAGAGCGTTCTCAGTGGGAGCATCCAGGTTGTACGACACTCACCCCAGGTATATTTGCCAGGTTCTGTCACTATTGTCTTTCAGGCACTGGCTAGAAAGACAGTAGAACTTAGGAGAAACAGTTTTGTTAAAAGGTTCTTCTCCCAACTTTGGTTCTCCAAATCATTACACTAATTTTGGGTCACGCTCTGCTGAACTTAATGAGGCTTACTTCGGATTAGTTGTGCATGGAATTTCACACTCCCCCTTTCCTGCAAAAACATTGCATGTGACACCTTTTAAACCTTTGGGTCTGTTTTTGAATAAAGGATATTGGGAGTTTTGCAAGACATTCTTATTTTTTAAAAAGAGACAAAACGTTAAAAAAAGTTTTTCCTAGTATTTCAGGCTTAAAAATAGCGTAGTGTGGAATGGCATACTGTGACTTTATATTTTTAACAAGACTGCTTCAATCACAGGCCTTTCTTTGGAGGGATATTTAACACAGCACTTCTCACAAAACATGAGCTGCTGGAGAATGATCCGACCACTATGAAAAAATATGTGCTTTTCTGTAGATATTCAACTCCTCTGCACTATAATTGTGTCCCCCAGTGAGTGGCAAAGGAAGCAACCATTTTTAACGGTAGCAGCCATTTTGAATTTCCCAAAGTTCAAAAGAGCACCTCAGAACAGGGATTTCTGTTGAAAATAAAATGGTGGCCATTCCAGTTCTGACTGAAGACTTGTTTGTTTGTTCAGCCTTTTGATAACACTTTATGCGTGACGATTTGTTATATTGTGTTTGCTATATTGTTTTAGTGGTTTTGATTATTTTTTTTAAGATATTGTGGTTTTTGGTAGTATTGTATGCTGATTTGGGGGTCATTCTTTTATTGAAAGGTGAGAGATAAATCTTTTAAAGGAATAAAAATAGTAGTATTCTGATCCTTTACGCTCGTTTTCTCATTCACTTCAAACAAGTATAGAGAGGGCCACAGCGAGACATGTTAAGGGAATAGGAGAGGTTAATAATATAGATCATTTCTGCATGTATATATAAAACAATGCAAAGCAGTTCTTAGGAAGAAGCATTAGATCTATTTACTCTGCACTCTAAGAAAGGGAAAACATTAAGCTGTGATTTCCCCCACTCACTCACTCACTGCTACATACATAGGGTGACCATATGAAAAGGAGGACAGGGCTCCAGTATCTTTAACAGTTGTGTTGAAAAGGAAATTTCAGCAGGTTTCACTTGTATATATGGGGAACCTGGTGAAATTTCCTCTTCATCACAACAGTTAAAGCTGCAGGTGCCCTGCCCTCTTTTAAATCTGGTCACTCTAGTATAGCTCCTGCAGCTTTAACTGTTGTGATGAAGAGGCAGCTGGACAGCCATCTGTCAGGGATGCTTTAGGGTGGATTCCTGCATTGAGCAGGGGTTTGGACTCGATGGCCTTGTAGGCCCCTTCCAACTCTGCTATTCTATAATTCTATAAGATTCTATGATTCTGCTATTCTATGATTCTATAAATTACACCAGGTTCTCCTTATATACAAATGACACCTGCTGAAATTCCCTTTTCTATGCAACTGTTAAAGATACAGGAGCCCTGTCCTCCTTTTCATAGCGTCACCTTAACATACATTTCCACTTAACTAATAAAAGAAGTGCTTACCAGGTGGGAAGTAGTGGCTGGTGGCACTCTGGTTTCTATTTGCTTCACACTCCTGCAATTTACTCTGTAGAGCCACAATTTCTCGGCGGACTGCAAGGACATTATGCTTGTCCAGAGATTCCAGTTCATTCACCATGAGACTCAGATTCTTAATCTAGGAAAACAAAATGGTACAACTGATGCTTGGTTACATTCAAGTTGGTTTTGCAAACTCATGTTTGCTGAGTTTTTCATTTTAGCCAAGAAGGCTACCAAGAGTACAGTGTGCTTTTTGAAATAGTGAATTTCTAAGAATACGTTTCCTGCCATCACCATCTATGTGGAGAGAGGTCTGGCAGTGCTCCGTGTCGCAGAGGCATAACTGGGTTGGCAATGGCTATTGTTATTAATAGGATGGTGTTTACTGGTTTTTAAAGTGTGGTTTTATTGTTTTACTAATCTCTTGTGTTCAGATTGTGATGTGCCTTGAATACGGATGGAAGAATCAGTCTATTTCTGGTCTATGTCAGTGTTGGACATGTTCATTTATAAGTCCATTCTGTACCATTTCCACACCAATTTGAGAATTCCAAAAATGCATGAAAATTGCACTATTGCACTTTTGCATTTTTATATGCACGTTGGTGCATTTCTTAAGCTGAGAATGGTATCACAAAATTCAGAGAAGTGCAAAAAATGAATGATAACTGGAATCCAATCTGAGTATTAGTCCAGGAAATGCAAACCAGTTTGCTTCACTTAAAAACGCAAACTGAACAAAACCCTCAAGCATTCCTAGGCCAGATCTACACCAAGCAGGATATGACACTTTGAAAACGGTTTGAAAACTGTATATGTTGTGTGTCCTGGGCCCCAACAGTTGTCACTTCTGTTATAAACCATTTTAAAGCAGTAGTGTAGATCCTGCCTAAGTCTTGAACAAATTGTATAAGATGGGATATAAATTTATGGGGTTTAATATATACATTTTTCCCTTTCCAGGAGCAGTTACTGATTTCCTGCACAGTAGCCCACTAATGGAGCTTTTGATTGGCCCAAGATGGCCTCTGATCCATTTGGTAATGACGTCATAGCATTGGGGTATGGCTTCTGACACACTGTTTGTAAAAAATGAAAGTCCTTAATCCTGCTTCCTGCTTTTGGATTTGGAGCCAGCTCCTAGCGCATGACCCAGTTATTAATTCCCGCCCCATTGTTCCATTCCTCTATTCCTCTTTTCACTGCCTTTACCCAGGCATGTTATCCACAGCCTTTATCTTCACTGAGGCCAGTACAGACAGAAAGAAAAGAAAGGGCTCAGTTCTCTCCTTGGTTACGTTTGAGCCATTTTAGGGCAAACACATTAAAGCTACTGGAGATTTGGATCAGGGAGAACTACACAACTGAACAATTTTTTTACCATACCTCTTCATACAACTGTTCAACAACCACATTGCTTCCAGTTAGTGTCAACTTCAACTGAGTGACCAGTTTCTCCATTTCACTGATTTCCAGTCTCATCAGCTGGAAGTCCAGTTCAGTGTAAGATACACTGGTCTTCTCCATGTGCTCAATCTTGATGCTTAGGTTCAGAATCCTTTTTTCATACGCATCAATTTCTTTGGTGTACTGGCTAACCTATAAATATACAGAAGAATGCATTCCGTTTTAGCAAGTGCATTTAAGATACCTTTTTCAAAGATAAGTTTTGCCTCATTGCACCTCTGCAATCTCACTGAGATCAAAATATGTTTACGTGGCTACAACTGAGCGCAGAAGCTTATCTAACTTTGTCTTTATTTTTAGACCAGAATACATAGCAAAGATTACAGATAAATGACATAGATAAAGTGAAATGTCTCCAGGATAGGAAAAGTGTAATCGCTGATCAGCTATATTCTTCTCAATGGTTTTTTTATTGAGTTCAACAGAAAAGTGCATCAGACTGCAGCAGAAGGACACAGAGGATCCTTATCCATACTTTTTTTTAAAAAAAAAATCTGATTAAATCTTCCCAGAATTATTCTTAATGAAGTGCAATGAATTAGGAGAGCTTTTACTCAGAACTACATCTGCATAGTAACCTCACCAGATATGTGGCCATGGTGTCTAGAGTTCTGCAGGTCAGGGTCCTTGAGGTCAGTGGCTTGATCTGTACAGCAAGAGACTGCTGTGTTGACCAAGCAAAAGCAAAAAAACCCCATATGACATTTATACCAAGCCTGGCCAACCAAGAGACTTCATACTACCTGCTAACCACAGGGGCTAATGTTGCAGGCATACTCATATTCCTTTCTGTGCCTGAAGAAGGTTTTGAGGCCACAGTGCCCATAGGAGTTAAATCCAAGCTAAATCCTAGTCTCAGACCCCAAAGTTCCTGGTGCAAGCCCCAGAGTCCCTAGCAGAATGGGGACACAAACTAAATGGCTCTATAGGATACAGCTGCAGTACAAAGTGCAGTTGATTTCATACCAGTTTAACAACCATGATGTCACCTACCACAGGGATGGGCAGAAAGTAAGTTATGGTGGCCCACTTAGTGCCTATTCATTGCTGAAATTTTTGCAAAGTGTGCTAGACTTGACTAAATGGATGTTTACAATGTTTACTCTTGAAAAACTGAAATTGGAAAGTGGGGTTGGGTTAGGCGGGCATGCCCATTTGCAATGGGTGAAGTGGACACAGGGAGTATGGTGCCACGGTTTTTAAAAAAATGAAAAATGTTTCACACTTATGGCCATTTTATTTGATTTAGCGTAAGCGCTAACGATAATCAAGCAAACTGAAGTTAGCCATATCTACATCTATCCTTCTTAATATCTTAAAATTTCAGGCAACTCTGTTACTGAACTTTCTGAATACACTGAGCTCAACGACTCGCAAAGTAGTGTGTTCATTAAACTGCTAGTCAAGAACCTGAACCAAAACAAAACACTTCTTTTTTCTTAGTTTTCAGCTCCCTTCAGCCTCCAGTTAACCCTTCAGTCTGCAGAAGCAAACTATAGAAACTGAAGTGTATTAATGGACTGTTGTGTCAAGACAACAAACTGCATAAAGCAAACCCTCAGAAAAAGTCCCCAGGGACAGATACAAAAGGAACCTATCCCTGTAAGAACGTTTCAAGCAGATGCCTGGGAGTACAGTGGTGATCGGGCACCTAGCTTCCTTTGTCTCCAAACCATTTCCGTGAACAGTAATGCTTTTACAAGAGCTATCAATCATTTGACACTGAAAATAATAAGAATGGCTGATGGCCTGAACACTGTGTTTATACGGAACAATTGCATATGGAGCTGTATTTGTCTTATGTCTCTCTACCAAATGACCTCAGTTCTGAAATACGAAGGACATTCCTGACAACGCTCATATTTTTCCTTCTATAAACAATTGTCATAACTAAGTCAGTATCTTTAACACCCCTGTAGTGAAGCTTTGTTTTCATATCTGACGTGATGTGCTATCTGCCAAGATCATGTTGGAGGATGTGTCATCCCGTATCTAGCTTGACGCTTTGCCGCTCTGTTAGGCTGAACTGCCCAGATGCACCACAGTGAAACAAAGATTTGGGTTAGGGCTGCAGGGGGCGGGGGTCCTTTTCTAGTATCCATCACTTGAATTAGACACTGGTTCAAAGGGGAGCATCATGGGCTGATTTCAGTGGAGTCATCGTTTTAAGCGATATATTGTCAAGCAGCCTTCGGCTGAGGAGCAACCTTTTCTGTAGTCGCTTCTTTCACTTAATAGCTAAACATGATTCCTCCGTTGGTGCAAAATTAATGGCTTTTCGATAGCTGCTAGGCAACTAAAAGTCAAGTTACACGACCCTGTTAAAGTTATTCAAAGGCAATACAATTTTGTTAAATTATACTTTCCTTTCCCTCCAAGCAGGCCCAGCCATGCAGTGACGTGGCTGCCTGCAGGCGCATCAGGCGGCGCGGAATGGGAAGGGCGGCGAATCGCACCACTCTCGCCACCCAGAAGGCCCACTGCTGTGCTACAGGGCCAGCCACTCCAAGCCCCATGAAGAGAGACTGGGAGAACTGGGCATGTTGAGCCTGGAGAAGAGAAGGCTGAGGGGAGACATGATAGCACTCTTCAACTACTTGAAAGGTGGTCACACAGAGGAGGGCCAGGATCTCTTCTCGATCCTCCCAGAGTGCATGACACGGAATAACAGGCTCAAGTTAAAGAAAGCCAGATTCCAACTGGACATCAGGAAAATGTTAGTCATACTGTCAAAATGTAGTCAAAATGTTGTCATACTGTTAGAGCAGTATGACAATGGAATCAGTTACCTAGGGAGGTTGTGGGCTCTCCCACACTGGAGGCCTTCAAGAGGCAGCTGGACGACCATCTGTCAGGGATGCTTTAGGGTGGATTCCTGCATTGAGCAGGGGGTTGGACTCGATGGCCTTGTAGGCCCCTTCCAACTCTACTATTCTATGATTCTACGATTCTATGATTCTCCTGCCTGCCTGCCTGCCTGCCTGCCTGCCTGCCTGCCTGCCTGCCTGCCTGCCTGCTGTGCTACTGTGCCACTGCTGCCACCGCCTCCTCCTCCTACAACGTCTGCCTGCCCACCTCCCTTCTTGTCAGCCAGCGTCCTGGCCAGCCTCTTTCATCTTCTTCCCTGGCCACAGAGGTCCCTTGACAGGGTCAGCCAGAATAACACACAAGATCCTCCCCCCAGAGGCCCTTGCGGCCAATGAGCAAGCAGGGAGGGGAGGAGGAGCTGCCACTGCCACCTCTGTCCCCCTCACTTCTTCCTGGCTGCCCAGCCACTCTCCCATTGTGCCCCAGCTGCAAGGCTCTTGTGCATGGTCACCCCCTCCACACCACCAGCAACAGAAATGGAGGCACAGCACAAGTCCCTAGAAGGGCAGTACTAGCTCCAGGAGAATCCCGTTCCCACCCAGCACGCGAGACAGCAACGCGGTGCTGCTGCTTGCACCAACTGCCAAGGCAGGCACACCCAGGCAGGGCAAGAGGAGCTTGGGGGGTGCGGGCAGTGGTGGGGGCTGCAGCTGCAACAGAGGAGGAGCGAGTGAAGGAGCCACTGGCCAATTGACCAACCTGAGGGAGCAAGCGTGGGTGGGTGGGTGGGTGGCACACCGCCTCGCTTGAGGCAGCAATAATTATTTGGCCTGGTCTGCCTCAAAGTGATGAAGTAAGTGTAGGCAAAATCATTTTATATGCACTCCCTAGCATCTGCAACAAATGAATCATTGGGGGGGGGGGGTGCATAGGTGGGGGTAGCTCCCTCCACACACACACAAACACAATTATTGAATTACGGGGGATAGATTGTGCTAAGAGGAAGCTTCCTTTAGGCTCAATCACTCCTTCCAAGGGATGAAGGCAATAGCCAGACTTCCCTTCCACCCCAAAGCAACACTGGGGAAGGGATTTGGCATGGAGAGCGCAGTATCAAAGGGGACCCCAGTCTCTTAGACCACGTCCTCCACCAGCGGTTCTTTTGAAGGCTCTAAGACACAGCCATGACCTGTCCAGAGTCACCTCTCCTGCTGCGTCCTTCTGTTGGCCCACTTTCTGCAGAGCCAACATAATTCCCCTGTATGTTGCCCTACGCAGCCTCGGGATGTCCCCCAGCCGCATGAGGGAACCCAGCATGTGTAACCCTCAACCCAGGCCGTTTTGGGTGTCTGAGGGAGGAGGAAGGGAGTGTGCGCCTATCCCTTCTATTATTATTTTTTCTGCAAGGGCTGGGGGGCTTTGCGTGTCATAGTGCCATTTACTTCAAAGAACATTGTTTAAACAAAAACAAATGTTTCCAGAGGACTGTCTCTGCCTCTCCCACTACCTCCCTGTTGTAGGGTTTGTTATGCGTAAACTTCTTATCTCGCCCCGATTATACTGTGAGAAAGTTTATGAATATTTATGGTGAGAATTTATAATTTAGTGCTCTGTCTTTCCTCCTGATTAATTCAAGGACACTTCATTTGTTACGACGTCTGGTTCCTGGAGCAGTCAAACCATTTCTCCTGGACACCTAATTGAAACCCTGCATATTTTTCATCAAGCAACCAATGTCAAATGCTGGTTCTTGGCTGTGCAAACATTTTTTTCAGCTTCCTGGAGATTACAGAAGTTGAGGCTTATTTATGGGTGTTTTCTTGAATTTTTCAAGGGAAATGGGAGCTGGATTCCTATAGCAAACAACCCAAACAGCAGAAGGCTAAGGAGCTTTACTTTAATTAGGATGCATCATGGCATCACGAAAACATTTCACTGTCACACAGCTTTATATATTAGAAAGAACTGTTGATTTTTTTCCCCTCTTAAAATATTTTTAGCAAGAAAAGGGGAGCATCAAGCTATTCTTGCCCTTCTCTTCAATGTGAGTTGATCACCTTTTTGACCGCTTGTCATTTGGTTTTGCCCATAAGCCATCTGTCTGCCATAATAACAGAAGTTTCCCCTGAGGTTACAGTAAAAGTAAGACTATTTCGGAATCCACCGACCGCCCCACCCCACCCCCGCAAAAAACCTGCTTTTTCTCACAAATAATTTCAGCTACAGTATGTACCTAAAGTAGGACTGTCGGCCAATTAAAAAAGGTGGAAGCATCATCTGCTTTTTAACCACTTAATTTAGCAATGATATTTAAATAAATATGCCTTGGAAGAAACCCTTTAGATAGGCATCTTGTTGAGATTTTGAATGAAGTGTAAATTTGTTTACAGTGTGATGAGCCAACGCAATCATGCATTCTTTGAAGGAAAAAGCGACTTTAATGTTGTAATAAGATGGGGAGGAGGGACCATGATGGCCTTTCATGGATCCCTTACAGCCAAATGATTCTAGCCCTATCGGGTGGTATTTAAACTTGTTAGCTCAATATGGGATCAGGGATGTCCCAAGTACCTCCACGTCCCCATATTCCATGTGCCAAGTAGCTCTGCCCCTAGGCGTCAATGCATATGGTGTGAATGTCTTCAGGAAGAGGCTTTTGCCCATACAACTATGCAAATGGCAGCTTCCAAATGAGCTGGAACCCTGCGTTACCAAGGTTCCTGCTCATGTGTACAGACAAATCCCCACTGTGTTAGGCCAATGGCTCTTAATGGCCAATAAACATCTAAAGAGATGCCTCTTACCCCCATTTTCTCCCTCTCCTCAAAGAAATGTGCCCATTCAGCCTGGCAAAATGCAAGAGGTTTGGGAGAGTTGTGGCTGAAACAGACTCAGGCAAAATCAGGAGAGGAGAAAGCTTAGCTGGAGCATGTTTAGCGCACAATAAGCCCAGCTAGAAATCTAATGGGGAGAGCTGTAGCTGTTGGAGTGTTAATACTATGAATGCGCATCTATGCTCAACCTGAATATATGTGTGAATAAATGACCACATACCACACAGAAACACCATGGAGCCTCCAGTGCTGCGTTCCAAGGAAAACAAACCTGGGTGAGCGCTTGCACCCCCAGAGTTCTCACCACTCAGAGAATTGGGGTGCAAGGATGAAACCTTTTTTTTCCCCATTTCCAATTATCTTAACACACTAGAACCAAAATAGCCTCAACCAATAAACAACTTGCAGCCCTGCTAATTAAGGCTGGCCCTTGCAGATTAATCAACCAAAGCTTTAGGTGCTTAATCAAACCTATCTGATTGAAGCTTGTAGTCCTAACACAAAGTTTCCAATTAGCCCAGAAAAAAGGACAAGAGACTGTGTAAAGTCATTGGGGGGGGAATCCACTTAGAAGTGTTCCTGCACACCCTCCATTAAAATGAATGGGAGCTGGGCTATTTGTTCTTTGGACTTGGTAACAATATTTCATTTTTTTAAAAAAATCACTTACTTTGGAAAGTTCACTGTCAAATTTCTTTGAGAGCTGCTGGGCTATTATTTCAAGCCTCTCCATCCTCTGCACAGGAAATGCGGTATCTGGCAGATACACTGAGCACTGGCACACTCTATGGTCATCCAAAGCGCCGGTCACATTGGCAAAGGGCTGTAAGAAGATTGAAGTTGGGGAAATTTCAGTAAGCCCCCTGGAAGGCGGCATTTCTCCCTTACCATACTTGAAGTACAAACAATATAACATTCTTCAGACATAAACAAAGAGCTATTTGTGCAGTCTTGAGAGGACAAGCAGACAGGATGTTACATTGTGAACAATTTTCGATTTGAACCCATGTTCAAAGACTAAAGCATTTTAGGCGGAGGAGGAAGAGGAAGAAGAAGAAGAAGAAGAAGAAGAAGAAGAAGAAGAAGAAGAAGAAGAAGAAGAAGAAGAAGAAGAAGATTCTCCTAAATTGATTCGTATATCAAAAATTACCAATTAAATCTATTTCCTCAACTGAAAAATTATAATGGAAATAAAAAACTGATATTTGTTGATAGTTCAAAATAAACTTGTACGTTCCTCAGTGCTGGAAATCTCGCCTTTTAGTAGATAGCACATTTATGCCTTATAAGGCTGTGTTCTAATAGTCTGTGATTTTATGTATTAGACCTAATATTTACAATACATTTACTTCTTTGGTGGATAGAAGGCCCCTAGTCCTCTCCTGGTGTATTAGAGGACACAAACCTCAGCTCAGTGCCCACTCATGGGCCAGTGAGCTTTTCTAAACATGGCTATTAATTTGCTGTTATCTAATTTTGGTTTCATCATACCATTGAAATCCACACTCTACATGAAGAGCATTTCCTTTACATAACCCCTAGGTGGCATTATGGTATAGCAAAATAGCACAAATGGGCAAGAGGAACAAGTGTTTTCTTTCACTTTCACAATTAAATGCCACATTTCCCCGGATCAAAAACAAAACAAAAAACCTCCTTAGCGCAGTGCTCTTTAGACACAGAAGTGAAACTGGAGGGTCATGATGGCATCTGAGAACCCTGGACAAGCACATAATAAATGCCTCATATAGAAAAGCCCAAGTCTGTGACCATTTCAGCAGAGGTTGAACCTGGCTACACATTAACGGGAGAGATTCCTTCTTAGTAGAAGCTTCCCTGCCTGTTGCCTTCACCACCACCCTCCCCTGCTCTACACAACCTCCAGTGATCCTTCCTTCCCAAGAAAGCTAAACCTGAGTAAGTGTTTCACCCCTGAAACATATTGTGGCTCAGAGAAGTGAGGCACACAGAACAGTACTATAGGCTTCTCAAAAGACATGCAGAGAAAGCTGTAGAGATGGCAAAGCCTCTGGCCATCATTCTCCTTCAATGGTTTGGCCCTGCTTATCTTATCTTCCCATCACAGCTAATTGCATCTACTCCACAATTAGACCTAAAATAGGCACAAGTAAACAACGGACTGAGAAAGGCACGATACTTTCCAGCGTTCTCGGCCAAGGGGAATCTCCAGAATTCTCAATGGTCAGAGCCCGGCTTACCTGGGTCTACTTGTCACATGGTGACTATTAATGTGTAGCCAGGTTCTAAATCTGTGGTAGCGAAGTCAGCCAATGTCAGGGGTGGAGTGTACACCACTAGCACCTTGTTCAAAATTGCAGGTGCAACTCTTACTTTCACCCCATCAGGGAATACACCCGAAAAAGAAAAGGGCTGTTCTCAGAGACACTATTAGAGGTAGGGCCTAATCCTCCAGGTAATCCCAGCCATTAAGACTCAAGCCTACTTCTCTCCTCACAGCCCCATCCTGGAGTCTATATCCTGGGCCGGATCTACTGCTTTAAAGCGCTTTATAACAGTAGTGACAACTGTTGGGGCCCAGGACACACAACATATACAGTTTTCAAACCGTTTTCAAAGTGTCATAGCCTGATGGTGTAGATCTGGCCTAGGAATGCTTGAGGGTTTTGTTCAGTTTGCGTTTTTAAGTGAAGCAAACTGGTTTGCATTTCCTGGACTAATACTCAGATTGGATTCCAGTTATCATTCATTTTTTGCACTTCTCTGAATTTTGTGATACCATTCTCAGCTTAAGAAATGCACCAACGTATATACTGGTTTCAAAACGTTTTCAAAGCGCTTTAAAAGCAGTAGTGTAGATCCTCCCTGGCCACGCTTAAGTGTGACAGAATGTTGTGCACCATGATGGTCAAGGCTAGATTAGAATGGAAGGTTGTTTTTCCCTCCCTGCTTTTTAAGCAACAGATTACATTTATTATTAAACAAAATGTATTCTAAAGTTGGATATATATTTTAAAGCACCTGAGGAAAAATTCTCTACAAGTTCTGAAAACCTTGTGGTGAAGTAAGAAGCAAATAGAGCAGCAGGCACAGCAAAGCAGAGCAGCATGTAAACAGAACACAAGTCTTTTGCAAAGCAGCTGCATTCAGAATGAGCCAGAAGAATACTTTGAAGTGACATCAGTTGCTGTATACATATATATATACAAACTCCACAGATTTGTGAACTATGCAAACTGTTCATGTACATGCAAAAGAGAATTTATTCACTGGAGACTCCATCCCGCTTCTCATACATCTCCACAGGCAGGCAAAAGATGTAGATTATGCAAAGTGGCGAAGCTATGGACAGTCAATACAGAGAGCTCCATAGCAACACTTCCCGGTGAGAAGGAGGAGGCGTGCTGCAAATTAAACTGTCCCTGATACAGCACAGATGTGGGCTACTGTACAGATTGCTGGGATCAGCGTTTCCCAGCCCCCACGCAGGCCTTGTTGTACTCTGGTTGGCCCTGGCCATGAAGGTAGTGGCTGTAGTGGTGGCAGGCAGTGGCAGCACTTTGAATCAATGGGAGGTGGCTGGGAGCCACCATTTAACTTTCATACAATTCCTCTGATGAAGAATCACTCAAAGGCATCATGGGGAATTGAAATGATGCTGCCCAGTTTCCAGTGCTGGCTGAAGTCCACCAGCTAGATTATTTTTTCAAAGGTACAGCCATGACAGGCATCAGTGGTGGGCCCCACCAGGTACCTGAGGATGCCACATGGTGAAGCCGGGCCTGCAGATGGCACAGGTATGATTCTGCTGGGTGGACAAGGGAACATTTGGCTGTCATTTGGGGACTTCTGCGTAATGTGTGACATCTCCTTGTTTGAATGCCTTTAGAAATAAGATTAGGGAGATTCATGGAAGAAAGCTCGATCAAAGGCTTTCAGCCATGGTCCCTGAACAGAGCCTTGGTATTCAGAAGTAGCATCGCTCCAAATACCAGACACATGGGGCAAAGGGCAGTGGGAGGCAAAGGACCTTGATGCCCTGCTTGAGAGCTTCTTAAGGTATCTGGCTATTTGGTGAAGAATGCTGAACTTTTGACCCAAAAGCAATTTGCATCTTCCTAGATGTCTTCTGAGTACTTCAGAAGAACTCAAGACCTGCAAATCTACCCTTAACCCCCAAAAGTATCCTCCCAATATGATATTACTGATGGTGATCAACCCACTGCTGCCAACTCTATATCCACACCATTAGGTGAATCATTGTTATATTAGATTATTAGATTGGATATAAATACCCTTAGAGCTGGAACGCACTTGGTTGGATCACTCTAGCTGGGAGCACATCTTCAGCCTTTTTAAATAGAAAAAAAAACACCTAGTGGGCACTAAGTTTAATGTTCCATTAGTGTTGGGCTGTGGCTGCTGCTAGTACTGGGCTTTTGAAAATCTGCTTCTTCTTTTCTTATTCAGAAAGGTCCAGACTTGAGTTGATTGATTTCATCCAACTACAAGCTTAATTTACCAACGCTGCAATTACACCATTTCTCTACAGAAGTAATATCAAAGCATTTTACCTCAAGGTGACTGTGAGTGTTTGGCTCTAGAAGTCGGGAAGTTGAGTGGACGGGTGGAAGAGTAGCATCCTAGAAGAGAGATACAAGTGTTGTTATAAAAGAGTCCTTCACTGATAACGAGCCAAAAACCCATCTTGGAATAGCGGGGTGAGCGAGGAAGGAGAACTTCTCTCCTGCAAAATGGCTGAGGGGTGCAGTACATTTCTGCAGTCTGTGCAAAGATGCACATTGTATATATTAAGGTGTGTGGATGTGGGTGTGGGTGTGTACACATACACACAAACTCCCTCTGTTGTTAATGTCAGGGATGGAGGAAATTTCAAGAAATGTACAGATTTACATTAACGTGTGTGTGTGTGTGTGTGTGTGTGTAGCTTTCTTACTTGGACTAATGGACAAACAAATAAAAGAGAAGGGGGAACTTTGTTTTTGTACATGGTAACGGCAGCAAGATTGCTATTCGCACAGAACTGGAAGAATGAAACAACACCAATAATGGATGAATGGATGTTGACGATGTTGGAACTTGCAGAGATGGCAAAACTTACAGTGATAATGAGAGAAAGCAATGTGTATGTTGGAATGGAAACCTTTGATAGGATATTTGAAAGAGACAGAGAAAAATGATGGATTTGTTTGTGGATTTTAGTATTAAGATGGTGGGAAAGAGAGGAAAGAAGCATAACTCTGTGAATCCAATGTATAATTCTTAAATTATAAGAAAAATTGAATTGGATGGATATATACATGGTAATTAAGTAATTAGTGGGCATTTTTGGCATGAAGAGGGCAAAAAAATGTATCTTAACCTCACCCTTAAATGTTTTTAGTGTAATTGTAGTTGTTATACCTTTGTTTGGATGTATTATATGTGATGTCTGTCTAGATGCTGTTGGGAAAAAAATAAAAAAATAAAAATTAGAAGTAATATCAAAGCATTTTACCTCAAGGTGACTGTTTGGCTCTAGAAGTCGGGAAGTTGAGTGGACGGGTGGAAGAGTAGCATCCTAGAAGAGAGATACAAGTGCTGTTATAAAAGAGCCCTTCACTGATGACGAGCCAAACACCCATCTTGGAATAGCAGGGTGAGCGAGGAAGGAGAACTTCTCTCCTGCAAAATGGCTGAGGGGTGCAGTACATCTCTGCAGTCTGTGCAAAGATGCACATTGCATACATTAACATGTGTGTACACACACATACACACAAACCGGCTCTGTTGTTAATGTCAGGGATGGAGGAAATTTCAAGAAACGTACTGTTTTACATTTCCCTGTAGGAGTGAATGAGACTTTCATTTATATTAGGGAAAGTAACTGGGGCACAGTGGGGCACAACCACTGGGGCAGGACTAAGAGCTCCACCACACCTCCTTTTTTTCCACCTCCATTTCATTAGCACATCAAATGCTGGTCACTTCCACATGCGTGCACTGTTGCACTACTTTGCCTTGTTCACCTTTTCAACCATGCCGGCTCACACTTCCTGGTATTGCTGCCCCACCCTGCCTCTTCTCCTTTCCCTCCAGTTCATTGGTTCTTGTAGCTGATAGACATTCTGATGGATGTGGGCACCTCCCACCTCCACCCCGCTCTGGTTTTGTTGTCTAAAGTTTCGTGATTTAGCGTTTCATTGGCTGGGCACCTCTTACAGCAAAAAAAAAAAAAATGGAAGTTGAAATGCGTGGATGATAGAGCAATGAGAGTGCAGTTGGAGCAGCAAAAGTCCATTCGACCAACTCGGCACGCTGGAGGAGAACCGCCCCGCCCTCTTCTTTCATCAGTGAGATCGCCCTTCAACACACACACACACCAGAAGGGACATTCTGTGACATAGCGCAAGGACAGCAATACACGGGGACGGAAGGGTAGTTTTATCCCATTTGGAGAAAAGATACTGCACTTTCCCTGCCCCAGAAAAACACGGAAAATGGAGGAGAAGAGGCGCGATGACTGCAGGAGAAGGACAATGTCACGTGAGGATAATGAGGCAAAACGGTAAACAAGGCAAGACGAAAGCGCAATAAAACGCTAGTGTGATGGATCTCTAATGCTGCTCCCTGTCCCTGATGACTCAAGTTGTCCCTGATTACTCAACCATTGAGAATCTAGCTTTCTCCTATCTGCATAGCCCCACCTCTTCATCTGCATAACCTCTTCCTGGGTTTTCAGTGATGGGGTATAGAATGTTAGCTTTTATATCATCACATAAAATAAACCCACATTTCCTTTTAATAGTAAACTCAATGCTCCCGTTCCTATAGTAGTGAAGCCAAAACAAACAGCAAGCTTGGGAGAACCACAAGAGCTTCAGAAGTACAAAAAAAATACCAAAAGGGGGCATCCCCCTCCACCATCACCCCCAAAAGCCCAGCCCAATGAGGACTGAGCATGCCAAGAGTCACAGAACATTGAGTGTCAACTGGAAAAGAAAGATGGAAAAGTGAGCGGGGAAGAGTGAATGGCTTGAACCACTAACAGCTTATAGTTTGCCAGAAGAAGGCATAGCTAGCTGGCACCCCAAACAGGAGCACTCCAGTTAGGGGGCAAGGATACATTTTATTGCAGGAGCCACTTGTTCCTTCTAATAGCAGACTCTGGTGGTCAAGTATCTATCAGTCTGGAAGCAAGACAAGAATCTGAGAAATCCCTAGGTATGCAGAAGTTTATTCATCTGACATATAGCTATGCAATGTTCAGGTTTGGGTTTGACAGCTTTCTAGTGCTGTATACCACAGCACAGGAAGATGTTTGGAGGGGAGGAAGAAAAAAGATTCCCAAACCTGAATCTCCTTTTCCCCCTAAGAGAAAAGAATAGCACTATAAGACTCCAGGTTCAAGCTCACTGGAGCTCTGAACAGGAGCATTTGCCTTAGAGGGTGAAGAAACACTGCAACGTTATGTTTCATGCATTCATTTGGGTATATGTGACTGCGTAGAGCAGGAGTTCCCCTGGCACCTCCACCATCACCACCTGCAGTCTGACATGGTACAGTCCAATAGCAGTTAATGTTTCTGTGCAGAATCATCTGTGAGACAATTCTTACATATATGCTAAGAGGACTCCCAAATTCTGGCCCTATTAGCTTTAAACAGATACGCACGTGTAGCTGATATAAATGCATATTCTTCCCTTGTTAACTCCTGCTTCAGTTTTTGATTTACAGATTGTAAGGCCCTAGGGATGGGAGCCTGTCCTCCTGTACTTTTCAAAGCACAATGCATGAAATGGTAATAATAATAAAATAATCACAACACTGCCTCTGCGTCCCTCTTTCCTGATGTCCACTTCTACAGCATATGATTCCTGATGAGCTAGCAAATCATTTAGGGTAACCATACGGAAAGGAGGACAGGGCTCCTGCTTCTTAACAATTGTATTCCTTTGTATGCATGCAGCTCCTGGTGAAATTCCTTCGTCATCACAACAGTTAAAACTGCAGGAGCCCTGCCCTCTTTTGTAGAGTGACCAGATACAAAAGAGGGCAGGGCTCCTGCAACTTTAACAGTTGTAATGAAGGGGGATTTCACCAGGTGCTGCATGCATACAAATGACACCTGCTGAAATTCCCTTTTCCTGTACCACTGTTAAAGATACAGGAGCCCTGTCCTCCTTTCCATATGGTCGCCCTAACTGAGACCTTTGATCTCTCCTAAAATTAAAACCTCGTCTTGGCCATCTTTATCCTCTTTTGGAGAATGTTTCCTTATGAACCTAACGCTGCAATTCTACACGCAATTCCTTGGACAGAGGAGACACCTTTGAATAATGTCATCCAATTAAGCCTACCCAGAATGCAGAAAGAAGAGGGCTAAAATAGCTGAAGGCAATCCACTTGAGACATCTCTTACCTCCTCTTTTGGCCCTGATGGCGTAGTGGCACTTGCTGTGAGGGCACTTTGCAGAAGCAGCAGCAGCCCAACTGCCTCAATGAACTTCATCTTACCAGCCTAGACAGATGTGACGAAGAGCAGCGAGGGAAGCCTCTTTATACTGTGACCTGGGGATTTCCCTCTGAGGAAAGAGGAAAGAAAGAGGAACTTGGAGCAATTGCTATTGACTTTAGTGGTCACATAGATGGATGACAAAATCAGCAGAGTGAGTCATGTTCCACCAGCAACTGAACAGGAAATTTATTTCTTTGTTCAATGTTTCTTCTTACAAGAGCAGTCATTGTGGTTAGAAGCTGATCATAAAGATTAAAAGGTTATCAACTATCAGGGATGTAAAAGAAATGTGTTTCAGTTTGTTTTCAGTCAGGGTTTTACCCTGTTTGCACCTTCCTGACTGAGCACAGACTGTGATTTATTTCAAAATAAGTAACTTCCAAAAATGCACACAATTGATGCAAACATTTGACAAATATGCAAGAAAATAAGCACATTTTTTTTGCATAAAATTAAAATTAATTTTTTAAAAAAAATGCATAAAGGGGAAAAAAACCAAGGCTCTCAATCTGATATGCTCTCAAGTGGGGACAAACTTTGAGATGGAATTTGGAAAACTTCAGCAAGCTCCAGTCTGAAATTAGAATTAAACTATGGGAAAAGTGATGTTGTAGTCACTTCACCCCACTGACAGTCTGACAAGTTAAAGGTTACAACTAGGAGTAAACTGAATGACAATCCATTACAATTTTGGAAACAAAAAGGAAGATTTTAGACAATACAAAATGCCCCCTGCCCCACAATAAAGTACAGTGGACAGGCAGGACGTGTCCACATCAATCATCTATCCCTGACAGTTTGGGGAATGCTTATTTCCCCCAATATGGTGTAAAAATGGCATATACATAGCCAGCACACTGAATCCTAATTGGACACTGAATAAGCACCCACAGAGCAACTGCCTACTTCATTGTGGGATCACAAATTCTGTCAAATAATCCCATGTAACACAACATCCACCCCTCTTTCTAGAGTAAGTTTGAGTTAAGAAAACACAATCACCCAGAGCTTCTCTACACACAGGAAAAATCCTGCAGCCTTACCAGGGCTTTGGCTATGGGGCGGTATATAAATGTTATAAATAAATAAATAAATTTTGTCCTCACAGTCTTCCTACCATCGTGACACGCAACCACATGATTTTGAATTGAAAACTTCCCTTCTCAGAAAGACTCCATTATGTTTAATGAGGCAGCGCCTTTAGTGGCAAAGACATCCCATGATATCCCAGATAATACCACACTGACCCCGTTCAGACGAAATGCTAAACCATGCTGCTTAACCACAAAATGGTTAATGGAATCCTTAAACATGGTTTATGGTGTCATCTGACACACGTTTTCCCTAACCATCTAGCCCATTAACCACATTGTGGTTAATGGTTATGCTCACTAACCACGTTTTGCAACATGGTTAGCAGCACTAACCATGGCTAAAAGTGTCATCTGACACATGTCTGTGGTTAAGGGGCTGTGGTTAAGGGGTTAAGGCCTGATTAGAGCTTCCAGTACAGAGTTGCCTAACTAGGCGGGGCCACTCTAGCCAGTGGGCTCTATGGCTGCTCTAGACTGCTGATTTGATATGCTTGCTGCTGCTGCCATTTTGTGTTTCGCATTAGTTTTTTTGGAGTGATTTTTGCTCTTCTTAGCAGAGCAGGCCTACAGTAGAGCTTTTTAAATACGCCCTTGCAATTTCCCTGTGCAAAGCATCCATTTCTCCTATCTCGTTGAAGCGCCATTACACGCCTCAGGTTCTGATTACTGTGGCAGCGCTGCCTGATGACGCTGCTAGCATGGCCGTCCCGGAAGGCTTCCGCCTCCCCTGTGATGACTGTAGAGGTATAGCAGGCACGGCGATGGAGAAAGCAAAACGGGGTGATGCATGCTTGTAATTGCTGATTTCATTGGTGCCTGAAATGACGTCTGTAACTTCCAGTGTTCCTAGCTCTAGGGCTTTTGGGATACAGGGTGGATCAGTTGGAGGAATCAGGTGCTCCACTAACCACATTGTGGTTAGCTTGTGGTTAAGGAAAACTTAACCACAAAAGGGTTAAAAGTGTTGCCTGCAAGCATTCAATCTCAAATTACAGTTTGAGATTGATAAACAAATGGTCAAAGAACACCTAATTTCCTTGAATGAGTTCAAATCTCCAGGGCCCGATGAACTGCATCCTAGAGTAATGAAGGAGCTAGTGGAAGAACTCTCAGAACCTTTGTCTATTATTTTGCAAAATCATGGAAGACGGGTGAGGTGCCGGACGACTGGAGGAGGGCTAACGTTGTCCCTATCTTCAAAAAGGGCAAAAAGGAGGAACCTGGGAACTACAGACCAGTCAATCTGACATCCATCCCTGGGAAAATTCTGGAGCAGATTATAAAGAAGTCAATCTGTAAACACCTTGAAATCAATGCGGTGATCACTAGAAGCCAACATGGATTTGTCAAGAACAAGTCCTGTCAGACAAATTTGATCTCATTTTTTGATAAGGTAACCTCCCTTGTGGACCGTGGGAATGCTGTGGACATCATATATCTTGACTTCAGCAAAGCTTTTGACAAGGTACCACATGACATTCTGATTAACAAACTAGCTAAAAGTGAGCTAGATGGAACAACTATTAGGTGGATTCACAGTTGGCTACAGAATCAGACTCAAAGAGTACTTATCAATGAAACCTTCTCAAACTGGGGAGTGGCAACGAGTGGGGTACCGCAGGGCTCAGTCCTGGGCCCAGTGCTCTTCTACATTTTTATTAATGATTTGGACGAGGAGGTGCAGGGAACGCTTATCAAATTTGCAGATGACACCAAATTGGGTGGGATAGCTAATACCCTGGAAGACAGAAACAAACTTCAAAGTGATCTTGATAGGCTGGAGTGCTGGGCTGTAAACAACAGGATGAAATTTAATAGGGATAAATGCCAAGTTCTACATATAGGAAATAGAAACCAAATGCATAGTTACAAGATGGGGGATACTTGGCTCAGCAATACTACAAATGAGAAGGATCTTGGAATTGTTGTAGATCGTAAGCTGAATATGAGCCAACAGTGCGATATGGCTGCAAGAAAGGCCAATGCTATTTTGGGCTGCATTAATAGAAGTATAGCTTCCAAATTATGTGAGGTACTGATTCCTCTCTATTCGGCCCTGGTTAGGCCTCATCTAGAGTATTGCGTCCAGTTCCGGGCTCCACAATTCAAGAAGGACGCAGACAAGCTGGAGCGTGTTCGGAGGAGGGCAACCAGGATGATCAGGGCTCTGGAAACAAAGCCCTATGAAGAGAGACTGAAAGAACTGGGCATGTTTAGCCTGGAGAAGAGAAGATGGAGGGGAGACATGATAGCACTCTTCAAATACTTAAAAGGTTGTCACACAGAGGAGGGCCAGGATCTCTTCTCGATCCTCCCAGAGTGCAGGACACAGAATAACGGGCTCAAGTTAAAGGAAACCAGATTCCAGCTGGACATCAGGAAAAACTTCCTGACTGTTAGAGCAGTACGACAATGGAATCAGTTACCTAGGGAGGTTGTGGGCTCTCCCACACTAGAGGCCTTCAAGAGGCAGCTGGACAACCATCTGTCAGGGATGCTTTAGGGTGGATTCCTGCATTGAGCAGGGGGTTGGACTCGATGGCCTTGTAGGCCCCTTCCAACTCTGCTATTCTATGATTCTATGATTCATTCTGCGTGTGGTTAGTGTTAACCACATCTGAACACGGTTAAGCTAACCGCAAAGCCCAGAGTGTCGTCTGAACCAGGCCACTATCTCAATTTTTTAAAAAGTGAGATTCCCTGGGGATAGTGCGGGAGAGGACCTAGATCGTGTAATGAATCCACAAGCAGATCTGTGAGTGGCCAATCACAAGCATTTATAAAAGTTTCAAAATGTAGCAATGTCCAGCAAGAAAGGTTACGCAGCTGCAAACAAATGAAGACAGAATGTCCTGGAAGATTAGTTCACTCTTTGAGGAAAGAAGGAAGCCACAACATATACAACCTATTTCACATATTCAGATAATTAGAAAATTAAACATTAAAAATGTTTAATTAACAACATGTCTGGGGGATTCCCCCTACATTCCCCTTGGCCTGGCTTAGGGATTTCCCTCCTGCCTTTTCTTGATGCACCATAGAATCATACACAGAAACCTCCCAAACAGATCAACAATATCTATTCAACGACTTTTGACCGGGGCAGATGAAACCGTCTCAATGCCTTAAATTGTACTTTCAATCATAATTTATGAAGAACAAGTAAATAGTATGCACAGATGAGAAAAACAGGTAAGCAAAATGCACAGATGTCTAGTTTGAGGAGAATTGACAGTGCAGCCTCTTTTGTTTGTGAGGCACCTCAGAACTGCTGCTTTGTGGGCACATATTAATGAATACAGTGCAGGGTCTGCTGTGTTTAAAGTTTGAGCAAGTGCCACACATTGATGCATAGTGCTCTGATTAAAGGAGAATTACGAGGCATTTGAAAGGTCCTGGGAGTTTTATCACTTGTATTGATGGCATAAGCACATGCCACAAGTGACACACTGCTGCAATTGTGGGAGAGGGCAGAGGACAGGCTGCTGTTTCAGGTTGCGTTAAAGGGGGGAGCTGATAGCTGCATGCACACCTTCACAGCTGTGCAAGAATGCACTTTTTAAAATTAATTGCATGGATATTCACAGCTGTGCCTTTAAAAAATGATAGATTTCCTGTCCACAAATCCTACCCCCACCTGAGGCCGGTTCGGAGCAGAGGGCTTCATAGCAATCTTGAATTTTTGTGAACTGCCCAGAGAGCTTCAGCTACTGGGCAGTTTAAAAATGTAATAAATAAATAACCTGGACCCTCTTATTTTAGAAATTAGCACTTCATAGGCCTGAGGCAGATGGATCTATCACTGCCTTTCCCTTTCTGTCCCCACCCTCCACTTCCATTTCCCCCTCTTCAGTAGTGGCAGCTACAAAGGCCGCCTCATCTATCAGTAACTCAATCTGAGGGATATGGCCTCAGAGCATTTTGTGGAAGGTGGCCTCAGAGACCACCCTGTGCTGCTGTCACTTTGCCACAACGGTGCCACAGATTGTTGAAAGTTCCTTTAAAGTTTGAAGTAACTTTGAAGATTAAAATTACTTTAGGAAAAAAGGAGAAACAGGTTTTCAGGATGCAAATAATTTATTTTCACAAAGCCCGACGTGTTTCAGACTGTACTTTATTTAAAGGCCTTCCTCAGGGGGCTGTTAGAAGCTAGAGTCTGCAGAATTTCCTCTAGCAAGATAATTATTTCCTGTGATAAGGACCACATGCCCAATGCATTGCTCTGAGCGGTATTCAGAGCCCAAACAGCCCAGCAATGATGAAAGCAAAATGGCAGGCAGTTGGGGGGCAGCCCCACTCCAGCAGGGGGGTCAGAGCCCCAACCCACTTAATCTGCTCCCCATGGTCCACTTCCTGAGGCAAAGGGCTCACTGTGTGTCATGGAAGAGATGACTGTCTCTTCCATGACTGACTTAAGTAGACGCTACTCTTGTTTGTCTGCATGATCAACTCTGAGAGCAAAGTTACTTTAAGTTATTGACTTAACTTATTTGAGTTGCATTATATTATGCTCTTTATTTAACACTGTGGGTTTAACAGGGCTCGCCTACAACTTGCACAAGAACGTTCCCTTTCGAGGCAGAACAAAACATTTCTACAAACCAAGGAACATGATGTAGGAATTTGTCCAATCTGATTGCAAAATGCTTTTTTTCTCAAGCTAATCGAGACAGCTCTTTTAATCAGAGAATGAGGACACTGCAAAACAAGGAAATGTTACACTCCAGACCAGGGAAATATAGAAAGCTAAATGTTTATTGTTAGATTCTTCTCGAACTCAACACAGGTCTATACTGCCACATTTGTTCACAATTCAAACATAACTACTCTGGGTGGGTCTGCCAGTGTTGTATATTAATATGTAATAAACAGTAACATATTAACAATCAATGCAGGCAAACCTTAAGACAGGCTCTATTTACTTTTTCACAGAAACTCCAACAGATATAGTTCCCTGATAAACTTGAACAGCTTCCACTATACATAGCTTACTATTTCACAATATGTGACAAAAATGATAACATTGTACTTTAATTTATGCTGCCTGTTTACTTCCTTCGATGTACTTTTCTACAAAACCAAGATTTATAGGTTTTGCAATATGTATTGTGACGTCATTATGAAGCAAGACTTTTCAATAAGAACATTGGAGGTGGCGGATATTGCTAGAGCCCTTTTCCCATTTAGATTATGCATTGAAAAAGAATTTCTATTGCAATAAGTGGGATTTTCTTCCAAACACTGACCCTAACCCAGCTAAACCCAGGCTTAAGGCAGCAATCCCAAACATGCTCACTAAGAAATACGTCCTATTGAACTCAGTAGATCTTATGTGGGTGTAAAGGTGCTTAGGATTTCACTATGAGCTCCATCAGACCAGCGGTTTAACACACTCTCGCCACACCTGGTATCTGGTTTTCCAGGGCGGGACTCACATGATGTTGTCTCTGTCCTGCACCCATTTTGCCTCTTTTCCTCTGTTTTGCATATTATTTGGTGCAGGAAAAGTCTGGATTATTTTCCCCCAAGCGACTTTAATGCGCCCTTAAGCCTCCATATAGTGCTGTTCCCTCGTTTCTTCCTATGTAGGGTGTGTGTGCTTTGAATGGAGTCTTGCTGACGAAAGGGGAGGGTGGGGTGTTTCTCATTCTCCAGCACTCCATGTCGAACTTCAAATGGAAGATCTTTTTACTGTTCCAACGACAGCATTTTTGCCCCCAGCAACCTCATTTTTAAAGATAAAGAGATGAAACTTGGGACCTTGAGAGCTCGTAAGTAGAGCTTTTAGCATGCCAAGTTTAAATCAGATCAGTTCCTCCCTTAATTTTTTAGGATTTTTTTTAAAATCCACCTTAATCTATTTCCCTGATACTCCACCAATGCGAAATTCCACCTGTTTGCATTTGTGAAAGATCTATTTTCGTTTACTTTGATAATACGACGCTGTGCATCTCCAGTTCATAAAATAGAGATCTGCTGGTTCCCTTACTCAAGAGTAAATCCCATTGATTTCAAATGTATTTCCATTCCACTCATACTAATGCATGTTTACCTTTGAGTAAACCCCATTGAACTGAAAGAGATTTACTTCTGAGTAAACACCTATAGAACTGACTTTTAATAGTGTTGTCAGTCAGAAGCTTTTTGTTGAAGTCTAAAACAGCAAACTGGAAAGAAGTGCTCTGCAACCTTATGCTTACTTCTGAGGTCCTACTTCTGTTTACTCAAAAGTGGATTGGCCCTGCCCATCACATTGACCCTGTTCAGCTGACACGCTAAACCATGGTGGTTAAGCATTTTGAGCTAAACATTATGGCTTAGCATGTCATGTGAACCTCTCCTAACTATGGTGGATAGATAACCATGGTTTAAACACACTCACTAACCATTTGCTGAAAAAGGATTAATGGCTTAACCATGGCTTAGTATGTTGTCTGAACAGGCCCAGTGTATAACCCATTATACCTGCTGTCTTACTATTACTAACAAACACAGCAAAGTTTCAGGAAAGCAAAATGTCCAGGCCATTTCCTCATCCAGACTGACCCAGTGCCTCATTCTGAGGGGTCCTTCCTCAGAGCAAAGCATTCTGGGTGATACCATTCACCCATACTGTTATGGCACTGGCAGTCTCCAATGCCACTTCCCCACCAGTGTCTTGCTCTGAGGGAGGACTCCTTGGAGAGAGGCATTGATGGGTAGGAAGGAAGTGGCAGCTGCCCAGGGTGGCGGGGGGAAGGGTGAGAGAAGAAGAGAGGAAGAGGAGAAAAGTAGAGGTCTTTCACCAGCATTGGTTTATGTTAGTGCAAGGTCATTGGCATTTTAACTTGTTGTTTGTTTTATGATGGTTTTAATTTTTGTGAACCGCCCAGAGAGCTTCGGCTATTGGGCGGTATAAAAATGTAATAAATAAATAAATAAATAGTGGAATGCCAACATTGGACACAACCCATGGGGTGCAATGTCAGAGGTAGGGTGAGGAGATGTTGCCCAGGACCAACCTCTACAAGTTATCTCAATGCATGGAAGGAACAAGTGGACAAGGCTTAATTCAAGCCCCGTTGACTACTAACTTTAGCTGTATTGGGATTGGCCTATTTAGATTCAGGGTTCCGGGCAAATATACACAGCAAGATAAAAATGAAAGCAACATATCAGGCATCTTCTGTTGCTTCTGTGACCCAATACAGGGCTGCACAAATGTCATCCTGAAGAGCAAAAGAGAGCTTCCAAGTGTTTCTCCAAAAGCCTCAGCACCACTGCTGAAAAGCCTCTGTTCTCCTTGCCACTACTCCTGAGTGAGGAGGCATGTTTCCTTTGAGAAACTGACCGTGTTCAGACAACACACTGTGAATCATGATGGGTTATTTAACTCACAATGAGTCACAGTGCCCATGGGCAGCAGATTGCATATGCAACTTCCACTATGGTATTGGCGTTGTATGAACTGGGAAGCATGGGTTATATGAGTGTTAAACAACCCTTGAAAAGAAGGAAAGGAACCTCTCGTGCAAGCACTGAGTCATTACTGACTCTTGGAGGGACATCAGCTTTCGCTGACATTTTCTTGGCAGGCCTTATAGCAGGGTGGTTTGCCGTTGCCTTCCCCGGCCGTTATTCCCTTTCCCCCAGCTAACTGGGTACTCATTTTACTGACCTCAGGAGGATGGAAGGCTGAGTCGACCCAAGCCGGCTGCCTGAAACCAGCTTCCGCTGGGATCGAACTCAGGCCATGGAGAGAGTTTCCGCTGCAGAAACTGCTGCTTTACCGCTCTACGCCACACGAGGCTCTTAAACAACCCTTTTTTGTTGTTGTTTATTCATTCAGTCGTTTCCGACTCTTCATGACTTCATGGACCAGCCCACGCCAGAGCTTTCTGTCGGCTGTCACCACCCCTAACTCCCCCAAGGTCAAGTCTGTCACCTCCAGAATATCATCCATCCATCTTGCCCTTGGTCGGCCCCTCTTCCTTCTGCCTTCCACTTTCCCTAGCATCAGCCTCTTCTCCAGGGTATCCTATCTTCTCATTATGTGGCCAAAGTACTTCAGTTTTGCCTTTAATACCATTCCCTCAAGTGAGCAGTCTGGCTTTATTTCCTGGAGTATGGACTGGTTTGATCTTCTTGCAGTCCACGGCACTCTCAGAATTTTCCTCCAACACCGCAGTTCAAAAGCATCTATCTTCCTTCGCTCAGCCTTCCTTATGGTCCAGCTCTCGCAGCCATAGGTTACTCCAGGGAATACCATTGCTTTAACTATGCAGACCTTTGTTGTCAGTGTGGTGTCTCTGCTCTTAACTATTTTATCAAGATTTGTCATTGCTCTCCTCCCAAGAAGTAAACGTCTTCTGATTTCCTGGCTGCAGTCAGCGTCTGCAGTAATCTTTGCGCCCAAAAATACAAAGCCTGTCACTGCCTCCACGTTTTCTCCCTCTATTTGCCAGTTATCAATCAAGCTGGTTGCCATAATCTTGGGTTTTTTGAGGTTTAACTGCAACCCAGCTTTTGCACTTTCTTCTTTCACCTTTGTCATAAGGCTCCTCAGCTCCTCCTCGCTTTCAGCCATCAAAGTGGTGTCATCTGCATATGCAAGTGTTTTATTTATTTATTTATTCATTTATTTATTATATTTCTATACCGCCCAATAGCCGAAGCTCTCTGGGCGGTTCACAAAAATTAAAACCACAATAAAACTGACGTGGTAAGTATAGTAATGCACTTTTTAAAGCTAGTGCAGAATGCAACTCACACAAGCAGAGTTTTTCAGGAAGTCCAGTGTCAAAACAAAGAAGCTGATCTCAAGATGAAAGACCACACAGACAAAGATCAGTAGTGCTCAACTAAGTCCTTTACTGTGCAGTATCATTACAGCATGGCAGTGCAGCAGTAGATATTTACATCAATATACACAATGACTTTTACTCTAAACCTAACCCTTCTTCTCCACACCATCCATAGTCCATATTCTTCTTTATAGTCCTTTGAGCCAATCAGTTAGTGGCTTTCTTACCATGTGGTATTATTACACCAGCTTTACCACACTCTTTGTGAGTCAGCAAACCATTCCAGCTGCTCTTAATTAGTCACCTGACTGTAGGTGCAATAATCACTTTGGCCATGAAAAAAACCACCAGCTAATCTGGATTTCTCCTTATGTGTCATAATGGCAGAAAAACCTCTAGTCACTTTTTGGCTCACTCACCCAGAAACCTGACACCCCTCCTTTTTTCTGTACATTTGCACACTTATGCAACCTGCTCAGCCATGCCAAGCTGTTTGACAAATTTTCTGTGCTTCAATACTGTTAGGGGTTTTGTCATGATGTCTGCAGTATTATCCTCGCTTGCACAATAAGTTAAATCAATTAACCCCTCTTGTACAGCCTGTCTAACATTGCAGTATCTGATATCTGTATGTTTACTTCTAGTGTTAACTCTTTCAGAGTGTGCCATCTGAATACATGTTTGATTGTCTTCAAAAACTGTCACTGGATATTCTACATCCAATCCAAAATCTTTTAGCAATTGCACAAACCAAATCATTTCAGTGCACAATTCTGAGACTGCAGCAAATTCAGCTTCAGAAGTTGATAATGCTACCACATTTTGTTTTCTAGTTTTCCAACTAATTAATACATTTGCATATTTAATAACAAAACCTGAGGTTGATTTTCTATCCTGAAAATCTCCCGCCCAGTCGCTGTCTGAAAAACATTGAAAAAACAGTTGCTCTGTGGGCTTGATCATCAGAGCTGTGTCAATAGTTCCTTTTAAATATCTTAAGATTCTTTTTACACCTTGCCAGGCACTGTAAGTAGGTTTTGATGAGAACCTACTTAAAATACCCACTGCATTCGCAATATCTGGTCTAGACCACTGTGCCAAATATAACAAACTTCCAATTGCAGATTGATACAAATCTGTTTCCTCAAATTCTGCATCATCACTGTTGCAAACAAAACCTGATATCATTGGTGTCTTTACAGGTTTACTTTTTTCCATGTTGTATTTGGCTAACAGGTTTTTTATCTTTTGCTTTTGGCTTATCACATAAGCCCCTTCTTTCTTTGAAACTTCCACCCCAAGATACTCTTTCATTTTTCCCAAATTCTTTAACTTGAAGTGCTTGCCCAATTGTTTCTCAAATCTTTCCATTTGATCTTTTGTTTTGGCCACTAAACAAATATCATCAACAAATATTAACAACCATATTTGTTCCTCATTTTCATTTCTAGTATACAAGCATGAATCTGCCCTGCTATTTTTGAACCTCATAGATTCAAGAACCCCATGTAAGCATTTGTTCCAATTTCTGGCAGATTGCTTCAGTCCATAAATTGCCTTGTTGAGTTTGTATACTAAACCTGGTGTTGGGCTTTCATAACCAGGGACCTGCGCCATGTAAATGTCTTCTTTCAAATCAGCATTTAGATAAGCTGTTTCTATGTCAAAGTGATATACTTCACATTTTTTAATTGCTGCAACCGTTAAAGCTAGCCTCATCGATTCAGGCCTGGTTGTAGGACTAAACGTTTCATCATAATGAATGTTCTTCCTTTGTGTAAATCCCTGTGCCACGAGTCTGGCTTTATATTTTGTCTCTCCAGACCCTAACACCTTTTTCTTATACACCCACCTACAACCAATGGCTTTTTCTCCCTTTGGTAACATAGTTGGTGTAAAAACATCATATTTTAACATACAGTCCATTTCTACTCTCATGGCCTGAACCCATTTTTCCCTTTCTGCTTCAGGCAGTTTCTTAACTTCTTCAAAATTCTCAGGTTCATAGGAGACTTGACAAATTCTGATTTGGCCAGCAGTAAATCTATCTGGTGGAACACCCTTATTGCTCCTTTCTGAGCGTCTGGGTCCTAATGATGTGCCAGCTTCCTCCTCCTCTTTCTTGGAGCTTGCAGTAGAGTTACTACTGCTACTCCTGCTGGAAACATCTCTTTGCTCCTCTTCTCGTTTTGGAGTTTCTAAGTTCTTTTCTTCAGTTGGCAACAAAACCTCAGTTCCATGAAGCCTCCCCCAGCTGCTGTGCTCTTCAAAGCTTGCAGATCTGGAGATAACAACATTGCTGCCTCCTGCTGAGAATCTGTATGCTTTGGAGCCAGGTGCATAGCCCAGAAACCTCAACCTTCTGGCTTTTGCCAGCCCCTTTCTCCTTGCAGCTTTTGGGATGTTAACCCATGCATAGCTGCCAAAAACTCTCAGGTGTGCTAGAGATGGCTTTTTTCCAAACATGAGGTAATAGGGGGTGTTGTTAATTGAAGAACTCCACAACCTATTAACCACATAATTGGCAGTTAGCATTGCTTCACCCCAGAAGTGGGCCTGAAGCCCCGAGTCTGCCATCATTGAATCTTTCATGGTTTGAAGAACTCCATTTCTACGCTCAGCCACTCCATTTTGCCATGGGGAATGAGGTGCAGTTCGCCTGGCTGAGATCCCTTTTCTTCTTAACCACTTCTGGAAAACATCAGCCATGAACTCACCTCCTCTGTCTGACTGCAATTGCTTAACTTTGGTTGAGAATTTTCTCTCCACCCAACTCAGCCAATTTTGGAACACCTTAAAGGTTTCATTCTTATTGTGTAGCAAATAACAAAACCCATATCTGCTATAATCATCTACCAACACCAGGACGTACCTTGCCCCTCCTAGTGTCTTATCCAATGGCCCAATTAAATCTGCGTGAACTAATTCAAAAATTTGTTTTGTGACTCTATCACTCTTCTTTCCAATAGGGGCAACTTTGGATTTCGCCAATTTACAGGTGGTGCAGTCAAGAAATTGGTCACATGCTTTTACCTTCAAACCAAGACACGCATCTGGCATCTTGCTTAACACTTTAAAGCTAGCATGCCCCAAGCGTCTATGTAACAGGTGCACACAGTTATCATGCATAGGCTTATTTTCAAAAACAGATTTTACATCTCCAGAAACATTAGAACCTTTTTGAACCATTTCATACAAATTGTTTCTTAATTCTCCTTTAGCTAGCAGATTATTCCCTTCTAGTACTTTGCACTGCTTGTCAGAAAACAAAACAGTATACCCTTCTTTATCCAAACAAGATACACTAATCAAGTTGTACTCTAAAGACGGTACACAAAGCACATTATTTACATTTTTACCAAGACAAGGGATAAATAAAGAACCTTCACCAAGGACATTGGAAGGTTTTCCATCTGCCAGCGTCACTGATTTCTGGTGTGGAGAATGCAAACTTGCAAACAGCTCCTTTCTGTTTGCAATGTGCTGGCTGGAGCCACTGTCCATACAGCGTCACTGATTTCTGGTGTGGAGAATGCAAACTTGCAAACAGCTCCTTTCTGTTTGCAATGTGCTGGCTGGAGCCACTGTCCATTAGCCAAACGTCATTGGGCTTTTCTACAGCAATCTTAACCACGGAGATCTTGGGCCTCACTTTCTTCTTTTGTGGTGCAGGCTTTTTCTCCGCTGGTACTGGACAGTCTCTCTGCAAGTGCTTTCTTGATCCACAACGAAAACAACACTTAACAGCAAACGCCTTATTTTCATCCTGTGTCGCTGCCAATTCGGTGGAAGAATACTTCGGTTTGGCAGACTGCCTCACGCTCCCATTACTGGACTCAAGCCGCTTATCATCTCTCTGACTTTGCTCTTCTATCAAGCGCCCAGTTAAGTAATGGAGTGTGAGCTGAGCCTCTGGCATAGCCTCCAAGGCTAGGACAAAATTGTCCCACGAATCATCTAAGGAACTGAGTACTACATATACTTTATGTGACTCTGCAAAGTTCATGCCTCGCTCCTCCAAGTCCATAAACAGCTTCTGCATCAGGTTGATGTGGTCAGACACACTTGACCCTGACTGCAGACGTGCTCTATACAACTTGCGAGTTAGCAAGACTTTGCTTGCAGCAGTGTCTTGCACATAGATTGCTCTCAAGGCGTTCCAACATGCTTGTGCTGAAGTTAGCCCTCTCACATGGATCAGCTGGCTGTCTTCCAAGCACAGAATAATATTTGCTAACGCCTTCTCATTGTTCCTTTCCTCCTCTTCATCTGGCTGGGCTGGGGGATTGCTTACAGCATTCCACAGATTCTCCCTCCGGAGATAGTGCTCTATTTTGCAGCTCCAAGCCAGATAATTAGTCTCATTTAGACGATTCAACGGCATGCCTGTAAAAGCCATTGCTGCAACTTTCTCACAAACTGCTCTTGAGATGCCTTGCTCCTCAACCCCTCCTCGGCACAGCAAACGACACTCACCAGACTGCAGTTTCGAGATGCCACCTCTTCTTTGAGATATCACCAACTCTCAGTCTTCGCACTGGAAGCGGTCTGGGCCCATAACCCAACACTGACGTGGTAAGTATAGTAATGCACTTTTTAAAGCTAGTGCAGAATGCAACTCACACAAGCAGAGTTTTTCAGGAAGTCCAGTGTCAAAACAAAGAAGCTGATCTCAAGATGAAAGACCACACAGACAAAGATCAGTAGTGCTCAACTAAGTCCTTTACTGTGCAGTATCATTACAGCATGGCAGTGCAGCAGTAGATATTTACATCAATATACACAATGACTTTTACTCTAAACCTAACCCTTCTTCTCCACACCATCCATAGTCCATATTCTTCTTTATAGTCCTTTGAGCCAATCAGTTAGTGGCTTTCTTACCATGTGGTATTATTACACCAGCTTTACCACACTCTTTGTGAGTCAGCAAACCATTCCAGCTGCTCTTAATTAGTCACCTGACTGTAGGTGCAATAATCACTTTGGCCATGAAAAAAACCACCAGCTAATCTGGATTTCTCCTTATGTGTCATAATGGCAGAAAAACCTCTAGTCACTTTTTGGCTCACTCACCCAGAAACCTGACAAAAACAACCAACAGGTTAAAAGCACAATTACAAAATACAGTATAAAAAGCACAACCAGGATAAAACCACACAGCAAAATTGATATAAGATTAAAATACAGAGTTAAAACAGTAAGATTTAAATTTAAGTTAAAATTAAGTGTTAAAATATTGAGAGAATAAAAAGGTCTTCAGCTGGCGACGAAATCAGTACAGTGTAGGTGCCAGGCAGACCTCTCTGGGGAGCTCATTCCACAACCGGGGTGCCACAGCAGAGAAAGCCCTCCTTCTAGTAGCCACCTGCCTCACTTCCTTTGGCAGGGGCTCACGGAGAAGGGCTCCTGTAGATGATCTTAAGGTCCGGGCAGGTACATATGGGAGGAGGCGTTCCTTCAAATAACCTGGCCCCAAACCGTTTAGGGCTTTAAATGTCAATTAAACTTATGTTTAACCCTCACATAAGTCATGCTTGCCAGGTTCGCGCAACACGACAATTCTCAAGCAGGGGTTGCACATTCAGAATGGTGGCCAAATGCCGCAGCCTCACCATGTGTTAAATAACCCAGAGTGGGCTGTCATGTTGTGCAAACAGCCCCATTCTGTATATAGCATTTCCTTTTTAATTCAAAAAATGACTGGTGTGGGGAAAAGAGCTGCTACGCAAAGCTCTTACAGCCCATCATGGCTCATTACTGGCTGTGAGCAGCCTTTCTATGCTGCTATCTGCTCCTGGCCTATAGCTATCATGTGAGCAGCTAAACCATGCCACGGGTGATACCTTAGAGGAGAGGTCAAGCAAGATATTCACCTGGCAAACTGGTCCTTCATCATAAGAGGAATGTACTTTTAGCAGATGGCAGGCTTCGCTGGGGCTTCAATGAGCGATCAAAGTCTCTAGTAAGATAATTGGTGGAGATAAGTACTCAGACACTTCTGCCTAGATCAAAGGATTTTGAAATGAAGCATGATTTCTTTGCAAGTAATACATAAACCTAAGACTTGGGGAGCTTTCATACATTTGCTTAATTGTTAATTTATTAAAGCAGATTTTATGCCCCACCTTTCTACCTGAAGGTGTCTGAGACAGGTAAAACATAAGACATCATAAATAATGATAGACCTCTTTGGGCTTTATAAACTTGTAAGCGTGGGTGTTAGAATAGGTAGCAGTTCCATCGTATCAGGGGACTGCAAAGAGGGGACTACAGTACAGGGTTCACGAGGGCGGAGCTTCAGTAAGCTCAGCAGATCAATAAAGCTTTAATCACAGCATGTAGGCCTCTGTCTTCTGTGGGCTAAAGAAGCTCTACTGAAACAGTGGGGATGGCGGGGGAAGGACACGTGCTCTCTCAATTGATAAAATTGCAAATTGAAACATATGGCCAGGGGCTTGTCTCTATTTATTTATTTATTTAGAATATTTATATCCTGCCCTATATCACTAAGATCTCAGGGCGGCGTACAGATAAAAACATACAGTATAAAACAATAAATATACACAGTTAAAAACAAATTAAACCATAATCCAAGTTAAAACAATATATAATTTAAAAGCAATAGATGCAGTTAAAACAGTTAAAACAATGTGCCAGTGAGTTTAACCATCAAAGGCTTTGTTAAAAAGCCACGTTTTTACTTGGCGTCGAAATGCAATCAATGTTGGCGCCAATCAGGCCTCCAAGGGGAGGGCATTCCACAGTCGGGGTGCCACCACAGAGAAAGCCCTCTCCCTTGTCCCATCGTAACATATATGTTGCATTGGTGGGATGTGGAGAAGGGCTTCTCCAACAGATCTAAGGTCTCAGGCAGGCATATATAAGGAGAGGCGCTCTCTCAAGTATCGAGGTCCCAAGCCGTTTAGGGCTTTAAACGTCATTACCAGCACCTTGAATTCCGACCGGAAGCTTATAGGCAGCCAGTGCAGTTCCTTTAAAACTAGTGTTATGTGGGCTCTGTAAGATATACCTGCCAGCAGTCTAGCTGCTGCATTTTGCACTAGCTGCAATTTCCACATCGTCTTCAAGGGCAGCCCCACGTAGAGTGCATTGCAGTAGTCTAATCGGGAAGTTACCAGTGCATGCACTACTGTGGCTAGGTTGTCCCTGTCCAGGAAAGGCTGTAGCTGGCGGATCAGCCAAAGCTGACCCCAAGTACTCCGTGCCACAGAGTCCCCTGGGCCTCCAGTGACAATGATGGATCAAGGAGTACTCCCAAGCTACGTACCTGCTTCTTCAGGGGGAGCGCCACCTCATCCAGAACAGGCCGCTTACCCAACTCCCGGACTCGGGAACCACCAATCCACAGAGCTTCCATCTTATCAGGATTCAGCTTCAGTTTATTGGCCCTCATCCAGCCCATTACAGCCTCCAGGCACTGGTCCAGCACCTTCACAGCCCCAGCTGACTCCGACGACAAGGAGAAGTAGAGCTGAGTATCATCAGCATACTGATGGCACCCAACCCCAAAACCCCTAATGACCTCACCCAACGGCTTCATACAGATGTTGAACAGCTCTATGCCTTATATAACCCATGATGGCTGTGCAGTTGTGCCCTGTTGTTTAAATTACACAGCTGCCAACTAACTGCCATCGGGCTTTTGCCTGTGAAACTGCGCTTTTTCAAAGTGTTTTTTTACTGCGACTTTTTCAATTGCTTCGACGTTGCCACATTATTTCTTCATCTGTCAGTGGTGGCTTCAGTTCGGGTTATGAAAGTGGGCCTACCTAGCGGCAGTCCCCAGTGCAGGGTAGGCACAGGAATGCAGGGCAGGGGGCAAGCAAAGACACCCTCCTCTCATGAGCCCATAAGATCCTCTCTGCTTCCCGCCAAACACACACAGCTTTGCAAATTACAACAATAACAACCAGACAGGCAATTTTTAAGACCATTTGTTACCAGTCAATTTCCATTCTCATTTTCATGCCAGTAAATGAAATGGTGATAGAAAGACACAGCTGTATTATGCCATTAATTCCATATTGTTTCAATTGTCATCCAGCACTAGAAAGAAATGCAAACCTGAAAGTTTCCATATTTATGGACTTGAGAGAGTGGCTGTTCCAAATCAGCATTTTATAGTCAACAGCACTGTTTTTGTGTGCATGTGGGGCGGGAGAGTGTCTTTTTCATCAGTCTGAAAACAAAATTACAAGTCAGGACAATAATATGTGATTTTGCTGGTGGAGAACAAGCGGCTTGAAAATGAAGAGGTCTTCATTTTCTGAATTCATATGACACTTGCATAATTTCAGTGCAATCCTACACATGTCTACTTCAGAGTAAACTTCACTGAGTACCATGGGATTTATTCCCATCCCAGGCAAACGTATAGGACTACAGCCTTAATCATATAACCTTGTTGACCTAGAAGTTACAATTTCTAATGTGAAAAGACAGCACTTCAGCTTTTGAATAAACTCATTTAAGTGCATGGCCCAGCCAGAGTTAAACACCTTTTCTTCAGAGGGACAATCATAGAATCATAGAATAGTAGAGTTGGAAGAGGCCTATAAGGCCATCAAGTCCAACCCCCTGCTCAATGCAGGAATCCACCCTAAAGCATCCCTGACAGATGCCCGTCCAGCTGCCTCTTGAATGCCTCTAGTGTGGGAGAGCCCACAACCTCCTTAGGTAACTGATTCCATTGTCGTACTGCTCTAACAGTCAGGAAGTTTTTCCTGATATCCAGCCGGAATCTGGCTTCCTGTAACTTGAGCCCATTAGTCTGTGTCCTGCACTCTGGGATGATCGAGAAGAGATTCTGGCCCTCCTCTGTGTGACAACCTTTCAAGTATTTGAAGAGTGCTATCATGTCTCCCCTCAATCTTCTCTTCTCCAAGCACATGCTTCACTCTCTTTCCCATCAAAATCAATATGATTTCAAATTGCTTAAATTTGGCTGGCTCGTATACTACATTTCAGGGATAATGCACAAGCACACGTGCTGGGCAATACTCCAATATCTACCACTATTTACTGATATCTATAATACTGTACTATACATACTGAGTATGTATAGTATACATCTCCAAGTGATGATCCATAGGCAAAATGAGAGATATCAGCAGGCTTGGCAAAAACCCCAAGATTTACAGAACTACAAATAATCTTTCCAGGGGTGGGGATCCTATGTAGGGGAGGAGAAATCCAATACAGCATAATGAGGACTGAGCATGCTCAATGGGTATGGAATGCTGGCTGTGGGTTGGGAAGAATTTATTTTATTTATTTATTTATTTATTTATTACATTTTTATACCGCCCAATAGCCGAAACTCTCTGGGCGGTAATGGAGACCCATAGGAGGCTGAATGGAATGGAGTATCCTAGATGAAGGCAAGGCTGGTAAAATAGGAGCCTGAACAGGAGAACTTCATGCTGCAACATTTCTTTCAAGTTTAACTTCTTTATTCTAAATCCTAAACTTCTCTTAGCCAAGCTAAAAAAACTTAACCAAAATGTGATGTACTTCATTCTTAAGCCTCGGAAGGTTTAGGGGGATTGGGAATTGGGGGCACTGTGCTTCAGTCGTTCTGGTCCTACCTCTCGGGCAGGTTCCAGATGGTGATGTTTGGGGATTGTTGCTCCTCAAAGAAGGAGCTGCTGTGTGGTGTACCACAAGGCGCCATCCTATCCCCAATGCTCCAGAGGCATGTGGCAGGGTGCTATCAGTATGCTGATGACACCCAAATATATTTCTCTATGCCTTCGACAACAGCGTCAACTAAGGATAGCATGTCTCCTCTGAATGAATGCTTAGAGGTGGTAATGGGCTGGATGAGGAAAAACAAACTGAAGCTGAATCCAGACAAGACGGAGGTGCTTGCTGTCAAAGGTCATAACCTAGGTTTGGAGGTGTGTCAACCAGTTCTGGATGGAGTTACACTCCCTCTGAAAGACTGCGTTTGCAGCTTGGGGATGCTTCTGGATGCGTCGCTCCAAATGACAGCCCAGAAAGATGCGACGGCCAGGAGTGCCTATTATCAGCTTCAGCTGATACAGCAGCTGCGCCCCTTCCTAGAGTCGGAAGACCTAAAGACAGTAGTGCACGTGCTGATAACTTCGAGGCCTGACTTCTGCAATGCGCTCTACATAGGGCTACCTTTGTGCCTAGTCCAGAAACTTCAGCTAGTTCAAAATATGGCAGCCAGGTTGGACACCGGTACACCTAGGGGTGACCACATCACACCAGTCTTAAAATCTCTTCAATGGCTGCCAATTAGTTTCCAGGCGAAGTATAAAGTGTTGGTTATCACCTTTAAAGCCCTACATGGTTTGGGTCCAGGCTACCTGCGGGATCGCCTTCTCCCGTACAATCCTCCCCGCACACTCAGGTCCTCTGGGAAGAATTTACTCCAGCCAATAAAAACAAGGCTGACAACTATTTCCCAGAGGACCTTTTCTTCTGCTGCTCCCAGTTTCTGGAATGGCTTGCCGGGGAGATTCATCAGTCTTCCAGAATTTAAGAAAGCCGTAAAGACTGATCTCTTCCAGCAGGCCTACCCAGTTGAATTTTAAGATGCCTTTTTTAATGGTGTGCTGCTTTTAATGATGCACTGGTTTTAAACGTTTGAATTAGTTTTATGTATTTTATGTTGTCCCCCGCCTCGATCCAGAGGTAGAGGCAGATAATATTATTATTTATTTATTGGAGAATGTGAAACAATAAGAATTGCCCACCCGCAGAAGAGTCCAGTTGCTCATGTTTCTGCATGCCAGTAAACCTGCTGTGCCTCCTGCTTGCAAGAAGACAAGCCCAGGGTACTTCCTCATATAGAGACACAATGGACATCCTCCTCTGAGTACAGAGAATTATGGTGTCTCCCTATAATTGATCAAGTCCTATAATTCCCAGCAACCCCTCCCTGTCAGCCATGCTGGCTGTGGAATGCAGGGAGTCGTAAGTCTTATTTCTGGATAAACATGCATAGGACTGCACCCTAAGTGATCCAATTATGCCCCATGCAGAGATACAACAAGATTACCCATGCCTAAGAGAGCCTGATTGGGAGGAGGCAGGGCAGAGCAGTGAATCATGCAGGGATGCAGTGGACAGCCTCCTCTGTGGATGGCCTTGTTGGCTCACAGGCACTTTTAATCATTCTGTTTAATGTATTTCTCATGACACACTTTTATTATTATTAATTATTATTATTATTATTATTATTATTATTATTATTATTTATTTATTTATTTCCCCCCTCTCCCTTTGGATCGAGGCGGGAACAATGTTAGTACAGGAATCAATACATCTTAAAAATTCTTGATTTAACATTGATCTGGATAGGCCTGCTGGAAAAGGCTAGGCTTTAAAGCTGCCTTAAAATCACACAGAGAGTTAATTTTACGAATCTCCTCCGGCAGGCCGTTCCACAATCTGGGGGTGACAGAAGAAAAGGTCCTCTGGGAAACTGATGTCAGCCTAGTTTTAGCTGACTGAAGTAAAAGTATGCACTTGAGTACTCTAGCACACAGTATGGGAATTACTGCTGAAAATACTCCCTGGGTCCATTCTGTCCCCTTTGCCCTTGTTCTAGCAAACAGATTCCATAGGACAGAATGGTTCAAAGCACCACAGATACTAACTCCAGATTAAGTGCGTGACTATGCTACATAAGAAGATAGGATTGCTGTAATTTTTACATACTGGCTCATTACACGGGTAGTGATGGATCGCTGCATGCTCCTGCTTACTCTCAAACAACTGCATGTTAACTTTGAAAGCAGATAACATCCATCATGTGGAATAATCTTGCTTTGGATCTGCAAAAATAGCCTTCCCCAATCTGGCACCCTCCAAATGTGCTGGATTACAACCCACATCATCCTCAGCCAGCAGTGATGAGGAAGTTGTAATCTAACATATCTGGAGGACACCAGGTTGGGGAACGCTGCTGAATAACAAGTACAAGTCACCTGTTATGTTCCCCATTGATCCAGCTAATAATCACTGATAACCTTGTTGGCTCAAGCAGATGTAGGAGAAGTGCCATGATGAATAACAGATAGCGCTCACACTTTTACTTCCTTTTCCTCATAACTTGCTTACAAAGCAGGAGACAGCCAGAATCAGCAAGCCCCCAGAATTGTGTTAATTACCTCTTAAGCTCTGAGAGCTTCTAAGAACAGAAGCCATGGTTTAACCAAAAGACAAATCTGCATCCCAGGATGAAGATGAGTCTGGTTGTAAGACACCATGGCAGAGGCTGACCATTTTGATGGGACAGATCCCTACGCTCTGACCCAATGAGATTTAAGAGGGAGTGAAGGACGTTAGGGAACTACAGTACATTTTATTCGTTTCTGTTTTGTTATTCGTATTGCCTTTTATTAATATACCAGCAGACAGACCCGGCTTTGTAGGGGTTGGAATACGTCAAATACCTTTGCTGTGTCAAATACCGTTTGACACAGCAAAGCCTTCAAGTAAAGTGACACAGGTGTCATGGGTGGATAGATTGTGCCTGCCCCATCTGAGTGAAAGCATGCTCAGTGGAACCCTTACGCACGGCCCCTGCCATGGTGTACCCCGCTAGCACCCTGAGGGAGGAGTCTGTCCACTCCATCCACTCGTAGATGAAGGGAATTGGCACCAGTAGGAAGGTAGAGGAAAGAGAGACGAGCTCTGGTGCCGTGTATAGATGAACAATGAACTTTTTATTTTTGTAATGATGTGAAAATGCTCAACGTTTCAGATTCAGAGGAATCCTTCCTCAGGAGCTAAAACAAATAGATTACAAAACCATTATTCAATATAAAAGGTTAAGAACAAGAACAACACCCATACAAATATAATTGAAATTTGGATATCTGTGATATTATAATTGTTTGTTCTAGTAGCTAAAATATTATGCATATCTATCAATCTTGGCTCCTACTGAGCAGATTCTTAACTAAAAAAACTTGATAAAAACTTGTATATCTACTGTCATTTATCTAAAAACTACATGTAATATGTTTAAAACAAGTATGTTTAAAACAAGTATGATAGATATGCATAATATTTTAGCTACTAGAACAAAAAATTATAATATCACAGATACCCAAATTTCAATTATATTTGTATGGGTGTTGTTCTTGTTCTTAACCTTTTATATTGAATAATGGTTTTGTAATCTATTTGTTTTAGCTCCTGAGGAAGGATTCCTCTGAATCCGAAACGTCGAGCATTTTCATATCATTACAAAAATAAACAGCTAAAGGGAGTGGGCAGCTGTATAACTCTGTCCCTTGGATTACTCCCCCTCCCCAGCTTCAAACTGTATTGACTGCAAAGCTATGCACTGGTGAGGGAGGTTTGCCACCTAGTGACTGAAGATGGTCCTGCAGACTTCAAACACATGAATACATTTACATTAATTTAAATTAATCATTACATGTAAAAAATGAAATAGCCATAAGTGGCACACCCCCTGGGTCAGCTGAGTATGCATTTCAAGTTTCAGGTGTCCAGGTTTTATGATCTTGGCACTACGGCCCAGACAGGCAGGCAAGCATACATCCTCTCATATTATTATAGATTTAGTACTCTATTTTTTATATAAAATAAAGAGCTTAAATGAAGGGAATGGATTTATGCAGATAAAAGATGTCTTGATGATTATCCATGTATAAAGATAGTCCATTCTGAGCAGGGTTTCTATCTGTCTCAAATTCAGATGGGTCTTATTTCCTTAACCTTTGGGGAAATAAGCCATTCACGTTGCTGATAAATCTCAGTTCAGAAATTACCTCTATCCATGACGTGTGTATTCTTTTCTCTCTCTCTTTTTCCTTCCTCCTGCTCCCTATGTAGGCTGGCTTTGGTGCCTCCATCTCTTCTGCTAGGAAGTGGTGTTCCTCAGGGGCTCTTCAAATCCTTTTTGGGCAACAGCGAGCAAGTCACTAGCTTTCAACATCACAGAGTTTGCAATAAAAGTATTACAAAAGACTTTTTTGGTGGGGAGGACAACCAATGTACACTCATGCACACATGAAGACCCTTCTCGATAAACTGGAGCAAAACAAAGCCATATGAAGGAGTTTGTGCCAAGAAATATTAAATATTCTATAGTAGATTTTCCAGCAGCAACCTCCTTTCTGAATTCATTTTCTTTATACTTTTCCCCTCCCATTTTTATCTTTAGGAATATTAAAATGTTAACTTAAAAAAAATAGGCCAACAGTATTATCCCCAAGTAGTAAATGGAAGGCTGAGAGAGCTGTTGTTCAGTTAACACCATGTAGCAATGTTGTTGCTAGTAGTAATAGTAGCAGCACAAGTAATATTTTATATAACACATTGGTGCACTTTCTAGCTATGAACATTTTAATGAATTTCACAGGAGATTAACAGGCTTCATTGTACACCCAGAGAACAGATGGCCATTTTGACATTTCCCAGTTTGTTTATTCATTTCATTGTTACATGAATATCCTGCCCTTCCTCCAAGGAGCTCAGGTGGCATACATGGTTCTCTCCAACCAGACCCTGCCCATTTCATCCTCAAAACAACCCTGGAAAGTAGGTCAGATTGGGTGAGAGAGGCCCAAGATCACCCACTGAGCTTTGTGGCTGAATGAGAATTTGAACCTGGTTTTCCCCAGTCCTAGTAGTCTGAGGCCTTAGCTAGATCTAAGGATTATCCCAGGCAAATGGAGGGGTCAATCCCAGCCTGCTCCCGGGATCCCCTGTGTGTCATTTGGATGTACAGGGATGATCCTGGGATATAGGCCTGGTCTAGCCATGGCCTGACACTCTAACCACCATGCCACACTGGTCTCAGCACGTCTTCCTTTGATTCTCATATTCCAGCCTAGAGCCCTCCAAAAGTTTTAGATAGGTATGTCAGACAAATCTGTAATGGAATCAATTGAATTCAGATTTCGATAGCTCTTTCTACACCTAAGGCTTATCCCAGGAAAATGGAGGGATCATCCCTGCCTGCTCCCGGGATCACCTGTGTGTCATTTGCATGCACAGGAACGATCCAAGGACAATCCTGGGGGGAAAAGGCAGGTGTAGAACGACCCATGAATCTCACTCATAGATTCTACAGTGTTCTGGCTTTTCCTGAGTTACACAGATTCCGCGGATATACAGACCAGTTTTTTTTCTAACTTTCCAGAATTTTACAGAAATTTAGAAATAGAAAAGTATTTTTTTTAAAAAAAAATACCACCTGAAAATGCACATTTCCCTTATAGGCCAAAGCATGAAAATGTACATTTGTGGGGTATTTGCACATTTGAGGGGATTTATGAATTTGCGCAATTTCAGGAAATTCGGTGGCGGGGGATCTAATTCTGTCAAAGAGTGGACAACGGATTGTAAAGCACCTTACAATCCCTGGAACACAGACAGAACAGATTTTAGAAAAACTGTACATACCTAGTTTTAGACTACAACTCCCATCATTTCTGACCATTGGCCACTCTGACTGGGGTTGATTGGAATTAAAGTCTGAAACATCTGGAGGGCACCCAGATGGGGAGGTCTGCCCTACTAAATCAACATTCCCCCAATAAGTTACAAACAGTTTTTAAATGTTTTTAAATTGATATTTCATGGACATTTATCTACAAAGTAGTGCAAAGGAGAACACCAAAACAGCAACAAATGGCAAGAACGTAGTAGACAGATTAAAACAGTAAACACTTGTCATTGGAGGGAATGCAATTTGTTGACATTTACCAATATGGGTGTTGTTTCGTTGATCTTTTTAGTTAATCCTGTCACTCCAGAAAGAGGAATGTTAGGATGTTGCACATGTTTCAGAAGATTCTTTGTTTACAAAAGATATAAATGAGAACCATATTTCCAAGAATACATCTTGTCTGGTTATCCTGCTAATTAATCTAAACGGATGTGTTAATTTCTCAACAAGGGTGAACTGCCGTATTCTGGAGAACCAGCTGGGTATTGTATATCCCATGGAAATAAAAGAGTTTTACAATATTAATTTAGAAGGAGGAAGTGTGTGTGTGTGTGTGTGTGTGTGTGTGTGTGTGTGTGCGTGTGTGTGTGTGAGAGAGAGAGAGAGAGAGAGAATCTGAAAAAATGTCTTTTTCCACATCTATCAAATTCCAGTAGAAGCTCATACCAGTTTACTTTGACACATTCAAAAGTAACACAAGCAAGTTCTCAGCCACAAGGAGTTTACGGTCTAAGGGAAGCATCCAATAAGGGCCATGCACGCGCAGCCAGCCCCGCCGGCCCAAGTCCACACAGAGCTGCACTTCTAAAGAGAAGCCCCAACAGAAGTGGAAATACTGGTTTCTGGAAGAGGCGTGACTTGTCTGTTCTAGAAACCAGCATTTTTGCTCATATTATTACTCCCCACCACTACCACAAGTGGTAGGGAGGCGACCTTTTAGATCTCCTTCCCTCTTGAGTTTGGGAGCCTCCTGTACAACATGTATTTCCTGCAGCAAATGCAAACTTCCTTATTCCTTTGACCCAGAGTGTCCAGTGTGATTTATCCTTGGTAAAGCGTGCTCCTTCAGGCTGGTCGCACACACACAGCCCCCGTTGGATACTACCCTAAATTTCCAGAAGAGCAGGCGGGAAAGAGAGAGTTTGCAATGGTAGTAGGAACCAAAGTATCCTGTGAATGAATGCATAAATAAAACAAAGACATTCTAAGTAACAGAAAAGAACTGGGAAAAACTGAAATGTAGAATAACAGCCATGATGGCATCAGCTGTTGTAAGAGTTGCACAATATTAAGTAAAGAGCTTGAATTTTCCACACAGAAGCCCCAACTTGCATCATTTTACAAAGCTTGCAGCAACTATTCCAGGGCTGTTGTGTTGATGCATAAGGTAGGGTGACCATATGGAAAGGCGGACAGGGCTCCTGTATCTTTAACAGTTGCATAGAAAAGGGAATTTCAGCAGGGGTCATTTGTATTTATGGAGAACCTGGTGAAATTCCCTCTTCATCACAACAGTTAAAGCTGCAGGAGCTATACCAGAGTGACCAGATTTAAAAGAGGGTAGGGCACCTGCAGCTTTAATTGTTGTGATGTAGAAGAAACGTCACCAGGTTCCCCATATATACAAACGACACCTGCTGAAATTTCCTTTCCAATACAACAGTTAAAGATACAGGAGCCCTGTCCTCCTTTTCATATGGTCACCCTAAAATAAGGCATGGTACTTAATGTGCGGAAATGGGGTCTGCAAATGATAAACACAATAGCTACCAGTTGTAGCCCTATACCAGAAAGACCAGAGGCCTATCTAGTCCAGCATTCTGTTCCCACCGTGGCAAACAGAGGCCAATGGGAAGCCCACAAGTAGGACATGAGTACAATTATAGCACCATCCTGCTGATGTTCCCAGCAACTGGTATACATAGCTCTACCTTTCCTTTTCATCAAACCCAGGTGAGGCAGTGGCTGTTCTGAACCAGTGCCTGGGCACGGTAATGGACTGGATGAGGGCTAATAAACTGAAACTCAATCCAGACAAGATGGAGGTACTGTTAGCGGGTGGATCATCTGTCCGGCGAGGTGATGTTTGCCCTGTCCTGGACGGGGTTGCACTCCCCCTAAAGGATCGGGTCCTTAGTTTGGGGGTGCTCTTGGATCCAGAACTGTCACTTGAGGCACAGGTGAACACAGTGGCAAAGAGCACCTTTTATCAGCTTAGGCTGATATACTAACTGCGCCCTTATCTGGACAGAGGTAGCCTAGCTACAGTTATCCAGGCTCTGATAAGCTCTCATTTGGATTACTGCAATGCGTTATACGTGGGGCTGCCTTTGAAAATGGTCCGGAAACTTCAACTGGTATAAAACAGGGCAGCATGGTTACTAACAGGGACTGGCCGACAAGACCACATCATGCCAGTCCTTTTCCAGCTTCATTGGCTGCCAGTCCAGGTCCGGGCCCGATTCAAAGTGCTGGTATTAACATTTAAAGCCCTAAATGGCTTGGGGCCAGGTTATCTGAAGGAACGCCTCCTCCCATATGTACCTGCCCGGACCCTAAGGTCATCCTCAGGGGTCCTTCTCTGCGAGCCCCTGCCAAAGGAAGTGAGGCAGGTGGCTACCAGGAGGAGGGCCTTCTCTGCTGTGGCACCCCGGCTGTGGAATGAGCTCCCTAAGGAGGTTCGCTTGGCACCTACATTATATGCTTTTAGACGCCAGGTGAAGACCTTTTTATTCTCCCAGCATTTTAACAGTCTATAAATACATTTTAACTTGGTGCTTTAAATTCGTAATTTTGCATTGCTGCTGTTTTTATCTGGTTGAGCTTTTATATTGTATTTTATATTATGGTTTTATACTGTTGTTTTAGACTTTGAATGTTTTTAATTTTTGTGAACCGCCCAGAGAGCTCCGGCTATTGGGCGGTATAGAAAGGTAATAAATAAATAAATAAATAAATAAATAAATAAATAAATAAATAGGCACATTCTGCCTCTGATACTTGAAGTAATATATAGCCATCGTGACTAGTAGCCATTGATAGCCTTATTCTCCTTAGATCAAGCCCTTTAATAACCATTAAGGCACTTCTCTCCTAATTTCTGGTAGAACTGTCAAAGTTTCCACTTTAAGCATAAGCTCTCACTTATTTATTCCATTTTCTCCACCTGGAAAATGCACCTCAGTTGATCAGAAAGAGCTACGCTAATGAGAAGATAGAAGATGGCTGTGGCAAACACAATAGACTGCTAAAATGGAACTCTAAATGGAAAACCATTGTACTCTGTACTAAGTTGTGGCACATGCCTCATTTAATATCCATTGCTTGATTCATAATTAATATCACAATGGAGTAATCTCTGAAGCTGCTTCTTGATTATTATCATCTTAATATCTATCATATCTAACCACTAGGAAACAGCTTAATGCAGACTTTCAGAAAGGTAGACAGATAAGTGCCAACGCATCCTCCCAGAGTGCAGGACACGGAATAACGGGCTGAAGTTACAGGAAGTCAGGTTCCAGCTGGACATCAGGAAAAACTTCCTGACTGTTAGAGCAGTACGACAATGGAACCAGTTACCTAGGGAGGTTGTGGGCTCTCTCACACTAGAGGCCTTCAAGAGGCAACAGGACAACCATCTGTCAGGGATGCTTTAGGGTGGATTCCTGCATTGAGCATGGGGTTGAACTCGATGGCCTTATAGGCCCCTTCCAACTCTGCTATTCGATGATTTTATGATCTTATGATTGAAGTAAATGGCATACTCTCTGTATGAATAAAAGGTTGGAAATTAATCTCTAAAAGCATCCTTTATCAGTTTAGAATCAACTCGGACCAGTGAAGCTACCTGAAGCTACTTGAACTAATCTTAGCCTAACGTCAATGATCCCAGTGGCACCAAAGAATCAGTTCATGCTCACCACTCATTGACTGGGTTTGGACGATCACGGGGGCTAAAAGAAGCCATTGTGGCTTCTCACACACACACACGTGTGTGCCACACCCATGACTGCTATTTGCATGATTACCTGTTATGCAGCACAGGTTGCTGTGTCATCCAAACTCAGTGCAGTGTGCAACGGGGGTGTCTTCTTACCCATGCCCAACCCATGGCTTGTAGCAGGAGTTGTGGCGATGGTAAGAAGGCACCCCAGCCGCATACCACACCAGGTTCAAACAACATGGCACCCTATGCTACATTGCAGATAATTATGCAAATCAAAGCTGCATGCAGCATACGCGGGGGCAGGGAAGGAAAGCCGCAATGGCTTCTTTTACCCCCATGGTCATCTGAACACCCCATTGGCTAATACCACCAAGTGACAGCTTGTATGTGTGAATGAGCCATCATGAATTAATCACCAAGGTAGAGCTTCCATACCACCTGATTTCAACTCCCAGGGCATATGCTAATCTACAACATAAGACAAGAGAAAAACTACTCAGTTTGCAACATCAGTTCAAAAACTGCTTGCCAAAACTGGCAATACTTAATCAGCAGTTGGCAAGTATCCTTTGTGAGTTAAGCCAGTGTTTTCCAGACACTCCCAATGCCTACTGAAAAGGAGAATTCTTCAAAGAACACTGGGAAATTGTCAAAGAAGGGACAAGCTTGGCTGGCCTTCCTAGGCAGTGAATTTCAGAGCAGCTACCAAGGGAGGCCTCTTCCACATCCCAGTCAAATTCAGCTCTGATATTGGCCAAATGCAAAGGGCAGCCTTTCCAGAACATTCTGTTTCTGGTCCATGACACTTTCATATGTGCTCATTCACAGGTTTGTTCCGTCCCATTTCTGCATTAATCTATTAGGCTTTTTATTTTATTTTTATTTTTAAAAAAATCCATATACAAATATGTTGAATCTATTTTCTCACAAAATACCTGTTTCTAAATGTCTGTTATCCTAAGATATATGCGTTTGAAATGCAAGTTTTGAGCTAAGAACTGCACCAAAAATTTAGAGAAGTGTGAAATCCAAAACATAACTGCATTCTGGAAGTGAGGATCAGGGTGTTTACCTTTAAAATGGGAACCAAGTTAAAGCTTCAAGCACCCCTATTCTCTAACAGAGCTGAATAAGCAGAGAGGAGCAATTTCTCCTGGGGGGTGTCTATACGACTACATGTTGGAAGAGGATCAGCTCAAAAGCCCACAGCATCACTGGTACAAGGCTAAATCAATAAAGCTAAACAGGGCAGGAGGAAACGCAGGCAATCCAGCCTGAAAAGCCGCCCCCCTGGCCCCAGCCCTGTGTCCCCACATTTACCCAACAACAACAACAACGAAAGACTCAGAGTTTCATCAACAGAGTACCTGTTTCCCTCGAATGATCCCCTACAGCACTAAGCTGTCGGCATTGTTGTTGCTGTTGCTACCAGGCGGCAGCGATCCTTTGCATACCAGGAAGTGGGTTTAAGGGGGGAAATGTAAAAAAATCATTAAAAATCAACGGATGACACAATCCGATTCAAATTTTGTATGCTTAAAGCTCTCCTTAATATCTATTACTGTGCCAATTTGTATGTCTTTATCTTTAAAGCTTACGCAGATGTAAGCGTTTCTTTACTTTTTCTTCAAATCCTGCTCCTGCGCCCCAGTGGCCGCTCAGAAGATACGCTCGAAAACTAGTATCAAAATACGGCGAGGCTTTTGCCTTTATAGCACAATTAAAGCAGAATGCATGGGAGTACTTCACAATAAAAGCAATTTATAAACTGGAAAACTTCGGAGTCCTTTGCACACAATTCGCAGTGATTACACAGTATAACGCTATAACGCTGGTGTGATCAAGCTTTCAGCCTCTCTCTGAACTTCCTCTCTGCCATCTTCAGTAGCCAATGGCAACTTTTTTGTTACGCCCACTGGATAATCCAGAGCAAAGGTAAAAGTCAAGGTAAATCAGCACTTCGAAAATGCGCAGTTTCAGGGGGGAGGATTCCGATGTGGCTGCGATTTGTCAGCTTCATCATTTAAACAATGTAGCACCACTGCACAGCCACTGCAGGGTTAATACGGGTATATGGGACACTCTCCTGGAAATAGAGAAGCTGCATCTACTAAAACCCACTCTTCTACAGAACTATGAAAAGTACAAGTTCCCTTTCCTGTACTGAATCTAATGGTCCTGTGTCTTGTCATTCAGCCTTTAGTTCACAATACAACCAGATCTGGTTCTGGGTCGCTGCTCCAAAGAGAGAGAGTAGGCAGGCAGAAGCAGATGGGGAGGCAGAGTCTCAACTGCCGAGGCACGAACATGGCAATATGGTGGAAATGAATGATGCAGGACCTCTTGCTCAACAGCGAAGCAAGTCTTGGTTTTCCAGTCAGACCAATCCAACCAGTGTGACATCTTTTGCTTTTTCAACTATCTGCATGTTAAAAAGGTTTTATTATTGCTATAAATTCCCAAACAAGCAAATGTCCCTTTAGGAAACCTCAAGTGACACATGAACAAGTTATGAATGATGTTTTCCTAATCATGACAGTCACCCCTGTTCTGATTAAAGATCTTTCTTTTTTTAGTTTAGTTTTCATCCTCCAACTATCTTTCATTCAATTACTTCTGCAGTAGCTGTGTGGTAGATATTATTAGGTCCTTGTCAGAAAACTCTCCTTTGTTTCCATTGCAACCTTTGGAATAAAGCTTCCAAAGCCAGCCGCCCAGAGACAAGTGTTACCAAAAAGGAACACTTTTTCCAGCAGTTCCCAGCTGGGCTGAATTATCTTCTCCTGGAAAGAATTGCAATTTGTAGGCACTCTGGAAAAAGCTAAACTGGATAGCGCTCAAACTTGGCCACAACATCTGCAGAATAAAAGGATTTTGCTGCACTGCACACCAGCCCAGCTCAAGGTAAAAAAAAAAAATGTCAAAAATAGCAGTTTCAAAAAATACACAGAGAAAGGGTCCTCCCTTTTAAAGCCATGTGTTCATTCATGGCAATATCACTTTTGCCAGATGGCCCTGGCAACGTTTCCAGGGTGCTTTGCTGTATTAAGATGAAGGAAGCTAGAGAGAAGGCAGAGCAGATCGCTTTCCCTCCTCCAGCAAGGCTCTTGCCAGCCTCTGCACTCCTGTTCTCTTTATGGAGCTGGGGAAGTCAAAAGATTCACTGTGGTACTTCTACAGAGGCAACAGAGAGGGAGAGACAACACCTCACCAAGAGCTGCGGACTGTTCTTGGAGGTTTTCTTTTTCTTCACAGAAATCAGCCGTGCTAGAACAACATAACAATAACCTTCTTTGGATGTAATGCTAACTATGGTTTAGAGTGGGGGTGGGCAACTTCAGGAGTTCTGAGGACCATTCTCACCCACCCCACCCCGGGCCGCTGCTACCATAGAGGCCACTCAGGCGGCCGCCTAGAGCGCCAAGCTAAGAGGGGCACTGGGCGCAGCACTCATGCGCGTTGACTGTGAGCCGGCCTGGCCCAAGGATTCAGCTGGGCCTGGGAGGGCGAGATGGTACCCCGTGCCCGCCCAGCCAAAGCGAAGCCAGGGACGCTGGGGTGGGAGTGGGGCGGCTCCACGTTCGGACTTCCAGAACGTGCCCGGAAGAGAGAGAGAGAGAGAGAGAGAGAGAGAATGAGAATGTATGGGTGAATGGGGTGCAGGGGGTCTTTGAGTGAATGCATGTGTTCATGTGTGTGTGTGTTTGGAGTGAGTGATGCTGAGTGTGTGTGTGTGTGTGTGTGTGTGTGTGTGTGTGTGTGCACGCGCGTGAGTTGGGGGGATGATTTGGAGGTGATATTCCTATTAAATAATGCATTTTAGGCCCATAGACGTTCCTTTCCAATTTGTTTGCTATAATTGGCATGATATATTTCTTGCACTTTAAAATAAATTTAGCAGTTTCAAGTTTTGTGCTTCTTATTTTTTCCAGGAAACATATTTTCTTAAAAATCAAAGTTGGCATTTTGGGGGGTGGGGTGAAAGTAGCTTACCTAGCCTAGGGCGCAAAATAGTCTGGCACTGGCCCTGCCCCCCCCCCACATTCCCCGCGGGCCACACTCTATCATACTATTAGGTCCCAAAGAAAGAAAGTGGCCAAAACTAGTTGTGTGCAATGTTCCCCATTCCTCATTTCGGCTATTTAAATTCTTCTCAACTGTGCTACAACTCTGCCCTGAGTAGGAGGTTCTGCACAGAAGGTGAGAAAATTACACTGAATCTATGTGTTTTCCAAAGTGACCTGTAGTAGTGATACAAATGCTTAGTACTTAGTCAAGGACGTCCAGATGTTAGAAGCTGCAAAAATGATAGTATTGCTGGCTATTTATTGATGTTATTTCCCTTAAGAAGCCTATTTTATTGGGCAATTTTGAATGTTGCCATATAGTGACAGATGGAGGCAACACCAGGAGACCTGGACGCAAGATCATTGAATCAGTAGCGCTAGTGGTGCTTACTTGCATCTGTACATGGAAAACTACTGGAAACGGAGGGAAAGTGAACTAATCTGTTACAGTTAATGTGATGAAATCCTCATCGCTTCCCATTAACTGTTTACGAAAGCGTGGGATATTCTGCTCACCCTAACCCTACATGCTAACACTGCTCTGCAGAGCTAGATCTTGCAAGAAGTTCATGTTTGTAAAATGAAGAAATCTCTTACTTCGAAAGTACAGGACATTTTTTCTTCTCCAAAAGAGGGACATTTATGAGGAAACAATAAGCATGTTATGGCCTAATTTTGCCAGTTTCAAAATATCTGTATTAATTCTAGTTCCTTGAAAAGCAGGGCAACTGAGGCCACAGCTAGACCTAAGGTTTATCCTGGGATCATCCAGGGTTCGCCCCTGCCTGAGCACTGGATCCCCTGTGTGTCACCTAGATGAACAGGTTTGACCCCTGGACGATCCAGGGATAAACCTTAGGTCTAGCTATGGCCTGAGATGCCACAACAGAAAAGGTGAGATGGGGGTCTAGCTTCCATAAAAAGAAGCACACAAGGGAAGGAAGCAAAAGCTGTTCTTCTCCCTCCACTTCATTGCTCGAAGCTGTTTTCTCCCAGCCTGTTTTGTTGCTGGTATCAGGCGGCACTGGAAGAAAACTGCTTACTAGTCCTGATGGCTCTATGTTACCTCCAGTATCAGAGGCATTATGCCAGTTACTGGAGAACATGGGTGGGCAGGTGCTGTTGCACTCATGTCCTGCTCGTGGGTTTTCCGTGGGCACCTGGTTGGCCACTGTGTGAAGAGAATGCTGGACTAGGACCCTCGGTCTGATCCAGCATGGCCCTAATATTAATAATAATAATAATAATAATAATAATAATAATAATTTTATTTGTTACCCCGCCTCTCCCTCTGGATCGAGGCGGGGTACAACACAAATAAAAACGTCATAAAATACATAAAACTAATTCAAACATTTAAAACCAGTGCATCATTAAAAATTATGTTCTTAAGGCACACATGGACAACCCACAGGCCACGAGCCACGTGCAGCCTCGGCTGTGCAGCTTGCAGAACCCCACTCTCTGTTCCCCCGCAGCTCATCCATCTGCTAAAGTGTGGGAAATCGATCCCGTTTTGCCTGGTGATCAGGATCGCTGATGGCGAGCAGAAGGGCAACCAGCTTGTACACTGGGGCCGGCAACATTTGCGCCCCGTGTGCAGCTGTGGCAGCGGCGTGGCAGCTTATTTTTTTTTACTAAACGGGTCTGCTTTGCGCACAAACGGACGACCGAAAAACTGTCTGGTGAGTTGGGGTGGGTGGGTTGTGGATGTGTGGGATATGTGGAGCTTGTTACCTTTGTGTGGGAAATTTTTCGGGAAGGTGGGCATCCAACTGTAATGCGAAGTTGGTGGCCTGTCGCGGTGGGCAGCCGCAGGTCCCGTCCTAATGCCGGTGGTTTAGGCTGCGTGGATGATGTAAAGGCGAGTGGAGAATGACGGGCACGGTAGAGGCAGGCAGGGCTGTGTGCCTATTGGTGTGGGTACGCGGCAGCTGGGTGTAAGGGGTCAACAGGCGAGAGTGGGCGGCCAACTTCCATTGGCCACGCGGCGGCAGGCGGAAGGTCAGGGAAGCATCAGCCCAAGGGGTGGGCACATGCCCTGGGGCCCCGTTGCACTGTGTCAATACACTCCCCTATCCTTCTGACTGCATTTGCTGGGGTGGGGGGGCTGATGCTGGTTTCGCACCTCCGCTGGTGCGGAAACTGACAAGCCCCCCTTCTTTCTGCTTGGCCCGTGTGTAGGTATCAGGAATGGCTCCGAAGGGGAGGGGGTCACTTGGCGGCACCAGGAGATTCTAGATCTGTTGGACATTTGGGGAGAACAGAGTATACAAGAGCAGCTGAGGGCCAGCCACCGCAACTTTAATGTGTTCCAACAAGTGGCACGGGAGATGGGCAAGAGAGGCCATAAACGAACCGAAGAGTGTCACACTAAAACCAAGGGCATGCGGACAGAGTACTGGCGTGTGAGGAACCATAATGTGGGTTGGCTCCGTGGGATGGGGGGAAGGGCGCAGGGCCGGTCATCTCCGGAAAAACTCAGAGGCCAGATGGGAGATGTAGGCGCAGAGTGCCCATGCAGACAACTGTCCTCGGATCACAATACATCTGTCATCACCCCTGAAAGCAAATGACAGCATCCCTGCCTTGTCAATGTTGCCGCTCAACAATGCCACTCTTTCCCATCCTCCTGCCACCACTGTCCACGCTCCCTGTGGGTCATCCCCCAATGCCAACTGGCTCCCCTGTGCCCAGCCCGGGGTGTGGGTGTGGGTGTGGAATGCAACAAAAGCAGCAGCGGCACTTCAGCTGCCGCCGCCGCTGCCAACCACCACGGATTGCGCTCTTTCGCACTTGCGCAAATCGTGCCGCGGACGGAAAAAAACCCCTGAAAATCAGGCCAGTGTGGCTGTGCATCCCGTGCTCGACCCGACAGCACCACAACTGGAGCAAACTCCCGCAACCACCCCCCTCCAACACCGGGATAACCCACACAACATGTGGACCATGAGGCATCACACCTATACAGGAAAACCCGCTTTCACCCCTCCTCAACCACGGAACACCCGGTAGGTCTAGCAAGGCCCCAAGTCCTCCTGGCGCCAGGCGCTACAGACTTTGCTCCTGGGAGGAGCATGCATGGAGCAGCAGGCCAACAGCTAGCTCATTGGCCTGCCCATCGTTGTGGTGCTGCGCCAGGAGCTCTCCTGCTGGAAAAGGCCTGGCACAACTCTCCAGAGCGCCCCACCCCATGCCCAACTCTGAGCACCCGTCAGAAGTAGGCCTGGGCCAGCTCTCTGGGAAGCCCCACCAGCCCCTTCCCTGCCGTGGCAAATCCTGCAGTAGAAAAGGAGCCCACAAGGCTTTTAAGAGAGCCTGCCCAGCAGCACCATCCCAAATGCCTCACTAGCGCAGGCCATCTACAGGGCCATCCTCACCCAGAATGCCTTGCTCAGAAGAACTCTCCACGGCGAGCAAGGCAGTCAGGCAGCGGGGGCGTGGTGTTCGGGGAGGAGGAGGAAGAGCGGAGGATCATAATGTCCAGAAGGGAAGGGGGGGAAGGGGGCCAAGGGTGAAGCCTGGGGAAAGGAAAACAAAGAGGAGGCAGCGATAGCCACAGCAGTGACCAGGAGGTGGAGGGGGGATGTGAAGAGGAGGAGGGTAGTATTGTGGCATGGGCAGCAGCAGTTGCTGGCAGGGGTATGAGAGCAGAGAAGGCATGTGGGACACCAAAGTACCATCTTGCCTAAGGTGCCAAAATAGGTTGAGACGGTCTTGGTGGGGAGAGGCTTTAATCTCGCCCCTCCCAGTGATCTTGAACAGGATCACTGGGATGGGTAGGTGAAAGCCTCTCCCTGCTAGCCACCTTGATCAGGATTGCTGGGGAGTGGAGGTGAAGAGAGGATTTTAAAAAGCCCATTGATTCTGTGTGTGTGTGTGAGAGAGAGAGAGAGAGAGAGAGAGAGAGAGAGAGAGTCTATGAATGGATGTGTTTGTGTGTCCAGAACACACCCACCACCACCCCACTCTCCACCAGCCCTGCCCGCTTGTGTGGTCTCCAAAAGATATGCAGGTGTCATTGTGGGGCCCCACTCTGAAGCCAGCAAAGTAAAGTGGGAGAATGGAGTGCACTTAGTTCCCCTGACCCATAAATTCTTTTCAATATGCCCATTCCCCCACCACCACCACAATTTTATACATGGGCTCAAGTTAAAGGAAGCCAGATTCCAGCTGGACATCAGGAAAAACTTCCTTACTGTTAGATTAGTACGACAATGGAATCAGTTACCTAGGGAGGTTGTGGGCTCTCCCACACTAAAGGCCTTCAAGAGGCAGCTGGACAACCATCTGTCAGGGATGCTTTAGGGTGAATTCCTGCATTGAGCAGGAGGTTGGACTCGATGGCCTTGTAGGCCCATTCCAACTCTGATATTCTAGGATTCTATGAAGAGACATGCCAACCTCTGCCCCTTTGAGTATAATTTGGCCCTGAAATAATGAATAAAAAGCTTTTTGAGCACTCAAAATTTGCTCTGTAGATTGAAAGGAATTAGGAAAAATACTTAGCATTAATAGAAGCATTACATGGATTATCTCTTGTAACAACCCTGTGGGGTAGGCCAGCATATATCCCTATTTTACAGATGGGGGCATTGAGAAAGAATGACTTCTCCAAGGTCACTTGATGAGGTCATGATAGAAATAAGACTCAAATCAGGGATTTAACCACAATGCAGCTGCTTCTGTTGTCCTTATGCATCTATACTCAGCTCACAGTGATAGCCTTGCAGTCCTTCACTCAGTCTCCAACCCAAGTCAAATAATAATAATAATAATAATAATTTTATTTGTTACCTGCCTCTCCCTCCGGATCGAGGCGGGGTACAACATAAATGCAAATGCCATAAAATACATATAATTAAAACATTTAAAAGTAATACATTATTAAAAGCAGCACATTATTAAATACCTCTCAGTTCTCTGAAAGTGCTGTTTCTCTTCCTCAAGGAAGTGTTTTTGGACATTGTAAGAAGCACCTCGTGGATGGTCCACTGCCTGGAAACCTTGTTTTTTGTGCTTCTGACAGAGACACAAAATGGGTAAAGAACATGGAAAGAACGTTGGATAAAGAACATGGACATTATGGAGTGTTTTCTTTTCAGCAGGGCACAATTAAGCCTATCTTAAGGTTGGAGTTGAAAAACCAGATACCAACTTGCTTAGAGGATTAGTGAGGGCAGCAGGCCAGGCAGAGTGTCAGTACTGCAGCTTCTCCATTGCAGGCAAATGCAACAAAGCACAGTCAAGCACAGAACATTCCTGGTAAGAAAGGAGAAAATGCAGAAAAATGTGACAGCCACAGCCAGCACATTTTTTTTGCAGAACTTCTGTGCAGGAACAATCTGATTCATGGCAGTTTTGAGTTCCAGCAACAGCATCTTTAAATGTCCAAACCATTCCTCCTAGCCCTAAATGCATGTTCGAGGAGGGGTGCTTACATCTGTGGGCTTGACTTGCGCATAAAAATAACCAGCTTAGGCACTCGCTCCTCTTCTGACTTCGCGATGGAAGCACACACAAAGCAGAAGCACCAGGCGCTCACCCATCCATTCGCCAGGCTTCTTATTCCATCCGAAGCTGCCCTCCGTTCCTATTCGATGAAAGTGGAATGATCACAATTTACGACTCTTACAGCTGTCTAGCCTGGGGTCAATTGAACACATTCCATCTCTTTCTGCTGGGGAAGATTCTTTCTTTTTATCTGTGCTGCCATCGAAGTGCCTTGTGCTTGCTGTTCGTCTGTCTTCTTTTTTCATCTCTTCCTTGATCTTTTGGGAAGATGCTGCAGAATTTAATCGAGATGGGGAAGAGGGAAGTTGCTGTGAGGTTTAATATGACTTCGATACTCTTACAATATAAATGTTAATCGTGGGTTTTGAAACATTCCGTTTTGCCTTGAGAGTAGGACACAATTGAGAGTGATCATTGCCATAGCTCTTACTATCACGCTCCCACAGAGATCATGGTCACGTATCTTACACATGGTCCACCTGGCACAATCCATCCCCTAGCTTTCCAGGAATTCTTCCCTAAGAATCTCTTTGCCTTAAAGGTTTAGCAAGCACTGCAAAAGAGCATCATCTAAGAGCCACTTCAGACATTCCGAACTTGATCTAATCTAATGCCTAATGAGGTAACAGCTGACGAGGTACATAAAACTGTCACTGGGAGATACCACTTCGGACTGCAGGTGATCATAGTGATATGTGGAGGCCTATTTGAACACTCCTACAGGGAGTTGGGAGGGGGGGAAGCTGGCGTATCAGCAAGAAGGCTATCGTGTGGATCTACACTTCTGTTTATATCGATTTTTTGAGCCTTTGTAACGTTGTAACTTGTATCGCTACCTTGGCAGGATCTACACTACTGCTTATAATGGTTTATAAGGGTTATGAGAACTGTTCAGGCCCAGGACACATTACATATACCGTTTTCATACTGTTTTAAAAGTGTTATATCCTGCTTGGTGTAAATTGGCCCTTTGTATACCATTGCTCAGTAGCGTTACTTACCTTTTCTTGTAACGTTGTTGCGGAGCACACTGTTCGTTGCCCTGTTATCTGTGTTGTTTCTTCTTCTTGTTTCTGTGATCCTTGCAATTCCCAGACTGTCCTTTCTCTGCGCTTCCCACTTCCTTGTTTTTTGTATTTTCCGCACCTCTCTAGCTAACATTCCTTTATGCGCATGCTCTTAATTTCAAATCTTTGTGGCGGGAGTTCTTCAGAGAGAGTGGTTTGTGGATTGTCGGAGTTGTCTGTCTCTTGAGGAAAGTGTAGGGATGCCTGGTGAATGGAATGTGTCAAATCTTTCTCATTTTAAAAACATTATTTCCATGGCATTACATGCACCTACCTCAGGTAAAAACTTTTTTTAAAAAAATATATATTAAAGGATGCGCATATGCACATTTCTAATTTAATTTTTTTTAAAAAAAAAAATTAAAAGTTTTTACCCAAGGTAGGTTGCAAGTAATGCCACGGAAATAATGTTTTAAAAATGAGAAAGATTTAACGCATTCCATTCACCAGTTCTAACAACGGTTACTGAAGGCGCATAGAGGAAGTTACATCAGACAGGAAGCCCGGTGAGGGATCATGTGACATTAGTTTCGCAATGCGACACAGAAGACATCATCACAATGGAGCACATTGAAAGAAGTCTAACGATGCAGAAGTATTACAATGAAAGGTAAAACGATACAAAACCTTTCTGTATAACGATATAAGGAACACATCACGTGATCACTGATGTCATCCAGAGCTATCTATAATGTGACAGCTACAGTAATGTAGATTCGGCCATCATTAGCCTGAACTGTTACTGTCCAGGAACAGTGCTGCTATTTCATCTGCTGCGAAAAACATAGGAAGCTGCCATATATGAGCCAAACATTGATCCTACCTGGAGATGCTAGGGATTGAAACTATTACTTCTGGCATGGAAAACATGTATTTTACCACTGAGATGTGGTTGTTTGTATCAACCAGGCCTAATAGGCAAGAGGAAAGGAAATGTGCATGAATTGGCATTAGAAGGATTACTGAAATAATGGTCCGGTTTGCACATAATAAGAAGCCACCGTGGATGAATTTCTCCGTGGCAAGGGTGAATTGGTGGGGTAGTTGACAAGCCACCCACAACCCTAAAACAGCCCTTGGGTTCTGGGTGGGTTGTCAACCACCTCAACAACCCACTCTCACCAGGTTCGCACATAGCAACAAGCTATGGGGCACCCCAACCATGGTTCAAATATTCAAAATGATGGCCACCACTGCAATGAGAAGAGCCTCAGGGAAATTCACCCCCGATGGCTTATCCCTCCCCCTCCACATGTCCTGATTGCATGCCAAGGGGGTTAGCATAATTTCCCTCAGTAGCACAGCTTGTTATGTCATGTGAACCTGATCAGGTTGGCTTGGATAACTAGCCGCCTGGAATCCTACATGAACCCATGGTTTCTGGGTGGCTTGTTAACCACAGCAACAAGCCACTCTGGAGGGGTGCACACTACACAACAAGGTGCACTGTGGAGGATAATTATGATAATCCCCCTGGCTCCCACGCATGGGGGGGAGGCAGGGAGGGAAAATAAACCACCATGGTGGTTTATCATGCAAATATGGTCAAGGTATATGAAGCAGATCACACTCTACAGCAGCCCTTTCTGAACTGGGACCATCCAGGTGTTTTTGGACTACAACTCCCATTATCCCTGGTCATTGGCCAGATGTAGCCCAAACATCTGGAGAGCACCAGGTTGGGGAAGGCTGCTTTAAAACACTATGTACATTCTAAATATTAAGGCCATCCTATATGTACAGTTGCATTGAACTCTGTTGGGGAAAGTAAGCATTTAACGAAGGATACTGTTGTAGAGGGCAAAACCTGGTCCATACCACTGTCCATTTGTCTCACAGATAGACTTCCCAGGCAGGCAAATTTGTTGTTGGGTAAAGAGAAAGACTGTGCGTTGCTTTGCAATCAAGTCTGCTGCTGCAGTTCTACAGCAGGGGACGCCCTCGCTGTTAAAGATCTTTGAACTTTTAACTGTGCTTTGTTTGCTCCAATCTATTCATTCTATGTTTCTACTTGGTATGCAGCAGAAATACTCCAAAGCAAAAACCTGTCAAGCAAGCCGTTCCTTATTATTTGGAAATTAGCAATCTCTGAACTGTTTCTAAAACAAATTGTCTCCATTAGCCCTGCTTTTTTTCAACGCATTTCACAACTAATGACTGTCCAGATATATATTTTAGCTTCGAAAGGTGGGGATTGGAATGGGGGGGGGGGATCATAATGTCACTCTATCACTGGTTTAAATGAAACTTCAGCCTCCAAGAGTCAGATGCAAATTAATTGTCATCATTTTCACATACCCGGGAGAACAAACAGAATGTTCTGTACCTTCTAATTTAAAAAAAAGAAAAAAGAGGGAATATGATCAATTAAATAAATAGGAATACAAAATGAAAAGGTAATAGCAACATCTTGGGGAAATGAGTACTCAGAAATAAACCTTCTATACAGCCCTACAAAAAGCATTGTCTGTCATGAACTTCACTGATATTATACTGACAGAAGACTAAATGAGCAGGGCTGCAGAATCTGGAACCATTCTGCATATTGCATTTCATGAGCACCCAGACATTGGAACACGCAAAGAATAAGAATAATGCTACTTAGCATTTATATAGCACTGTGGAGTGCTCAAAGCACTTGACGTGCATTGTCTCACACATGCAGCAGAATGAGGTAGTGGAATTCTGAGGTGGTAGAAATGGCTGTACCTCTTCAGAATTCAGGTGGAGAAATCACATTTTTGAAATGCTCCCTTGAGGTTTTTTTTAAAAAAAGAGTCAAACTTCCCTGCATGCATAAAACTAGCACAATTGGGCTAAAACATGCAGGGATGGGGGTGAAGTTCACAAGGGGAAATCTAGGAAGTGTGTCTTATGTAATTTGAGCAACTTGAGACTAGGTTTCCGGGAGGATGGAACGGGGGGTGGGCGGGTCATTAGTTTTATAAGAAACGGTTGGATTGGTTTGGGAAAGGTAGGGCTGAATTTATTAGAAGACTTAATGTTTTGGATTACACATTCCGTTATTGATTAGTTTCAAAAACAAAAAAGTGAATAAAAATGGATTAGCCCACCAGCAATCTGAAGTGGTATCATTCATTCTACTACCTCATTATACTGCATGTCAAAATCAGGCCTGAGTAAGAATTACAATTGCCCTGTAAGGTGGGCCAGTCACTTTATCTCCTTATTGCAATGGGGGAGGGAGGTTGGAGTGTTGATGGAACAGTGGAATGGCAAGACCAGTTTATGAGCTATCGCTGAACTACCATTTGAACAAGATACTGTAGCCTCTAGCATTCATTAAACATAGAGCTCCATCACACCTATTTTTTTCCCCTGGTTTGCCTCCGCAGTTGTTTTACCTCCGTTTCACAATCGTCTCTTTTCACTTGTTTGCTCTCCCACTGCTATTGCGCCCACTCTGCCCCACCCCACTCCTTCTCCTTCCCCCTCCAGTTCATTCATAGAATCATAGAATAGTAGAGTTGGAAGGGGCCTACAAGGCCATCGAGTCCAACCCCACGCTCAATGCAGGAATCCACCCTAAAGCATATTTGACAGATGGTTGTTCAGCTGCCTCTTGAAGGCCTCTAGTGTGGGAGAGCCAAAACCTCCCTAGGTAACTAGTTCCATTATCGTACTGCTCTAACAGTCAGGAAGTTTTTCCTGTCCAGCCAGAATCTGGCTTCCTGTAACTTGAGCCCGTTATTCTGTGTCCTGCACTCTGGGAGGATCGAGAAGAGATCCTGGCCCTCCTCTGTGTGAGACAACCTTTTAAGTATTTGAAGAGTGTTATCGTGTCTCCCCTCAATCTTCTCTTCTCCAGGCTAAACATGCCCAGTTCTTTCAGTCTCTCTTCATAGGGCTTTGTTTCCAGACCCCTGATCATCCTGGTTGCCCTCCTCTGAACACGCTCCAGCTTGTTTGCGTCCTTCTTGAATTGTGGAGCCCATTGGTTCTTGTCATCGATGGACATTGTGATCAAGTAGCAGCCTTCCTCCCCTCACTCATTGGAGCTCCTATGGGAATTAACCAAAATGCTTACAGCTCCCTCATTTTTAAAGATAAAGAGATGAAACTTGGGGCTGTGAGAGCTTTTAAGTAGGGCTTTAGGCATACCAAATTTGAATCAGATCGGTTCATCCCTTAATTTTTTAGGAGTTTTTAATTTCCACCACCTCAAATCATTCCTTCCCATTAACACACACACACACACACACACACACACACACACACACACACCCCTCCAATTCTGCACAGGGGTGCATTGAGGTAGAATCGGAGGTGTGTGTTTGTGTTCAATGGAGCTTGTTTATTGCCCGGGCTTGATTCCCTTACTCAAGAGTAAATCCCATTGATTTCAACTGCATTTACATCCAAGTCATACTAAAATCCCATGCATGGTTACCTTTGAGTAAACCCCATTGAACAGAGAGACTTACTTCTGAGTTAACAGAATTAAGACCTCAGAAGTAAGCATAGGGTTGCAGAGCACTTCTTTCCATTTTGCTGTTTTAGACTTAAAAAAAAAAAGCTTCTGAGTGACCACAATATTAAAAGTGTGGCTTCAGGCCTGGTTATGGGACAGAAACTGCTTTGGTCGCCTTGGTGGATGATCTTCGCCGGGGACTGGACAGGGGGAGTGTGTCCCTGCTGGTTCTGCTGGACCTCTCAGCGGCATTCGATACCATCGACCATGGTATCCTTCTGGGCCGCCTTGCTGGGATGGGTCTTGGAGGCACCATAGGCGTGCGCAGCACATTTCATTAGGTGGTTCGGGCAGGGATTTTTAAAAAAGCGTTTCACAGCACATAATTAAGACAAACCTGTTCTACATAACATCTTAATGTTAAAATCACTGAAATAAAGAACGGGAGGCTTTCAATGTATCTGAAATTAACACCACTGGCTATGGAAGTTAAAGAACTATGGCAATAGGGGAAAGTTACATGTATCCCGTTAGTCATATTAGTCACCAGCAACACATCATATTTTTTTTATTCTTTTACAGAAAACATTCAGAAATTAGGCCTACTAATTGGTTGCATGAAGGAAGGACTTCTCCACACAGCACATAGTTAAGTTATGGAACTCACTACCACAGGATGTGGTGATGACCACCAATCTGGATGGCTTTAAAAGGGGGTTGGATAAGTTTCTGGAGGCAAAGGCTATCAATGGCTACTAGCCCTGATGGTTGTGTGCTATCTCCAGTGTTTGAGGCAATAAGCCTGCGTGCACCAGTTGCTGGGGAACATGGGAGGGAGGGTGCTCTTGCACCATGTCCTGCTTGTTCATCCCTGACCGATGGCTGGTTGGCCACTGTGTGAACAGAGTGTTGGACCAGATGGACCCTTGGTCTGATCCAGCATGGCTCTTCTTATGTTCTTAAAATACATCCACACCAATATCAGGAAAGCTGTCACACTTAAAATATGTTCAATAGTCAGGAAATTTCTGAATCAGTAAAAGACAGCATGAGTTGGTAAAGCCCATCATGTTCATCTAGAAAGACCACCACTCGTAAGAAAAGAGAGATGATGATGATGATGATAAATAGTAATGGCAACCCTGTTAATTTTTTAAAACGATTTTTTTAAGAAGGATGAACAGTTATCAGCAATTGTTTCAAAATATACAACATCCCAATTATATCAAACAAATTGGAGAGGAAGGTCTATGGGTCAAAATGCATTATTTAAAAATGAATTACTGTTTTCTAGCACCAACTAGAGTTACACTTCTTCCTTTGCACTACTCAAGCAAGCGAGCCAAACCACATACCACAGAAGATGACTAAAAACAATTATCTATATCTATGTTGGGAAAGAATTTCCTTCATGACTCAAAATTCCTGATCCCACCCAGCAAAGGTTTTGGGAAATCTCGCTCATATTGGCATAGGTTGAGATATTTTGCTGGTCAAAATTACCATCAGTAGAACTCCAATGGAAATACCTTAGTGGAAATGTCTTTGTGACTTTTAACAATTTTACTTTGGACTTTCAGTCTAGAGAAACTGCAGGTGGATGATATGAAATAACTAACAATTACAGGAGAAGTGAAAAACCCTTCTCCATCCCACACTCCACCAATTGGCACAAGAGCTAATAGTTAAATAAAAAAAATATATCACTGAATTCGTTGGAAAACCTTAGGAAAATTTAAAGCAGTTCTGTGATTTGTATCACTGATACAGTGTGCTGAACTATCCTTGTCATTTTATGAAAGGGGTATGAATTTATTTATTTTTAGTTTCTTCTATTTTATTTCTATGGGGAAAATAAATGTAATGAAGTGGAAGGGGGAATGGAAGGAATGGAAGAGGGGAAATCAAGTCAGGGGTTTGGATTTTTAAATTGTTGAGGGGGGAATTTACAGACCTGATAGTCACCAAACTTTTTGGCACCAGGGACGGGGTGGGGGGTGAGGAGATTGTTTTTGGGATGATTCATGCACATTACATTTATTGTGCACTTTATTTCTATTATTATTACATTGTAATATATAATGAAATAATTATACAACTCACCATAATGCAGAATCAGTGGGAGCCCTGAGCCTGTTTTCCTGCAACTAGGTGGGTTGGGCTGAGAGTCTGTGACTGGCCCAAAGTCACCCAGTGGGTTTCAATGGCCAAGTGGGGACTAGAACCTGGATCTGGCAAGTCCCAGTCCAACACTCAAACCACTATGCCACACTGGATTAGACAATGGCAGGGCCTGTCCCTATCGAAAATGAATGGAGAACCTCCAGCCCTGTGCAAGCAAGCTTCTGTGCTGTTAACTCTGATCACTGATTGGGGATAAGAGGATATTTTAAAGCATTTAACCTTTAAATATCCTGCAAAGAATGGGATAGTTGCAAAGATTTTGAGCAGTGCCGTTTGCAGGCAAGAGAGATGCTGCACAGAATTAAGATGTGCATTTTACAGACCAGAGACCTGCTTACTTGTGAGTAGACATGCAGAGACTTTGAATTTGGGATGCGCTTTAAAAGTGTTGCGGAGTAATTCATTCAGAAGTCTTGTCCTGCTTGCTTCTGAGTAGGGCTAGACACACAGAGAGACGTGCGGGCAGGCAGCGCTGCTTGCACCTGCCTGGCGGCCAGGTAGAGCGTGTTCTCCCAGAGCCCCCTTCCTCCTCCCTCAGCAGCAGGAAAGGAGGCGCCGCGCCGCCTGCTACACTTGCGCACATGAGGAGAAGCGAGCAGGAGGAGGAGCAGGAGAAAGAAGGCAGGGGCAGCCGCGGCTCAGTTTCCCTTGCGCAGCCGCCTTTGGCCCGCATTTTACACACATACACACTGCAACGGCGGAGGTTACCTCTTTCCTCCTCAGTTGATGGCCCTGGAAGAGAGGCTTTCCCAAACACATTTGAAGAGTGGGCGGGGCTTAGGAGCACATTAGGGGGTTCAGTTGAACCTGTTGAACCTGTTGTCTGCATGCCAATGGGAGGCACTGTCTTACAGTGGCTCCATTCCTTCCTGGATGGACGGACCCAGAAGGTGGTACTGGGGGACTCCTGTTCAACTCCTTGGCCGGTGGAGTCCCTCAGGGCTCTGTTTTGTCCCCCATGCTGTTTAATATATACATGAAACCATTGGGAGTGGTTGTCTGGAGTTTTGGGGTGCGGTGCCACCAGTATGCTGATGACACCCAACTCTACTACTCTTTTCCACCCAATTTCAAGGAAGCTGTTTCTGTGCTAAACTCGGTGTCTGTCAGCAGTAATGGACTGGATGAGGGCAAACAAATTGAAGCTTAATCCAGACAAGACAGAGGTGCTCCTAGTCAGTCGAAAGGCAGATCAGGGAATAGGGAGTCAGCTTGTGCTGTATGGGTTTACACTTCCCCTGAAGACACAAGTTCGCAACTTGGGTGTACTCCTGGATTCAGCCCTGAGCCTGGATGCCCAGATTTCAGCGGTGGCCAGGAGAGCATTTGCACAGTTAAAGCTAATGCGCCAACTGTGTCCGTTCTTTGAGGTTTCGGACTTGGCCACGGTGACACATGCCTTAGTTGCATCCCAATTGGATTACTGTAACGCGTTCTGCAGCCTTTGAAGACTGTTTGGAAACTTCAGCTGGTTCAAAGAGCTGCAGACAGATTGTTGACCGGGGCTGGTTACAGGGAGCACACAACTCCCCTGTTAAAACAGCTTCACTGGCTTCTGGTCTGTTTCTGGGCACAATTCAAAGTGCTGGTTATCACCGGTGGAGTCCCTCAGGGCTCTGTTTTGTCCCCCATGCTGTTTAATATATACATGAAACCATTGGGAGTGGTTGTCTGGAGTTTTGGGGTGCGGTGCCACCAGTATGCGGATGACACCCAACTCTACTACCCTTTACAGCTCGGGTCCAAGTTATCTGAAAGACCGTATTCTCCCATATGAGCCTGCCCGTGCTCTGAGATCTTCTGGAGAGGCCTTTCTCTCAGTCCCACCAACTTCCCAGGCACGCCTGATGGGTATGCAGGAGAAGGCCTTCTCGGTGGCTGCTCCAAGGCTCTGGAACTCCCTTCCCAGGGAGGCTAGGCTGTCTCCCTCTGTGCTACACTTTCGGAGGCAGGCAAAAACCTTTTTGTTTCAGCAGGCTTTTGGAGCCACTCTGGACCTGTGTTAATGTATTGGATTCCCTCTCCCTTTTTGATCTGTTACTGTTTTTTTAAAAATTAACATGTTTTTAATTTTACTGTAGGTTTAATTTTATTTTAACTTTTGTAAATTTATATTTATGTGTTTTAATTGTACATGTTTTAATTTTGTAAACCGCCTTGAGACCCCGTACTGGGAAAAAGGCGGGATATAAATAAATGTAATAATAATAATCATAATAATGATCAGTTCTATACCTGTTTTCTCTCACCATATTTGGAAGAGGCTGAGTAGGGTGAGGGGTAACTTTGATGTTGACAACTGTGGCTAACCAAAATACTTACATCTGCGTAATTATGGGATGTATTATTTTAGCATGATGACTAAAATCTTTAAGACAAAGTGTTTATATATTTACTTCTCCAAAAGATTTCTAAAAATGTTTTATGGGAATGGGTGCTTTATGTCTGCTTGACACTGTGGAGGACTAGGGGAGACATAAATAATTTTCCTTGTTACTAATGTTGATGGTTTCTTTTGTTGTTGTTGTTTTAAATTGTTTTTTGTCTGCTCCTCATAAACTGGCAAAACCAAAGAGGTTCCTTACAGTTCAGGTGTTCCTAACTGTTCAGGAGCTTGTAGCTTGCAGCTCCATTTGTTACCTAAAAAATTAAAAAATAATTTTGATTTGTCATATGAATACACTGTACTTTTAATATACCAAATGTGATTTTTTTTTTGTCAAACCAACTTGTACATAATTACATTTCATGTTCCTAAAGTAACAAAGTGATTTTCAATCTGTAAAAAGTACTAATATTGCATTTCCCCCCAATTTTTCAAAAAAAAAAAATATCCCGGGGGGGGGGATGGGTTTTTTCCATGGTGTCAAAATTTCTGGAAATTTTACATCTCTGTTCCTGAGATTCATATTTCTGAGCCAGGAAATACAAGCTTTAGCAACATCTCTACATCTGGCCCAGTGCTACCTAGTCTGGCTGGCAGTGGCTTTTCAGCATTTCAGGCTGAGGCATTTTGAACTCCTTTTAACTAGACTCAACTTAGCAACACTGGAACATGGAATTTTCTGCATGAAAAGTATGTGCTGAATGACTAAGCTATGGCCCCTGCCACAAATATGAATGTAAAATCTTAACAGATGTGAAAGTAAGGATACACAGGTGCAGAACTGTTGAGACATGACCACTTTCACATCTGTTCAACTGTCATGGCTCCTGTTATGACCAAGGATTTCAAAACTATCACTGTATAAGATCTAGAAAGATTTCCCAGAATATTCACAAAACCACAGTTCCCACAGTTAATTAGGGGAAGCCATGCCAACTAAATTGACAGCTGAGTGTTAAGTTGTTTCAACAGCAGCCTAATTTCCAAGACTTGAAAAGAAATCATGCACTTCTATTCAGTGGTGGATAGACCACATCTGATGTAATGTGTTCAGTTATGTTCAAGAAACTACAGTTCTACAATGATATTGTCAGAAAAAAAATGGTTTCAGGAGACAGCGACAAAGACTATAAAGGCCAAAAAGACATGCTATGAGGAAAGGTTTGAGAAATTGGGGAATGTTTTGCCTAAAGAAAAGTAGTCTAAGGAAGAATAAAGCAAAACTTTAACAAGATGAAGAAAGATATCCGACATCTGTTCACCCTATCACCCAAGAACAATGACGTTAAACCATAGTAAGACACAATTCAGTTCATCATCATGAAGAACAGTACAGCAATGAGGGACAGCTCAAGATATTTTGATGCCTGAAGCAGAAATTGCAAATGGTATTCCCACAACCTATTGTGTTAAAGATATTTTTTTTAAAAAAAACACTAAATGATTGACAATGTCTTGCTCTTTAACAGTACTCCAAAACCTGTTTCCTGAGAAAGGGTACTTCACCCTTCCTAATGGAAGGTCCAACCCTGTCAATGTCATGGTAGATCCAACATAGGAAGCTACCAAGTACCATTGGTGCATCTATGTCCACTATTGCCAACACTGACTGATAGCAGTTTTCCAGAGTTTCAGGCAGGCTACCTTCCTAACACCCAAAAGGTGACCACCATAGAAACAAAATAAACCCAATGAATTAAATCGTCATTCAAAAATTATACACACTTATTTATACTAGAATAACTATTTTCAATCCAATACTAATACAAGTCTACAACAATCAACTGTCACATCAGTGTAGCATTTCATTACATATCAGTATAGCATTCAATTGTAGTTAACAATAATTTCAGACCAGATTTAAATAGTCATTGCATGGAAATCCGACCCATAGACATCAAACACTATAATCTAATCACATAAACAGTATATTAAGAACCAAATTAAGTCAACAAGATTCATGTTATTCCTTGTTTCAAAGTATCTTCTTCAAAAACATCAGTCTTAGTACTCGCCAACAGGCAGTGGAAAGCTCACGCAATCTCTCTTTATTAAGTTTTTCAAGGTGAGACCATCTTCCGGTATTATGAGGCAGGTGGCTACCAGGAGGAGGGCCTTCTCTGCTGTGGCACCCCGGCTGTGGAATGAGCTCCCTAAGGAGGTTCGCTTGGCACCTACATTATATGCTTTTAGATGCCAGGTGAAGACCTTTTTATTCTCCCAACATTTTAACAATCTATAAATTTTAAATAACATGGTTTTAAATTTGTAATTTTGCATTGCTGCTGTTTTTATCTGGTTGAACTTTTATATTGTATTTTATATTATGGTTTTATACTGTTTTATACTTTGAATGGTTTTAATTTTTATGAACCGCCCAGAGAGCTCCGGCTATTGGGCGGTATAGAAATGTAATAAATAAATAAATAAATATACCAAAATCAGTAAAACGGATTTTGCCTCGTCACATTATTTTCTGTTTCTCAGTTGTATAATTTTTGAATGACGATTAATTCATTGGGTTTATTTTGTTTCTACGGTGGTCACCTTTTGGGTTCTTTTTGTTTACATTTTCACCACCACTGCCTCCCTTACTATAGTTACTTTCCTAGCACTACATGGAGATGCCAGAGATTGAAATGGGAATCTTCTGCATATGAAGTACGTGTTCTGCAACTGAGCTGCAGCCCCTTATTTATAGTGCAGGGGTGCAGAACCAAATCTGGCCCTGCAGAGATCCCAATCTTGTGCTCTGGAATTCCCCAGAAGGCCACGCCCCCTTTCTCCCAACCACCAATCATTGGGGTGGTTTCCCAACTTTTGTGCAGTTTTTTTTCCCCATTATAAAAGATGAAAACGCCTCTCCCAAGGCTTATTTGCTGGCCATAAGAGCTTTAAGATACAATATTCTGGTTTTTTGACTGCACCTCTCTTTTGCCTTCAGCCCTGCCCGCCACTAGCATGTGGCCCTAAGATGGAATTTCACCCTCTGGCTGAAAGACGTTCTGTACCTGTCATATGGTGGAATAAAGCATCTTGTGGAATCTCTTTTCTTCAAAGAATTAAGACAGGTGCAACACATATAGAGCAATAGAGCCAGTTTCAAAGCATCTTTGCCACATTCAATACAAACATGCCTTTTCCTCTCTAGGGCTGAGCTCAGGGGTGGGGAATGTGGTTCAAGATTGCCCCAAAAGCTGTGGACTATGTAAATTGACCAGAAACTTATTCCACTAAGACATAAACACCCACACTCCAATCCCCAGCTATTCTTTTAAAAAAAGGCATGTACAAATAAACAAATGAATGTACATGTAGCACTTTCAAACTTCGATAAATACAATACATAAATAGAGAGGTGAGCAGTCAATATGAAACACAGTACAAGACTGACCCAGTATTCAACCTGACAAAATATCCCACAGGGTTGTGCAAATTAGGAAGCTGGGCTCATATTGTGTAATGTGTCTTTAAAAGTTTCCACATGACGTTTTCAGCTGTTCCACGGGATTTTGATTTTTTAAAAAAATGGAATGAGCTCTATACATGGAGCTCTGGCTGCTCTGTACATGCTCCACCAAATCAGAGAAAATGTTCCATAATCAAGATGAAGCTTCATATGATAGCAAATTCCATTTAGCCACCCTAGTAGAGGATTTGCTTCTTTTTAAAAGCCAATAGCATCCACTCCCATCACAACCTAACCCTTTCTCAGGATTTAAAATGTTGTTAGGATGTTGTTGTCCTGATCTGAAATATTAATGTCTAAATCTCTGTATGATTACTTTGGTCATCAGTTCTCAACCTCAAAACAACTCTTTCTATAAAATAGACAGTCAACAGATGTAGGACAGAAGTAGGAATTCACTGTGATGTTTTAGGTTAGGCTATCCTTTATGACACAGCAGGTAGGACTAAGCCATCCATTGGGTCCTTCCTGAACTTTCTATTCTATACAGATGACCACTTACCAATTGGTTACATATTGCCACAGAGATACCTAGTCCATGCTGTCACAGAGATACCTAGGCTTAATCTACACCAAGCAGGAGGAGGCACTATGAAGGTGGTATGAAAGCGGTATATAAAAGGCAGGAGGCACACTACTGCTTTATAGCGGCACTGAAGTGCACTGACAAGTGCTAGGGCCCATTGACACATACCATATACCGCTTTCATACTGCTACATCCTGCTTGGTGTGACGCCTGCCTTTTATATACCACTTTCATAGTGCAATATCCTGCTTGGTGTAGATTTGGCCCTAGTTGTTTGAGTGGATTCAGGGTATCATTTTATTGTACAACTATACGTGATGTGCAGGAATATTCACAAAACTTGGCTGGGTTCTACAGAGTGTCCATCCTGAAAACCAAACTTACCTGGCATGAATTTTCCCCTCAGCCGTCACCACCATGGTAACGCCTATACATATATATGCTCATAGTCCATGAAAGTTTATGAGGGGAAGCAAAAAGAGATCCTCAATCTTTTGGGTTCAGTGAGAACATTTGGAATTTTGAGAGGCTGTGTTATAGGCACCCTCACAAAATGGCTGCAATAGAAAGGGACTGGCCATTCATGAAATGGCTGCCGTGGTGGGTGTGGCCAGTCACAAAACATCTATTCCCTAGAAGGCAAACTTGTGAGGGTAAAAAAGAAAAAGTAACTCACTCAAGAACAAGGAAAAGGCAGAGGTGGCGGCTGAGCTTCAAAACATAAAATCACTCTTTTGAAACCAGTTTTCTTCACAAACTGATGGCGCTCAGAAATAAGTAATTTTGCTGAGAATTCCATGTGGGACCCAGAGGCATACTTGAAAATAAAGATGATGTTAGGGAATCGGTCCTTGTCCCTTTGTTCCTGGCGTTCAGAACTACCCAAGACAAAATGGCGTCCAGACCAAGTAGGAGGCAAACATGTTTATTTCAGCTGCAGCTGGGTGCGGACTGAGGTCGGACCCTAAAATGGCGGAGAACAAAGCTTATATACAGTTCCAGCCCCCTCCCCTGATTTGATGACGGTGATTGTATAGCTTAAGGAGGGGCTATACATCTTAAGGAGGGGCTATACATTCAGTGTAGGTGCTTTGTCTCTGCCTGTGTGGTATTTCCTGTTTGGCAACATTCCAGCAACATTCCAGAGGGGAAGATACAAGACAAAGGAGAGATCTGGTTCAGTGGAAAAATACAGCTTCTAAGCCCTTACAATGATGTTGAAGTAGGGTGACCCTATGAAAAGGAGGGCAGGGCTCCTGGATCTTTAACAGTTGTATAGAAAAGGGAATTTCAGCAGGTGTCATTTGTATATATGGAGAACCTGGTGAAATTCCCTATTCATCACTACAGTTAAAGGTGCAGAAGCTACACTAGAGTGACCAGATTTAAAAGAGGGCAGGGCACCTGCAACTTTAATTGTTGTGATGTAGAAGAAATGTCACCAGTTTCCCCATATATACAAATGACACCTGCTGAAATTTCCTTTCCAATAACAGTTAAAGATACAGGAGCCCTGTCCTCCTTTTCATATGGTCACCCTAGTTGAAGGCTGGTGCTTCACTTTGCACCATGTCAGCCTCCCAGAGGAAGAGAAGAAATAACATAAAACGAAATAAAACTCAGGAGGGGCGGGGTGTTCCATGTCATTTCCTCTTCATGCATGCCTCCATTTCCCTCATACTAATAATGCCCAAGGCTTGAAGAGCTTTTCAAATGCTGGAGTTCAGATTGGAGTATTCCTTTAAACTCTTATTTGGAAGCACTGCAATAGGTTTTGTGCAAACGTTGTGTGTTTTCAAACATCTCGCCCACTGTAAATTAATGTCTCCCTAGGCTAGTTGCCCTTTGACCCTGTGTTATGCTCTAGGCAGACCTGCAGAACTGCAGTAGATTCTCGCTTCCTTCCACTGAATTACCTCGAGCTGCTGATGAGATTTAGCTGCAGCTACTCAGAGGTCAATGCTGCAGCTGTTACAGCAACCAGGAAGCAAAATGGAAGTGGTGCACAAGCTCTTTCCAGCATTTCTGCCACTCTGAGCAGCATTTGATGCCACTGCAAAACCTGTTTTCCTCTCTGGTGCACTATGCAACAAAGCTGAAAATCAGGCTTATGGTTCATTTTAGCGGCTAATAAGGCTGAACAAGAGTTCTAATTATGAGCAAACATGCCACGAATGAGGTTAATTTTACTGCAGTCCCAGGAGTGGCCAAAGATAAAACGAATGGAAGCAAGAAAAGGGAGAATTCCCTTTAGATCTTGGTGCCTCAAACAGTAAAATATGAAAACTTGGGTGGAGGGCTATTCTTCTCCCATGGCCACATTAAAGAACATTGAGGTCCTTTCGATTAACCATCTCTTGCTCCTCTACCGGGAGACAGACATGAAAGATGTACAAACAGACACGCTTTTACAGACACCATACCAGACATTGAAAATATGGATATCGTAATCTGCTCTTTAGATGGGGCCAAGTACTAATATTTTAAAAGCCTCCATTACTTTTATGTGATAGTACCCCATTCATCTGCAGCAGGGATGGAGAAATCTAGGTATTTCCAGTTTAGCAGGAAGGGGCCCCTTGCCTTCTGCTGTACCAAGCAGGCAGGGAGAAAGTGCTGGGGGAGCATGACTCAGGGTCTCTACATCCCCAGCTGGGAGTTGGTGTCAGCAACAGGCAGCAGCGGGTATAAAGATTAATGCTGGCTCGCAAGCCATTCCTGGAAACTTTGTATTCAAAATGTACTGCCTGTCTTTGTCATCATTAAATCCCCCTATATTACTTTTAAAAGTAGCAAAATACAGACGGTTCTTGCTACACACACACACACACTTTGGAGAAGACAAAATGGCTGCTCTTTTCCAGAGCAGTTTTGGTTTCACTTTTGCAGTTAGTTTCCAGTCTTCAACTTACTCATTTTCAGTCTTCAACTTACTGTCACACCACCTGCAGCAGCAGGTATCCAATAATTGTGTGTGTGTTTCCAGGTAATTTACTCCATCGCTCTCTTGCTTTAACTCTTATGGACTACAGATGCATCCCTGTGGTATAGCCATCAGTCAAAAAACACTTGTGCTTTCTTTATGACATCTTACTATATCTGTGTCAAAGTGCTCCAGACAGTAATGGGTTAGAGCAGTGGTTTCTCAAGCTTCCAAAGAACTCTTTCCTTAGCAATTCCTCTGCAGGTTCACTATGGAGCAAATTTCCGTTCATGCAGGGTACTTGTCAGATTTGGTGTGCCTCATCCTTGCCTCATGTGAAATGAAAACACAACCTGAAACACATTGAATAATCTCCTATGTCTCTGCACTATTGTGGAAATTGAACGTTAGGGAGCATTTTGCCTTTCAGGAAAGTTCGTCCACCATTGCTGATTACTGGACCCCGGATCAGCTTCTGTTGAACCCCATTACTTCCTAAAACGCAATTTTAAAACCAGTTAGAGTTAGCGGGCCCTTGTCACCAACTGTGATGCATAACGCCATGCAACAAAGAGCTTGACATGGGGGGGAAATGAAGAAAAGCAACCAGTCATTAGGTTCTCTTTAGTTTGGTGATAGAATAACCAAGAAGCAGAAAGGAAAACCAAACTAGGGTGAAAATGTCAAGGAACAGTATATCATACTACAGTCCAGAGAACGGGTGCAAGCCATTCCCTTTAAAAAAAGAAAGGGTAGTTTTCTGAAAGGCTCCAAAGAGAGGCAGGTTTGAACCTCTAGGACAGTCTTCCAACATCCAGATGTGTAGGCTAGGGTGACCATATGAAAAGGAGGACAGGGCTCCTGTAGCTTTAACAGTTGTATTGAAAAGGGAATTTCAGCAGGTGTCATTTGTATATATGGGGAACCTGGTGAAATTTCCTCTTCATCGCAACAGTTAAAGCTGCAGGTGCCCTGCCCTCTTTTAAATCTGGTCACTCTAGAATAGCTCCTGCACCTTTAACTGTGGTGATGAAGAGGGAATTTCACCAGATTCTCCATATATACAAAAGACACCTGCTGAAAATCCTTTTTCTATGCAACTGTTAGAGATACAGGAGCCCTGTCCTCCTTTTCATAGGGTCACCCTAGTGTAGGCCTACAACGCCCCTCATTCACAGACTGCATTGGTCTACCTCTCGTGGGAGCCTTGCAGCTGGGTCACAAGGTGGAGCACCCACCCATGTAAAGAGCCCCACCCACCCAACTGCTCTCTTGATGTAGCAAATGTCACACTAGGAGAGCCGCTGGTGGGGCTCTCCAGAGAATCCACTGGAAGAGGTGGGGAGGCAGTGGTGGACCCTCCTCAAGGACAGGGGCAGAGCAGCCCAATTTGCCACATTTATTTATTTATTTATTGCATTTTTATACCACCCAATAACCGAAGCTCCCTGGGCAGTTTACAAAAATTAAAACCATTCAAAGTATAAAACAAACAGTATAAAAACATGATATAAAATACAATATAAAAGCACAACCAGGATAAAATCAGCAGCGGTACAGATATACAAATTTAGAATACAAATTTAAAACAGCAAAGTTAAAATTAAATTTATAGACTGTTAAAATGCTGAGACAATAAAAAGGCCCTGGCATCTGAAAGAATATAGTGTAGGTGCCAGGCGAACCTCCTTAGGGAGCTCATTCCACAGCTGGGGTGCCGCCATTTGATGCGGGCACATAAGTCTGTGTAATGATTTGGCTGGCCCTGTTTGTAAGCTGGAAGGGCACAGCTCCAGCACACATGTGGTAGGCCTCAGTTCTCCAAGGCTATGCAATTTGAAAAGTATCTATTATAACTGGAGAAGCAGGAGCCAAAGTTATCTCCATCAAACCTGTATCAACATCCAAGTCAGCATGGATATGATCGATTTTATCTGCAAAGTGGTGACAGCAGGCTATCGATTTTTCCAGCCCTTCTTCTAGCGGCCCAGAATGTAACAGGCCTCTGACCATCTGAAAAAGCTCCACTAGCGACTCTGACCAGATGCAATGGTGGCAGTTTCTTTGCTGCCCTCATTGCCACAGAGTAGTCTTTCAAATGAGCTCTAATCCATGTTTAATTGGATCCATTCCAAGTTTTCCACCAACATCACTCTAGTCAGTGACCGACTTGTTTCAGCACCTGCCGCACCCTGGAAAACTAGGGGGCTCATTGGGCTCTATTCCATGGGAGAGGATGCCCAGGAGCGATCTTGCCAACCGCCCTGGCCGTTTCTCTGTGCTAGAGGTCAACCAGAGCTTCAACAGAACTGCCTGCCAAGGTGACAGGAAAATCCTCAGTATCCATCAGAAAGCCATATGGATCCATCAGTCTCTTGGAGTGAACCGTCTTAATTGCCACACACCCACCCGCCCCTACAAAGGCTCTGAGTCCCAGCAAGTCTAAACCCCACCAGCTAGTGATATTGTATGTGATGTTTTTATGGTTTTAAATTTTGTATATTTGTTTTTAATATTCCTGTTTTAATCTTTGTAAACCGCCCAGAGAGCTTTGGCTATAGGGCGGTATATAAATGCAATAAAATCATCATCATCATCATCATCATCATCATCGTCATCATCTGACCATTACAATGGAACTATAGAAAGTCATTCCACCCATGGTTGCCATAGAGGCCATGAACTCCTGAGCCACTCCTAACAAGGTTGCTCAGCACATATGTTGAAGTCCCCCAGCACAGCACGACACAGAGACTCCAGCACCATCCTAGAGGCCACCTTGGCTAGCTCAGGAAGAGAGACTGTTGAGTAGCAGCGAGGGCGGAGGCAGTACACCAATACCTCCATTCTGTTCCAAACGCTCACCTTCATACACACTCAACACTGTAAGACTGCAGGATGGGGCACCTGGCTAGGGGGATCAAATCATGATAGACCACTGTGATTCTGCCTCCACACCTCCACCCTACCTGGTCTTGCCTGCTGCAGCCCAGAGAACCTGGATGGGCAAAGCGGGGAGAGAATTTCTCCCCCTAGCCTCATCCAGCCATGTCTTTGTGACACCAGCCAGGTCGCCATACTCATCCAGGATCAGGTCCTGGATGGCAGTTGCTTCCCCATTCACCAACCTGGCATTCAGCAGCAGTACCTTCACCCCAGTGGGGCTGCCACTCAGGCTCTCTGATATGGGAGACAGCTTGGCAGCAACCCATCCTGTTGCATTTCTCAGCCCCATAACGACCCAGCTGATTCCCACATCGTATCTTCCTCTACTCGCTGCTGTTTCAATGGCCACTCTCTGTACCCTTCCACCTCTATCTTCTTTTTAAAAACACAGTTCTCCTGCCAACAGGCAAACGTGGTAGGTCTAATAATGCTATGTATACCCAAGAAGGCAAATATGCAGGCAATCCCTTCCCTGCTCCCCTCTGTCCAACAGATTGGAAGACCCTTGCCTTTGTTCACTCCCACAGGTCTCCCCCAAAAGAGATGCCACCCTTTGGTGCCACCCCCACCCCAAGGTTGCTCACCTTTTATGAGCCAGCCTTTCAGGTATACAAAGCCTGTGCATTATCGAGTTATGGCTCATTCCCTGGTTAGCCACTTAAGAAACTGAGGTAAACAATTGAGGACAGGGACATATCATGAGCTGCTATTAGCATGCAGGTATAGATATACAGATCTAGATAAAATTGCCAAAATGGCTTAACAGAAGTGGTTACCACGTCCTAATGCAGCAGACCTTTTTCATCAGAAGCCTTTAGCTTCTTCTTTTTTAACTCACTTTCCCCTTAACTGAACATTTGCCTGACCATATGGCAAAGGTTGAGGTCAGACAGATGAAACTTCGTATTGCGCTGAAGAATGGTTAACCAACCCGTGAGTGTCGATTCGAACACATCGTAAAACCTTTGCAAAAGCCAGCTGAAAAGACGCTTTAGCTTATGGTAGGAAATCTGCTTCCCAGCCCCACCCCGGCCCTTCCAGTTCATTACAGGTATTGTGTAAAGAAAATAGGCCTGTGAGCCCTCTCTCGGCAATCTGTGCCCTGTTCCTCCGACGGTTTTCTAATGACTTTCCAATGATGATAGCAGTTAAAAGAGGTTTTGTGTCTTGGAGTTGTAAAGGTTTCAAATCAGTATCCCTGTCACATACATACCCAGAGTGATGTGAACACATGTGGGTGCGTGTATATGCTCTCTCTCTCTCTCTCTCTCTCTCTCTCTCTCTCTCTCTCTCTCTCTCTCACACACACACACACACACACACACACACACACACACAGAGTGGCATTGCCACTTTTGTTGTATTTTTCCTTCAGTGCTCCTTGAACAGTTCTTCTGAAAGGTCATAAGATCAATTCGTGGGAAGAAAAGATCCCCTCTTCCAACACCCCACCACTACCACCACCAAAGTCATTTACATTGGAATAGGATCTGTTGCAATTTGTGATTGTGTTAGTGGCAGGACCACCCCCATCACCCTCCAAAGCAACTGGAACTGAGAAAGCAATTCTCCCGTAGTGCATTACGTGTCATCCATTCGTTGCTGTCTAAAATACCTACACTCCCAGGCTGTAATCTTTTACACACACACACACACACACACACACACACACACCTACCTTTCCACTCCGCCACCCCCTGTGGGGAGCACACTGGTGTGAACTGAAGTGAGCAGAGAGACGAACCCCAGGCAGTAGGAGTGGAAATGAAGCCTGACAAATTTGCCTGCAGCTCAGTCCTGAGGCAGGAGCAGAATCTGAAAAGGGTTCTGGGGAAATAAATTGCTGAGTTAACAGCAAGATTTCTAGTTCATAGCCGGTAAAAAGGTTTGTTTCTTATCCAGCAACCAATTCCGTCCACTGCACACCCTTCCCTTTTGAATGCTGCTATGGGACTTACCATTCTCTTGATTCTTCACTTTCTTCCTCCTCACATATCGAGGCTGTAGCCAAGTCCTGCCGTTTTTTCCTATATAACATTGCTAGGATCCGTCCGTTCTTATCTGAATCTTCTGCTAAGACCCTTGTCCATGCATTGGCTATCTCCCGTTTGGACTTTTGTAAACTTCTTTTGACTGGCCTTCCTTATGCTCATCTCTCCTCTTTGGTCTCTCTTCACCATTCTGCAGCCAAGATTATTTTCTTGGCTCGTCGTTTTGACCATGTTTCTCCTTCGATGAAATCTCTTCACTGGCTTCCAATCCCATATAGAATTAGCTTCTTTTGCTGACATTCAAAGCGTGTCATGGTCTTGCACCTCCTTATCTTTCCTCTCTCATTTCACTCTACCACCCGCCTCGTACCCTCCGTTCTTCAAATGTTATGTTGCTCTCCTGCCCAAGAGTCTCTATCTCTCTTGCCCGGCTTTGCCCATTCTCTCTGGCTGCCCCATTTGCTTGGAATGCTCTTCCACAGCAACTACGTACCACGAGTTCCATTGTAGATTTTAAAACACGTTTGAAAACTCATTTGTTTTCAATAGCTTTTGGTATTTTAGCTTGATCTACTGTTCTTATTAGTATGATTATTCTCTTATTTCTGCTTTGTGAACCCCTTTCCCCCCTTCATATGTTTTAATGTGATTTTAGATTGTAAGCCCCTAGGCAGGGTATCACTGTTTTATTTGTATATTTTGTACAGCACCGAGTACATTGTTGGTGCTATATAAATAATAATAATAATAATAATAATAATAATAATAATAATAATAATAATAATAATAGTACGGAGTGAAGAGGTGACCTCCCTCGCTCACTCTAGTTTTATATAGCTTGACAGCTGAAGGAGCTTGCTTAATGGCCTTTGATGGCTACTCCAAGCCACTAGAGTTTGTGTCACACCCCACCTGCTAGGAGAAGGCTGAAGGAAGCAGGTTTTTGAGAATCAAACTAGATCCACACATGTTTATTAAACACATGCTCGCTGGTTCAGCTATAACAGAGGTCTGGGTCGTAACACTAAAAGGAGCAGGCAAGGAACAGAAATGCCCACCTCTCCCTTACCTTACCTCTCCACAAACAGCAGCTTTCAGACTTTTCGCCCCAGTTGGGTTATGGGTTTTGGACCTGAGAAAAAAAGAAAGAACTTGGCCACCCCTACCATTAGGGAGAATAAAGCAGTTCAGGCAGCTGATTTTAGGTGTCATAAAAGGGCAGCAAGTGAACAGTTATTTTATTCATTTATTTTTATTGTATTTTTATTCCCAGGGAGTAAGAGAGGTGCTTGTTGGATTTTCTGCCTCAGGTGCCAAACTAACCTGGCCAGCCTTGGGTACTTTGCACCTTGACTGAGGGATGGGGTGCCATTTGCTGTTCCACCTCAGGCAGCAAATTGTCTTGGGCCAGCCTGAGAGACAAAAGCCTGGGTTTTGCAGCTTGCTGACAAGAAGCAGCCTTGGGTTGTGTTGCATGGGTGAGTTATGGCATTTGGGGGAAGTGACTTTTAGTCATGCTGTCATGGGCTGAGCTGAGCTCAGCACGGATTAGATTTTTGCATTTAATCACATCTACAGCTTTTGGACAGTTATGCATGAAAATAAAAATCTAGTCTACAAGCCCATATAGCCAGGTGATTCCTGTGACGTATAAAAAGACCACAGCCCTGGAGTCGCACTTCAAACGCAAGATGAAGCAGCTATTTTGACTACATATATTGAGACAATAACAGAGTGGGAAATTATATTAGTGGAGATGTAGAATAAAATACATTACAGTGGCTTGATAAAGACAGTATTCTTTGGTAAGTTCAGACATCTATAATTACTTTAGGCTATAAACCTATACTCATTTACCTGAGAGTAACTTCCACTGAACTCAGTGAGGCTTAGTTCTAAGTAAACACATATAGGATTGCATTGTTAGTTATTTCTCTGGACTGTAATTAAATGTTAATGTTTTACATGTTGCTTTTAATATATTGTTATCTGCTTTAGGCTATCATGATGCGGTATAGTATACATACTCAATGCACTCCTTCAGGTCACACCAAAACATGGTTCCTTTCTCTCCCCCCCCCCTTTCTTTTTACCTCCTTCACCTTAACTTTATACATTTCCACTTGCTTTGTAGACATGGCACTGGATAAATGGAGCAGCCAACATCTCCTGGCCACTGGGCACTCAAACAGCAAAATCAGAGGTGAGAGTAAGATAGAGTGGACTCAGAGAGACACCTGTATGGGTGCAGCCTAGAAATATGGCATCAAATCTAATATAACATGAATTAAATCAATGAAAATATTGAGGGTGGGTTTTTTTAAGGTTAATGTGTTAAGGATGAGATAATTCAGCATTTTTTTTCACGATGGAAGATGAAAAACTAGTGAGCTTGCTCAAAAGCTCAATGGTGGTAACAAGCCAGGCAGAAACTTGGTGTTGCAACTTTTCATCGTCCCTCGTACCTGCAGCTTACACAGTAGAGTACTTTCAGCCATTGAATGCCAATAACTGAAAAGAAAATCAGAGCTATGTTGTCATTACTTCAAAACTGAGCGGCTGTGAGAATTCTGATAAAGAGGAGGAACCAGCTGGATCAAGAAGACAAGCAGTGTAAGCCATGGAGATGCAGAAAGTAGGCCCTGAGCCTATAAACCAGGAACTCCTTGAGTCAGTGAGCCCCAAACTGGGATGCCCGGAGACAGGCATGAGCCAAATTCCCCTAACAATGTGGTCTCCTTAATAGCAGGGATCTTATGCTCCACAGCACAGGCAAGGTACAAGGTGATAGTTGACTGAGAGGTAATGGACTACTAGGCTTCAGACCAGAAGACGAGCCAACTCCTCAGGAAGCCAGCACTGCCTGGAGGGGTAGTCTGAGAGAGAAAAGGCTTCAGTTAAGCTCCAGGCCTTGTTGTAGCAAAAGGTCTGCTTGGAGCAGTCCAAGGTCCTGCAACTCCAGCCCTTCCTCGTGATTGCGGTATGCTATGTAAAGAAGAACTCGCCCCACGTAGAGCCATTGGAGCAGCAGCTAGCACTAATTCACCAAAGATGTGAAGAGTTTCTAATTTGAATAGTCAATCATTGAGCTAGAGCAGAAGAGGAAAGAGAAGGCCCTTAAATTATCTTTATGAAATACAAAGGTAATTAACAAGTCACAAAACAGGTTGCTTTTCTGGGCCCTGTTTTCAGCATACTTTTTGTTCTCTCTTCAACACCATAAATACATCATGGCCAATGTTTCAAGCCTAACCCAGCAACTACAGCAAAAACACCTTTGCTAAGTATATGTTCGGAGACATGTGCTGCTCCTTCTCCCCTGTTATTTAGCTGAGAAATAGAAGAGTTTAATCTATTTTGGTCTCACCCTGAGGACTCTCTTCAGCTTTGCCAGTGACTGTTAACAGGGATTCACCTCGCCATACAGTGAAGGTGCTCACAATTTTCCGAATATCTGGGAAAGAGGCTGTGCACAGGGTCGAGGCGTAATTAAGCCATCGCTAATCAGAGAACAAGAATGAATTATTGATATCTCATCATTAGCGGTCTTCCCAGAGTCCACCACTTGGTTTAATTCAGACCTTCTGATTTGCGTCTCGCAGCAGTAATCAACTGAGATTTGCTACTGACTTTGTAATCCAGTAGCTTTATGGTAAGTACAGTTGAAATAGATGTTGCTTTTTTTTAAAAAAAAAAAAAAGCTCATAATCAATGATACTTTTACAGAGGCTGGCTACTATCCAGGTTAAAATAACCTGGGAGAATGCAGTACATCACACAGTTGTCGGAAATATATATCATCTCAGGTCCAAAATAGCTTTCCCTTTAGATCACGGCTAGGGAAGGTTCTTTTTCCCTGCAAAAGATCATTGAGCCATGGGAAAAGTCAATTGGGGAGTCCAGTCGATGGTAGCAGGAAGCAGAGGTATATCATTGCAAGATTGTATAGCTCTGTGTGTGCATCACCACATCTTTGCAAGTCTCATGAAATTAGGGCCAGATGAAAATGTCAAGGGCTATTTGGGGCCCATGGTTTGCAAATTCCCCATCTCGGCGTTAGATTTAAATTAATTGTTCCCAGGTAATAAACTCCAAACTAAATCTTAATGTTAATGTTACTGTGTGAAATACAATTAGAACACAATCATTATGTGTATATTCAAAGTGAACATTCCAAATCCACAATGGCAATGAATTTTGAACAAATGATAGGAATTCAGACATAGTAACAATAAAGAATATGCAGAACCCGTTGCATGAACAGAAGCCTGATTCCATGCACATATGGCCCCTAGCTGGATCGGGAATTCTGTTTTAGCACATATTTCTTCCCCATTTCACTGCTGGGGTTGTGCATATAGAGACTGATTAGAAAATCAGTGATGGCAGCTATCAGCTTTGATGGCTGAATTTACTTATGTTGCTCCCCGCCCTTCCTGCTGAACAGCTGATCAGCATGATTATCACTCCTTAACAGAACTTAATATATACATGCAGCAGGATTAGGACCATAAAATTTAAAATGGATTAATGCTACAAATTGCAATTCAGGTCATTTTTTTCAAACATCAGAGAAAGAAGTCAGTTTTGGCAGGTTAAAGAGAATGTTTGATTCATGTCAGGCCATTTCTATCTGAATCCACCTACAGATAAAGGGAAATTCTGGGTGTTGTTTATAGGCATCAGAGTTTGCTTCCATGCTAGCCCTTTTCTCTGGAGTTGCCATGATTCCACACACACGCAACACACACGTGTTCACTCACTTTTTTCAGAAAGTCCAGGCATCAACATTTTCAAATTGTTACACCCTTGTTTTCTTTGTTGTCCTACCATGTCTTTTTCAAACCTACAAAGCACTCCTGAAGCAATTCATGTCTTGCCAATTGACAATAGCTGGGTGATTAGTGAAGAATAGCCTCCTAATTGCCCCATGAATAGCCTTTCAGAATTGCCCCAGTGTCTGTTTCTTTTCCCCTATAGCAGAGGGAAGGCTTTATTTGGGTATTTCCCCTCCTTACTATTTAATTTTATATCGAAAAATTAATTGCTACTTCGCTATGAACAATGAAAGCAAAAAAAAAATTAAAAAATAATTAAAAGTTTCCTCCACCCCTCATGAAAATATAAACAGTAGTCAAACAGGAAGCTTACCTTTGATGGCCAAGATTGACTCATAAATGAAATTAAAGAAGGATCATGGCCACAGGGAAGGGCAGCACAGGATAATATAGTGCCATATTAAATGCTATATGGAACCTCTGTTTTAATTCTACTTCTGGCACATTATAGAAAAGAACACCTCAGCTTCACTAAAGGGCTCTAACTTAGAAACTATAAGCTCCATCCAACGAGCATTTTACTGCATGCTCATTACTGGGCGCTCACGGAGTTTGCTCAGGTCCCTCACATGACATCGTCTTCCTCCTGCGCGTCTTCCACCCCTTTCATAAACCACCCAGAGAGCTTTGGCTATGGGGCGGTATATAAATTTAATAAATAAATAAATTTTGGCCTTCCTTGCGCAACAAAAAAAAAACTCTTTAAGTCCGGTTTTTTTTTTACAGGCGGAATTACTGCTCTCTCCTGCTGTGTGCAGGAGAAGCAGCGCCATTAGAACAGCAGACTCAATGGGCCTCGTGCTGGTTGTGTACTGCCTCTTCTTGAAAGAGGAAGTAACTTGAGGAAGGAAAACACAGGTGGAGAAGCGAGGTAGGGAGCATGTTAACCCCTGGTGTGACGGAGCTCTATATCTCTCCACACTAGCAGTTCACTGTTGTCTAGAGCTCAATTAATATATATTTTTTGAAAACTGTGGAAAATTTCCAGAGATTTTACCACAATGTTATTGCAAGCAGCCTGACAAAGATCCTCCCAAGTAAAAGACATTTGTCCTTTCTTTAACTTCTGTAATGCCTGTGGCTAGGCTTGAACCTGAATGCTGCGTCTGATGAGTATCGGACACATCTCTTACTGTTGTCCATGTTGTACAGTTTCTATTTTGTATTCACAGTTAGCCAATTATTTCAAAAGCAACACATCTTCAGTCATTAGAAGGTCACAAATAAGTCATAGAATCATAGAATAGCAGAGTTGGAAGGGGCCTACAAGGCCATCGAGTCCAACCCCCTGCTCAATGCAGGAATCCACCCTAAAGCATCCCTGACAGATGGTTGTCCAGCTGACTCTTGAAGGCCTCTAGTGTGGGAGAGCCCACGACCTCCCTAGGTCACTGGTTCCATTGTCGTACTGCTCTAACAGTCAGGAAGTCATTAGCTGGCTGCTGCCAACACACTACCACAACGCAAATTCCAATTCCTTTCAGTGCCAAACTAGGCGTCATGGAGCAGCCACATCTGTTTAAAGCTGTGGTTGGAGTCTAATTTTTACAACTAGGTATGTGTACAAGTGAGGGGAAATGAGCCCTCACCTCACAGCGCTCTTCTCGCTTGAAGCCCTTTTCTTCCCAGGCCGGCTGATTTCTGATATCGGAACCAGCCTGGGGGAAAGTGCCTGAAGTGATGGAGCACGGGGAGATGGAGCAGAGGAGGGGGAGACAGGGCTGGCGCTGCCATGGAGGCAGCTCAGGCTGCAGCCTAGGGCACCAAGGTAAGGGGGCGCCGAATGGCGCTCCCGGAAGCTGCTCTCCCACAGCGGCTCTGAGAGGGTGACTTCCGGGCGTGCCGTTCCGAAGCCGCCTGCCCGCCCACCCCCACCCCCACCCCACCCCAGTGTCCTGGCTTTGAAGCCAGGAGCGGCTTCCGGCCAGGCACTGGCTTTGAAGCCAGGATGCTGGGGTGGGGGAGCGAGTGGGCGGCTTCGGAATGGCACGCCCGGCTGGAAGCCGCTCAGGGAGAGCGGCTTCCGGGCGCACCTTTCTGAAGCCAGCCGCCTGGCCGCCCCCCCACCCCCAGCGTCCTGGCTTCGCTTCGGCTGGGCGGGCGAGATGGCACCCCGCACCCAGGTACACTGGAGTGGGGGTGGGGGACGCTGGGGTGGGGTGGGGTGGGGTGTGTGAAAGCAGCTCCCCTGCCTAGGGTGCAAAATAGTCTGTCACCGGCCCTGGGGGGAGAGTTCAGCCCTTCTAACCCACATGCCCCTTTTAGACAAGACTGGGGCAGACATGGGTCCTTTGGGGCCTTATGGCAGAACAGTGGTCTATAAACTAACATGTAAAGAACAAAAGTGTCTGCCCCATCTAGTTTGGCTCTTAGCTGCATTTAACAAAAGTAACAAAATAAGGTTATTCAGCAGCATGGACTAATAGATTATGCTCTTGAACTGCAGCCCTTCACAATTCAGAGCTGGGTGGGGAGCCAATTACACTGAATTCTCCCAGCACATCCACCTACTGATATCATTGGCAAATGACCCACTCCTAGGCTTTTAGAATAAGAAGAAAAGGAGAGCCAGACAGCCTCAGCAACGCTATACCAGGTGGGATTTGCCTCTGCCTTGTGGTAGACACATTAAGAGGGAAATGTCTGTGGAAGAAATGGCCTTGGGAGAGGCAGCAAAGTCATTACCATGATAAGTTCTGCTAGGAAAGTCAAGTGTCCTTACCCCACCTGTATTTGCAGCAAACCACAAAAAGCCCATTACTCTCCTAGAAAACATTTGCTTGTATTTCTAGACAAGAGGCCGGCGCATTGGAATAATGCTAGACTGTAAGAGACTGGATACAGCATGAGTTTCTCATTCCGCCCAGACATCTTTGGAGCTATTCTTTGGGCAAATGATACGTGAAGACCTCATTATGTGATAGCATCGACCAATCAGAATTTGCATATTCTGCTTCATTCCATTTCTTGATTTGGCTGTTTCAACCACTTTCCTGGCTTCAGTTGTTCCAATTCAAGTTCATAAGAAGCTGAAAAATCAGAACAGATTCCATATCCTGAAACAAAACAACCCTGGCAGGCCCTGGCCGGTCTCTGGGGGGAAAAAGAAGGGAGCCTTCAACAAAAGTGTTGTCTTGCCGATAAGGATGATTTCTTTTCCTGGAAGAATTTAAAGGCCTTTTTCTTCCTTAACGTTGAGGAAGGGAGACTTAATCCTGAGACTTTTCCCCAAAATGAATAGCCCTGTTGAACCTTCCTCTATGGCGCTTTAGAGCAGTGCCTTTAAAAGGCGACGCGTACATCATAAATATGGTATTTAGTGTCTGACATTTTCTAAAGCCCCTGAGACAGCTCAGCAAACCTCTGGCAGGAATCATTTCAAATTGGCTGGAATAATCACAGGTCTCAAAGGTTTGCAGTGACAAGATACACAATTAAGGTTGTATGAAGGGGGGAAGGCTGCCTGAAGTTCCTTTCATGGCACAGCTTATATAGGGAGGAAAGCTTGTGAAATGGCCCTTTCCCATTGCATTAATAATATCTGAATAGGAAAAGGAAACTTTTGAGCTCTGCAGTACGCAACATGCACTCCTCCTGCCTAGCTCCCCTGCTGATTGATAGCTGGGGTTTTGTCTCTCCTGACATATGCTTTCTTTGCTTCTTCTCTTGCTCCTTCCAATTTCTTTTTCCTTCTTTCTCGAAGAAAAAGTAAATGGAGGGTGTTTTGCTTTCAACGTGGAGATGCGGGGGTGGAACTGAAGGGCCTGCATTCAAGCACTCCTCAACAAGGGCTTCCTGTGAGTCAGACTTCACCCCCTCCCCAGACATGAACTGAGTTGCCAGCCCTTTGCCTCCCGGCTCCTGCTTTGGAAGTTTAAACTCTTCCCGCTCTCTGAGGAGATTGATTGTCACTGCAACAGAGCTCTGGTTTCTTGCTTTGGCGCTGAGCAAAGGTAGCAGGTATGAAAGGCAAAGATGATGAGCACTGAGTTGGTCTTAGACCAGCGTCATCAAAGAGACTCATTAGCATGGATGTGAAGCCCATGCCCTGTGCCAGTGGTTGGCAAGCTTGGGTTGAAAGCCAGTATTGGCATCTCTGTTTGCTAACTCGAACCCCACAACCTCTATGCCAAGTGAGAGTTGTTGTTTATTCGTTCAGTCTCTTCTAACTCTTTGTGACTTCATGGACCAGCCCATGCCAGAGCTTTCTGTCGGCCGTTGCCACCCCTAGCTCCCCCAAGGTCAAGTCTGTCACCTCCAGAATATCATCCATCCATCTTGCCCTTGGTCGGCCCCTCTTCCTTTTGCCTTCCACTTTCCCATCTCCATGACAGTACAACCCCGCTAAGATGCTGGACTTGTTGTTTATTTGTTCAGTCGCATCCAACTATTCGTGACTTCATGGACCAGCCTACGCCAGAGCTTTCTGTCGGCCGTCGCAACCCCTAGCTCCCCCAAAGTCGAGTCTATCACCTCCAGAATATCATCCATACCACTCCCCCAATTTGTGTACAGGCACACACACACACCCTCAATCAGCTATGGAAACCACTGCACGTTTTCAACAAAACCCACTCTGAGAACTTTAAGCTAGCAGCCTATAATTAACTTCTTGGTAGGGCCCCAGCAAAGAAACTCAAATTATCCACTTGAACCAGTTTAAAAAGAGAAATCAAGCTGTCTCACCACCACCACCCATTGTTCACAAGAAATATTTAAACTTTTTGGCCCCTGGAGGGGGCTTATTTTAACAAGTGGTGGCATAGCTTGTGTGTGTGTGTGTGTGTGTTTTAACAAATTGATCCACAACCACTTGCAGTGACTTTGAGCTTCACCCCATGTACCTGTTTCCCTCGAATTATCCCCTACAGTGCTAAGCTGTCGCTGTTGTTGTTGTTGTTGCTACCGGGCGGTAAGATCCTTTGCATACCAGGAAATGGGTTTAAGGGGGGAAATGTAAAAAAAAATCATACAATATCAACGGATGAAACAATCCGATCCAAATCTCGTATGCTTAAAACTCTCCTTAATATCTATTACTGTGCCAATTTTGATGTCTTTATCTTTAAAGCTTACACAGATATAAGAGTTTGTTTAATTTTTCTTCAAATCCTGCTCCTGCGTCCCAGTGGCCGCTTGGAAAACAACAAATGATACGCTCGAAAACTATTAGCAAAATATTGCACTTCTTTTGGTTAAGAAGCGCAATTAAAGCAGGATGCATGGGAGTATTTCACAATAAAAGCAGATTATAAGCTGGAAACTTCGGAGTCCTTTGCACGCAATTCGCAGTGATTGCACAGTATAACGCGTGTGTGATAAAGCTCAAAGTTTCAAAGCAGCATCCCTATGGGCTGCCATTTCCCAGTGCCTCAGAAGTAATCCTTCATTAGAACATAATGTCATTTCAAAGGCACTGTGAGTTTTTGTGTTTTTTTAAATGGCAGCCGCCAGAGAATCTTGCCAAAAATGCCACTTCAATTTTGTGACCTGAACGTGGGCTTGGAAAACTGAGGTTGCATTTTCAGTACAGTTTTAATTCAAAAGTAACTGCAAACGAATCATGTTGGTGGGAAACTGTTTGCCCTACTTAATATAAAGATAGTTTCCCCATAAAAAATCCAGCCATGCTTAACAAACATGGAAATAAATTATTATTATTATTATTATTATTATTATTATTATTATTATTAATATAGCACCATCAATGTACATCAATAACAAAATGTACATCAATAACAAAAAATGTCTCTGGCTGCAAATAGGAAATGAGTAATGAACACACAAACATTCAGAGAACAGGGATAGATGGATGGATAGATAGATAGATAGATAGATAGATAGATAGATAGATAGATAGATAAAAACCAATTCAGGAATACCACAAGCACAATGCATGAGCAGGAAGCAACTACTTGAAATCCTCAAGAGTGCTTTGCCAGCCAATCCAGATAGGCTAGTGTTCAAATTGTGTTGCCAGACAAAATAGGATGCCACAAACCAGCTCTGAAAAGAGACTGGAAGATAAGACAGAAATCACTGGAATGCAACAGTTTGGCAACATAACCTGTGCAAATAATGTAAGTTTCAAACTGTACCACTATCCCTCCCAGAAGGTCCCAATCCTACTTTCTCTCCACCTTCTTGAGAGGACATCTCCCAGCCTGACAACAGGTTGATTCCCCAGGTTGGTTACTTCACTACAGATGGATCTACTTACAGCCTGGGATGTAAGTAGATGTGTCCGCAGTGGGATGTAAGTAGATGTGTCCGCAGTGGTGGTTGTAGGAGGTCAGTGTAGATCATAGAATCTTAGAATAGCAGAGTTGGAAGGGGCCTACAAGGCCATTGAGTCCAACCCCCTGCTCAATGCAGGAATCCACCCTAAAGCATCCCTGACAGACGGTTGTCCAGCTGCCTCTTGAAGGCCTCTAGTGTGGGAGAGCCCACAACCTCCCTAGGCAACCGATTCCATTGTCATACTGCTCTAACAGTCAGGAAGTTTTTCCTGATGTCCAGCTGGAATCTGGCTTCCTTTAACTTGAGTCCATGTCCTGCACTCTGGGAGGATCGAGAAGAGATCCTGGCCCTCCTCTGTGTGACAACCTTTTACGTATCTGAAGAGTGCTATCATGTCTCCCCTCTAGATATAGAGCTGCATCACACCTACTTTTCCCCCCCTGACATGCACCTGCAATTTTGACCTCCATTTCATGAGCGCAGCAAGCAGTGGTCACTTTTCACGTGCGTGCGTTGTTGTGCTGTTTCATCTCATGGCTTGTTCGCTCTTCCACCCTGCCCCGCCCTGCCCTTTCTCCTTTCCCCTCCAGTTCATTGGTCCCACCTCCGCCTCGCTTGGGAAACACATCCAAAGGAAATCAAAGCAGGACATAAACCTCTACTTGGAATCACCTCCCTTTCTCTCAAGCCCAAGACCACGGGAAAAGTCAGGATTAAAGAGTATGCCAATATCCTGGGGAAACGGAGGGATCATCCCTCCCTGTTCCCTGGATCCCCTGTACGTCAAGGGGACGCACAGGAATGATCCTGGGGCGATCCCCAGGATATCAGCAGGTCTAGACATGCCCTACACATGGCTAAATCCCCTATTGTGGTATCCCAACTGACTGAAAGAGTGGTACTGCGCTTTGATGAATTAAAAACGAAAGCAGTAATAAGAGCAAGTAAAGCAGCTATTGCTTTAATGAATGGGGAAAAACCAGGCTGCATTT